>NW_028327187.1:108179969-108479969 GCF_987537825.1 Furipterus horrens | reverse complement strand
TAAGAGCTTGAAACTACCTCCTTGGATCCTGAACCCACTTAGATGCTGGTGATTGTGAAGACATGGGAATTGCAGGGCACTCACACACAAACTATTTAAGTGGTTTTACTGTGTCTTTCTCAAACACTACCATGTGTAAGCTGCCTTGCTCCCATCTCTGGGCCAAAGGTGGGGTTCCCTCTTAGGACACAGCCATGGGTTACAGAGCTGGCTAGGTTGGTCACAGAAGGACATTGCGGGGCGGGGGGTGAGCTTGTTCTCAGCCTAGAGCCAAGGCCTGCAGAACACTTATGATTAGTGCATGGAGGAGAATGTGGTTATCTGCCCCCTTTTATCACGTTCTTTGGGGCAGAAATTGTAAGCCCTTGGTAACATCCATAATTTCCATTTTATTACAAAGGGACACATTTTTTTTTCTCTTTTAAATGTAGTAACATAAACACAAGCAAGCTTTCTTTCTAAACAGGGGGTGTACAGGCTCTGTATGTTCATTTCTTCATTGCAAGAGCTTCTCAATCAATCTGTCCTGAGGTTCTAGGGCAGTGTAGGATAAGTGCTCATTAAATCTTGGGTGGGGTACACAGACCTAGGCTTGGCAGTGCCTAATTAAGAACAGTGGCCAATATAGTCAGGAAATCTTGGCTCATTTTATTCCTCACAGGAAGGAGCCATCCTTTTGTGAAGGAATCAGGGCTTTGTAGGCCCCCATGGAGGAGTTCCCCCCATGATTTTCTGCTATTCATTCACTCATGCATGCATGCATTCAATTCATTCATTCAGTGTGCAAGGTACTATGCTTTACTCTTTGAATGAATGAATGAGTGAATGAATAAATGAATGTAATCACTCTGAGCCTCAGTGTCCTGATCTTTATACAGGAAGCTGAACTGGAATATCACTGAAGAGGGATAGTGTGAGGGTGAGGATCATTTTTCTCATATCCCCAGCCTGAATCACACAACCAAAGCAGCAGGCTATAGGAAGAAATAGGACTGAACAGCTCTCATTGGTACTGGGGCCAGACCCCACCCCCCAGCCCATGGTGCCTGTAATGGGAAGTATATACCCCAGGGGAAGAGCAGTGGTTTTATTATCTGCCCCTCCACTCGCTGCGTGGCTAATGGTAGATCTGTGTTGTTTCCCTGTTGGCCACTTCTCAAAGACTGCACTGTGACAAGTCATACAGGCATCTGGGAGTGTGGCGAGGTGAAGACACTCCTGTTTTCCCAGCAGGCAGCCCACCGACCCCGCATATCAGGAGCGCTTCCTTCAGGGATCTTGGGCTGGAGCCACTTAATACTGGGAGCAGGAACATTTTAGATACTGTCAAACTGAATCAGATGGACTTGGCCCGGCTGCCCTGCGCTGTTGGGGATTATGCCAGGGACTGCTCATTTGTGGTCCATGCCCTTGGTTTTTCCCTCCTATTCTGTGATTACAGGAGAAACGGGGTCATTTTATGGTTTATTCAGGACAAGCGCTAAGGACTCCATGCTACAAATCCTGTGGCTATTTATATTCAGGCTCATGGTGAGTTTTCCTAACCATTCTAATCCTATAAAAAGCTCCTTGAAAGAATAATACATATCAGTTGGAGTTGGCATAGAAACATGGAATGATTTCAACTAAAATGCTGTTAAATGGTATGATTTAGTATTGAATAGTCATTGGGACCATTGTACATAGATGCTGTTTGGATTCTTTCCAGAAGATTCTGTGACTAAGCAGATATTATCACCACTCTGCCAGTCTGTATTCCTTGAGTTCCTTAAGAAATGCTCTAAACACCCTTCTGATTGTCTGCATTCCACAGACTCCGTCCGCTTCCCCCCTTCCCTGAAGGTCTCACACCCTCTCCTCTACATGTATCTGTCATTTCTACTCTAAGAGGCCAAACTTAATTTTGATTTCTTTCTTTCTCAAAGCCTTCCTTTAGCATCACAGATCTCAGTGACCTTGACTTTGGGTAACGAGTTTGATTCGTGCCTAGTCATGGCATTTTCTCATCTATTTGCCTTGCATTGCTAGTTTTTAGCCACAGACTTTCTCTCCTCTCTTTAAACCATGTGCCCTTTCTGCCTTGGTAGAACATCAATTTCTTGAGGGGGAAGACATGTCCTGTATGGTTCTGTGCCCCTAGCCCCTAATGTAGAATCACGATACATCTATCTCTAGCACCGATCAAGAAATTAAATGCCAAATTATACAGGTAGGAAAACTAGGGTTCATTTTGGTAGGCAAGTTTCAGGATAGGATGTGAACTGGGCTTTTCACTCAATATTTTTTTTCTTTTTAAATTATTTTAGCTTTTACATTGTATTTATTGACTTGAGTAGTTAATGTATGCACGTGGTAAAACAAAATTCCAAAGGTTCTAAGTTTCTTTCTGTTCTATCACACCACTGGTAACTTAATACTTCCTTGTCCCCAAAATGTCTTGTTAGTTTCTTCCAAGAAGCCAGCTTGCTGCTGTTCTTACTTCCGGTGTTCTATTAGTGGATCCATCACAGAATTTTGGGATAACTTTCTTTTTTTACCCTTCTTTTGCTTGTCCAGTTACTTGGTCGCTAAAGACCAACCCACAACTCAAAGGGCCTTCAAATCCACACCTGACTTCTCCCTTCTCACTGCTCCCCCAGGTCCAGCCTTCACTCCCCTGCCCAGATGGCTGCAATATGACTGCCCTCCCTACCTCCCTTCACCCATTTCAGTTCATCTCAGGGTGACCTAGAGCCCTTCAGAAACCTGCAGGGAGTCCTCCCACCTCAGCTCGGAGATTCTTAACTGTGTTTGTTAGACTTCCAGTTAGTTGAGATAGTCCGGGAAGCCATTCTGGGTTTTTAAATAATGGTTTTAAATGTGTAAAATAAAACACATAAGATTATAAAGAGAGCTATTTATATTGGAGTAGCTATCACTGTTTTAAAAGCAAATTTTGATATAGTAATATACATGTAATTTCTTATTATATGTAATAAGCAATTCCTCATTAATACATTAAATAAGCCCTGGCTGGTTTAGCTCAGTGGATTGAGCGTCGGCCTGCGAGCTAAGTGTCGCTGGTTCGATCTTCCAGTCAGGGCACATCAGAGAAGGAAAACTCTGACTCCAAAAAACCTCCGCTGCCTTGCGGCATACCTCTTCAGGGGAAAGGCTAAGGGAGTAAACCCCGACAGAAAATCCGGAGCCGGAGTCCCTAAGGCGGTTTGACGTTGTAGTCAACACCGGCAACTCCTGCGGCGCACCTGAAGCCAAGCTGTATTGACTCCGTCTTTCCCTTGGACCCTTCAGCTGCGAAGAGAGGGGGGGGTCTGCTGCATGGGCAACAGCAGACCCTCCATATTACCCTGCCCAGGCTCTGTAGCTTCAGCGTCATCACAAGATGTCGATTCAACACGGGAGGAGACAGATACCGTGTCACTCCCGAGTCGGACTGCACAGCCATTCTCGGCGGTGCAGATAGACTCTTAAGAAGCTACACCATCGTCTCTCGAGACGGACGGCTGCCGACGACGACGACATTAAATAACAAGATCTCCCAGTAAGAGTGATAATGACCACCACTTTCAAGTAGCAATGAGTATGGTATCTTGAGATACTCAGCATTTATGATGTGACATGAGAATATCCATGATTTGTTTGGTGACGAGTCACAAGTCCTTCTACTGTTACTGTGCTGTGTTACCTACCTTTGTAATAAAAGGAAATGCCAAATGTCAGTTTGAGGTTAGTGAAAAGAATCCTTTTCCACTTGCATTTCTGGCCCCCTTCCTGAGTCTGAATCTCAAGGCTCTATGAGGTTGGCTTTCCTGTTCCATGCTAACATGTCAGCTTTAGGTCCTTCGGCTCCACCCGTGGGGGCTCTGCACTCTGCACCACATGGATGGGAGAGGAAATGGGGAAGCACAGCCTCTAACCGGATCCCTGCCTCTCTGTTCTTCTGTTTGTGTCTGTGCAGGTAGAAGAAGGATGGTGGGAAGGTGTTCTCAATGGAAAGACTGGGATGTTCCCCTCCAACTTCATCAAGGAGCTGTCAGGGGAGTCGGATGACCTCAGCATTTCCCAGGATGAGCAGCTCTCCAAGTCAAGTAAGGATGCCCCCCCACCCACAAACCACCCAGGAAAGGGGTGGGGGCACCAGTGGGTGCTGCTTCTGCCTCCCCTCTGCTCTATAGCCTGTGACAGGCAGCTGTGACAAAAACTGATGGCTATTTTGGGTGATGCTGCCTTAACCCATGTGGTTTAGTAGGTTTGTCATTGTACAGGTGTGACCTGACCACCCTTACATGTGTGCAGAGGCACACTCTGTGTGTCTCTGCATAGGTGACTGCCAACCTTCGTGTGATAATACTGCCTCAAGGGTGGCCCATGCGGCTGTGCCTTCATATACTTCCAAAGTGTCACGCACTGCAAGTTTATAATTATTTTTAAGTGAAGCAAATGAGAATGCTATATTTCTCAGCATCCCTTGAAGAACCTGGGGAAGGATGGCACAATCATACACACGTTGTTGGTGGCAGGGAAGTGCCGTGTTCGGGATGAGAGCATGCCAGGTCCCTTAAAAGTGTGGCAAGACAGCTCAGAGCCTAACCGCACACCGGGTGAGCAAGCATGTCCTTCTGCGGTGGTGACAATGAACTCCAGGCCTTTCTTTCTCCAGGGCCTGAAGCTCTCCTCCCTACAGCTTCTCTGCTGCCCTTTCCAGCTCACGGAGCCAAAGGTCAGGACCGGGAAGCTTTCTTCTCCCAGTCGCTAACCCAGCTTCCTGTGTGGGCTTCTTGTGCTGCCTTGAGCCAAGGTCATGGGCATGGATGTCATTAGAGGCTTGACTGTGTCATAGCGTTGAGGCACTACCTGGTGTTGCAGACTTCCCTTCCTGACAAGAGGGTGACAGCTCCATCCTGTCAAAAATAATTATTCATCAGCTTTGTTTTCCATTTGGAAAAATCTGACTTGAGTGGTGTTCTCAAGTTAGTTGTGTTTCTCTTATTTAACCAGTAGCATGATTGGACAAGTTTCCAATTTGAATGTGAAGCTGTTGCCAGAGGGGGTGCTCCTTTGGCCTCCTTCACTTGGTGACTCAGCAGCTCTGGCTCATACAGCTCATCACCCACAAAAGTAGCATTGCTGGCTGGTTGGCTCAGTCGCTTCAGCCACACCCTTTCCCCATACTTGCAAACACTGGGACCCCCACCCACCCCTGAACCCCATTCTATTCTAGGATCTATGGTAGGCAGGACGGGAGGTGATTTTTGAGCAAATGAAGCACATTGGAGCTCCCATTGCCTTCTCTGGCTTGCGGAGAGGGGGGGTTCTCTGCTAACATACTCAACTGATAAGTATGGCCAGGAAAGCAGAACATGTCCTTGATCCCATGATAGTGGGAGTTGGTATAGCTCCCAAACTGCACATTACAATTCTAACTGCCTGGTGCCATCCTTTTGTACACTGGAGTAGTAGTATACGTGGTAGTTGGACCCTATAATAGCAATACTATACCTCAGGGATGTTGTAGATTAAATGTGCTTTTTTGTAAGGAGGACCAACTTGGGTCATTATACCACTCTTTCTGTGGGAAAGTGCATTATGAGTTTCAATAGTAATAATGTATATAAACCACCTCACTCATAGAAAGCCCTCCATAAATGGTTACTCTCGTTAATCATGCTAAGCTCTTAGGACATAACCAGCTAGTATTTTAAGGCTGCTTACACACCGATTGCTACCATGTTCACTGAAACATTGTCTGCAATTGGAAATTACTTCAGGATTCCTCTACTGATGCAGAATAAGAGATGTGGGGAGATGATGGACAACCTTTTGGGGGAGAACCCTGACCTCTTAGTATCCTGCCATGATAGCGATGCTCTCAGAGCTGGAGGCTCAGAGAAGTAATGCCTCTTATGTTTTTGGAACTATTGAAATGAACTCTCCTCATGGTCCAGGTCAATAATATGGACACTTGACCCCGCTCTGCTCAAAGCACACAGGGCTGGAATTCCTGGGGCAGGTAGGTTAGGAGGCAGAACGGAGTGGTCTCCCCAGTCACGCAGCCTTCCTTTGCATGATTGCAAGGGGCTGCTTCTCTTGTAGAGACTGCCCTCCCCAACACTCATTCAGTTAAAAGCCTTCCATTTCAGGACCAGAGAGCCTGGTAGTTTCCAGCAGCCACATTTAGTTACCCTGGAATCTGTGTCTTGTTGAGGGGATTTTGAGGTCCTGAAGAGGCATGGTCTTCTTACGAAAGATGGATGCTTCCGGCAAGAACTACATGGCTTATATAATCTTATATATATAGTTAAGAACAGGGCCCATCTACCCATCACTATGCCTGCCCATATCCATTTATCCCTCCTTCCTTCTTTTTCCTCTTCTTTCCTCCTTTTCTTCTATTCGTTCAACTTTTTTTTGAGCCCCTGTTATTACCAAGACACTATACAAGACACTGAAGATATACAGAGACAAATCAGACAGGGTCCCTGCCTTCAGTAAGCTCACGTTGTGGGAAGGTGATGCACAAATCAGCAGACATTCAAGAAAGTGCCCCAGGTGCTCTGCTAGCCAGGTGTCTGAGGAACAGTGGGGTACAGAGGCCAGTCCCATGGGCATGGGGGCGGTGATAATCCCAAAGGGCTTCATAGAAAAGTAGATGCGGTGATAATGTCCCTGAGCCTTGCTAAATTGAAATAATCTGAGAGAGAAGGAAATAGCATCTCTCAGTGTTCTGAAAGGATTTTCAGTAGCCATTTACTCTCTGATGGTAAAATTTATGTAATCATGGGTCACATGCCGAAATTACTTATACCAGTAGGATTTATCTAAGTGGAACCTCTGATTTTAGAATGAATCTAATTTTCTACCCCCAGAGAATGATGCTAGTAGTTTTGATGTGATTTACTTAAAAAGAAACTTTTGACGTATTTATAGTCACAGGAAGTTACAAAAAATGTTGTTCAGGGAGGTCCTATGTACCCCTCACCCAGTTTCCCCCAAGGATAATATCCTGTCTAACCATAAAAATACATATTTACTTTTATTATAGAACTGAGACAGACAAATATAGTTAATGCTTTAACAAAGACCTTGATTAGGTACAGTTTAGCATATATCACAGTAAAAAGCTAGATATTTGGGAGTAAGTTAAATTCCTAATGTTAGTGCCATTTTGGAAATTTTTAGAGATCCTAGTGGCATGTAAAATCCTCTTAATTTAAATGCTAGGGTTTTTAAAGACAGATAAAATATCCTGATATATATGAAAAAAACTGTATATAATATAATCTGTAACTCTGCTACACACACACGCACGCACACTCACCCTCAGTCCTGTTTGTGCACATACTTATTTGGTATTTGTACTTCCAGAAAGTATTTGAGAATAGTTATTCAGTTGAATTTTGTGAACCAGTGGGTGAATGCAATAAAAGAAACACTGCAATAGATTTAAAAGGAAATGCGCCAAGATGGCTTGACACATGGTAGGAGTTCACTAAATGCTTGCTGAATCCTTTCTTACTCTGAGGAGAGGCATTTTTGTCTTTGAATGACAGGTGCAAATTGCTTATGCTTGCTTTCTTTTACCCTGATATATTTTTATATTATGGTGGTTGGTTATGAAAAATCTCTAAACTTTAAATCTTTGTTCAGGGTAATCTAATCTATCAAGGAAAGCATTAGAGCACTTGTATTGGTTGGTATGTTGTTTTAAACATTTTATCTTGGATAAGAAAATTTATTGTGATTAGCAGCAGAAACTTTGCTACATAATTAAATTTGAAAACATCTTTACCTTTCAGAGAACTTATAAAACCTTCATGGTGCTTTTAAAACATACTTTAATACACTTTTTTTTGTTTAAGTTCCTTCTCTCACCATTTATTCCCCATGCCCTCTTCTACTTTCCTCATACACTTTTTATTACAGAAAATTTCTAACGTGTACACAAATCTAGAGAACTGTATAATGAGCCCCTTTTTTCCCCATACCCAGCTTCGACAATGATCAATATGGCCAATTGGTTGTATTTATACCACTACATATAGTTTTGAAGCAAACCCAGTTATCATATAATTTTATCCTTAAGTACAGTCATGTGCCTACCCTGGCTGGTTTGACTCAGTGGATTGAGCGTCGACCTGCGAGCTAAGTGTCGCTGGTTCGATCTTCCAGTCAGGGCACATCAGAGAAGGAAAACTCTGACTCCAAAAAACCTCCGCTGCCTTGCGGCATACCTCTTCAGGGGAAGGGCTAAGGGAGTAAACCCCGACAGAAAATCCGGAGCCGGAGTCCCTAAGGCGGTTTGACGTTGTAGTCAACACCGGCAACTCCTGCGGCGCACCTGAAGCCAAGCTGTATTGACTCCGTCTTTCCCTTGGACCCTTCAGCTGCGAAGAGAGGGGGGGTCTGCTGCATGGGCAACAGCAGACCCTCCATATCACCCTGCCCAGGCTCTGTAGCTTCAGCTTCACTGGAGAGGACACTCCAGCGTCATCGCAAGATGTCGATTCAACACGGGAGGAGACAGATACTGTGTCACTCCCAAGTCGGACTGCACAGCCATTCTCGGCGGTGCAGATAGACTCTTAAGAAGCTACACCATCGTCTCTTGAGACGGACGGCTGCCGGACAGTCATGTGCCACATAATGACTTTTTGGTCATCGAGGAACAGCATATACCTGGCTGTTCCCATAAGATTATAACGGAGTTGAATTTCCAGTGAGAAATGGAAGGATGTGTGGCTCAGGATCAGTATCCATGGGGCTCAGTAACACATTCTTTCTCACTCACAGCACCTCAATTCTGAGTGCACAGGTTACATCCCTGATCTACATATTCTGAGCGCCTTACAGCCCTCCCAGATCCAGCTTCATGGTTCAGTGAGCATCACTATAAATTCTTTGTCAAGGACCTAAGATCCTATATAAGGACACAGGTCCACAGGAAGCTACCCTAACAAGTATGAAGTGCCACCGCCACTCTAGTAAAAGCTTCCTGTGGTCATATGGAGCTGCCTGTCCCTGTGCTTTGGAAATATTTTCAGAGAGAACCCTTTGTGGCAGATAGGGTCAATGGAACCAGAAACAAATTTCCAAAGTCTAGATATTGAGTCCTCAGTTCTGCACCCACTCCATGTTAAACACCTTCTTTTTTAATGTATACCATGAAGCTCCTTAATCTGACCACTGCTCCGGTAGGCATTAGCCAGAACCACATTGCCATGACAATGCCTGGGTTTCTTTACCTCTTCATCTTGATTTCTTATTCCTGCTAATCCTTAGGCCACCTTTCACTCCCTCTTGACAGTCATGGTTATGGTGATCTACGCCATAGCCAGTTTCTCCTCTGTATTTCCAGTCAGTCCAGCCCATGTCCCTGTTCAAGAAGCAGCATGAACAGCTTCGATGTTTTGTCACTGACCTTTTGATAAGGAAGCAGAGGCAGGGCTTGCGGGATAGTGTTTATAGAGTCTCCAATATTTGACAGCAATGTCCTGGGCCTTCACAGTCACTCACCCCTCACTCACTGCTTCCCCCAGAGCAACTTCCAGTCCTGCAGGAGGCTTCATTCATGGTAAGTGCCCTGTAGAGGTGTACCATTTTTAAAAAGTCTTTTATACTGTATTTTTACTGTGCCTTTCTAGGTTTAGTTATGTTTAGATGTAGAAATACTTACCCTTGTGTTACAGTTGCCTACAGCATTCAGTAGAGTAACCTGCTGTACAGGCTTGTAGCCTAGGAGTGATAGGCTGTACCGTGTACCCTAGGTGGGCGGTAGGCTACATACCATCTTGGTTTGTGCAAGTGCTCTCTACGGTGTTTACACAGTAATGAAATCCCCTAACGGTGCATTTCCCAGAACATATCCCTGTCGTTAACTGACACGTGACTGTATTTCAATTTGTATCCATATAAGGGTGTCTTAAAATCCCATTATCACATCGAAAATAATGGCAGTTTCTTCAATGCAATTAAATATACAATCATTGTTCACTTTCTCCTAATAGCCTTCTATTTTTCATACAATTTGTTGGTTTGAATCCGCATCCAAAGAAGGTACATACATTGTGATTTGTTGATATGTTTCAAGTCTCGTTGAATCTGGTTTCCTCGTCCATGTGTGTTTCCTTAACAAACTGAGATCCTTTGTCCGTTAGTTTCCCACTGTCTGCCTTTGCTGATTTCATCTCTGGTATGTCATTTACTCTATATTCCGCTAAACTGATTATTTATATATATAAATAATTGGCTATACACACACACACACATATATGGTTCAAAACTGTCATAGGAAATAATATATAGTCTTTCTGGAGGCTCACAATATATGGCTATCTTTAAAAAAAAATCATCAGCCACTGATGATTATCACTTGGATCTATTTACTCATTAGGGCTTGCAAAATGGTGCCAATAAGAAATTTTTTTGAAAGAATGAAATGGGCTCACATGTAACAGATCAATAGTGAAAAAAATAGAGTAAATTAGGTTTTTAAAAATAAAACACCCAAGTGGTTGCAATAATAGTGCAGGCAGAATCTTATGTTAGGAATTGAAAAGAATTTAGAGATCATTTAGCCTAGTGTCAGATAAGAACCTGAAAACCAAATGAAATAAAGTCCTGGGCGTGGCCTGGCTCATCAGTGATGAGGTCACAATTATATACAGGCTTGCCGCACACACTGGTATTGCCTCCATTATGGTCTGTATTTCACCGTTTCACAGAGCATATGACAAACTTCAAATCTGAGTACAGTTTAGCTTATTCTTCTTCTTGTCACAGATCATGATCAATTAATTACCTTTTCAGTTACAATTTTACATGTGCTAGTATTGACTAAGAAGTGTGAAATAGAACTAATTATAAATTATATTGACATTATATTACTATATCAAATTATAACCAGAGAATATCCTGAATCTCTAAGACTTGTTTAAACTTAGAGGCAAAGAAATACAGATATGACTGTTGTTTAGTTTCAGTTTCATGCATACTTTGCTTCACATTTAAGATATAAATGTGTCTTTTCTGTTTCTAACTTCCTTTTATATTATTTAATTTCTTAGACTCTAAAATAATTGTAAAACTGAAAAGTATTTATTTATTTTACAAAAACTGTCTTAAGCTACAGAAATTTTAGTTTATCCCTCATAGTTTTCAGGGGGGGAAAGTTTGCATTTTCTTTCTATAACCATTATTAACCATGAGATTTCAATTTGAGTTGACTTTCTTATTTCCTTAGTGCCTTAGTTTTGAGTTTCAGGTTTTGGTACTTTACTGACTTGTCAAGCTAAGACAGAGATGGAGATGGCCTTTTAGAGCTTAGGACAAACCACTCCCATAATATACAAATACTATATTTCATTAGCTGTAAAAAATGGATTGCTTAGTGTCCCTTGCCTATAAAAAGTAAAGCCAGGCTGACAAACCCCAACTCTGTGCCATCATTATACTTTATTTTCTTTTTAATATTAGATAATATTTGTTTTGTGTAATGACGTTGTATTAACAATGAAGAGCAATTAGTAAATTGCTAAAAAGACATTTTAGGCAAAATTAAATGCTAGCATAAGCATACGATTTTGTGTTGAAATTTTAAAATTGTTTTCTTTTACAGTGTTTGCTGCCTTCAAGTGCTAATATTTAATAGTGGCCAGAGAGTGTTTCTCCCACTAAGATAAACAGCACTCACATTCATGAACTTGCCAGTTGCTCACTTCTTTTGCTCTTTAGATCAAATGTGTATGTCCTCACCCATTCCTAGCGCACGCTCCATCTCTGGTGGCCTTACTGCCAGTGCACAGGGGACTTGATAGAAACGTTTGGCCATTCAGAGACATCAAGGCCATGGGCTACCTCAGTGATTGTCAGACTCCATCCTAGGGAAGTACACAGGGAGATTCTGTTGTACTTGGGAAAACTTAATTGAATATGGATATCTTTTTTTTTTTTTTACACTTCCTTTTTGACATTGAAAGGACTTCTGTTCAGTTTTGGAGAACCTAACTCACAAAGTATCTGTATTCCTTAGGAGTAATGCTGCCTTAATGACTGAAGTTAAACAGAATAAAAATTTGCCCAAATGAAAACTAGGCACTGTTACCTGCTCTGCATTTGTCATCAGTCCTCAAGAGCTACAAATCTACCAAGAACATTTGAAACACTTTATTAGTTCTTTGGGTTATTCTTAAATAGCCAGTTATTTGAATTTCTAAGCTTTTGCCTTAACCGGATGGAACACATCTATCAAAAAGGGCAGATTTCAAAACAACGGTGTACCACCATGCCTGTAGGACATGGAATTAGAAATACTTGATTCCACTTAAGTTGTTGGTTTGAACTTACCCAATCCCTTCTTGTATTAGGGGTGACGTGGCCCAGAAGCTGACACTGTCTTCCTCTCAGGAGTTCCTGTTTTCCTAATGAGTGTTTCTAAGAAGCGAGACAGCTTGCTCTCTCCCACGTCAGTTTGACTCTGTGCCTCTCTGTAAATGCAGCTTGCCATTTTATCCCTCAGACTTACTATGAAGCTGTATGACTGGCTTCCGGTTTGATATTTAGCTCATAAGCCGTAATAGAACTTACGTCTTGGGTAATTTAAAGTGATGTATTTATTAATTGAGTTTGCCTTTAGCAAATTAAGTTATCTGCTGGTGGTATTCTCTGTAGGGCATACATACATGAGTATGTACACGCACACACGTGCATATACCCAAAGTGGGGCTGTGTGTGTGTATTCTATGTACTTACTCATGCTTCCACAGAGATTTGAGTTTTAGCTGTGTGCCCAGTCTTATGCTATTGATAATCTCTATTTATAACAACAAAAAAGAGATAATTTGACAGTGGGTGAGTCCTATGTCCTTATGCTTGAGTACAGTCTCATGGCTGATATGGCAAAACCTCAATTAAGATGTTTCAAGAAATAAGGGTTTTCTAATGTCCTTGGTGCGAAGCAGAAAAGCCCTTATATTGGCATGGATGCCACTATTGGTTTCCAACTTCATTGATGAAACCCTGCCTCTAGTGTATTAGTACATTTTCTTGCTCAAAGGTACTGAGGATGATTCTCTTTTAAAGAGAATCCCATGCCTTGTTTAGAATCTTGGAGGTATGGGGGCAGAAGATAAAATATGGTGGGCCTGGATCTATATGATATTTGGGTTATACTCTTCAAAGAGAAAATTGTGCTATACAATTGAGTTAATTAATGGATTCCTTCTTGTTAATTGAGGTTTTTCTATTCTTGAATTATAATGTTGAAATGTTGAAATGGCTTCCAGGTTTAAATTGAGCATAATGTACATGCCAGTCATGTGCAGAGGCAAGTCCCAGTTCTGGGTGCTCATGATTGTGCATCAGGACTGCATGGGGACTTGGGGCTCATTCTGTGACATTCTCAAATTCTGCCTAATGGTCTCTAATTAATTTTGCGGATGAACCTCTTGCAGTGGATTCATTGAAGGCAAGTTCAGTTAAAGATTCTTCCTCTTCCTTCTTTTGCCATCATTTGCTCCCCACTCCCCCCCCCCTCTTGTTTTTCTCTCCCCTTCTCTTCTCTCATTCACTGTCAGGAAAGACTACCCTTGAAGGGACAATTCTGTACCGAGCTGCACCGGGAAAGATGGAGGGCCACAGACGCTATTACAGTGAGTGACCTTAACAGCAGGAGGCAATTGTAAAGATAAGATCTGGGTACTTGTGTTTTTTGATGCAGCTGCACTTCCCTGAGCTGCCCGTGCTTCTGCCAAGTGTCTGTAATTTCTGGTCCAAGGACATGGACTTATTTGCCTAAGATAAGTGCCGTCTCCTTGGTGCGTGCTACAAGAGCTTTCCTACCACTTCCCCTGGCGCTTTCTTGTTTGCTTTGTGCCTCTATCATGTGTGTGTCATAGGTGCATGAATCATGCGTGCAGAGAGGGGATTGGTAGCATTTGTCACGGCAAATGTATTTGTGCCAGTATCTCTGGGCCTCGGGGATGGTGTGAGGTGGCTTCTCATGGACATGTGAACCTCTTATGGTTATTGCTTTTTCTGAGTGGGTCATTGGAAAGTAATAAACCATTTCTTCATTGTGTGGTTCAAAGGAATACAAATTTGGCATGAAAGCCCATGCCACAAATGGTGTTTTGCTTTGCTCATTCAGCCAGTCACCACACGGCAGACTTCTTTTGGCTAAACCACTGTGTAGCCTTTTGTGTTGTGAAATAAAGCTGCCAAAAGTCGAGAGGAAGGAGATGAATGCGATTCATGAATGACTCTCATGAAGCCTGTTGACACAGTTCCTGCCACACAGTAAGCACTCTACACATGTGAATGAAAAAGAAGTAACAGTAGCCCATGCGTCTGAGTTGATCAGTGCTGGAATGTTAAGGTCAATTACACTAAAGTGGACAGTTACGTGACTGACCAAAGCAAATTTGAGGAGGCATTGTTGTCTTTCCACCTTGAAGGAGAAACACCCACCTTAGTGTGTACCTACACGTATGTATACATGCATACATTCCAGAAGGGATGAAAGAGAAGGTTCAGATGTGAATACCGCAGCGGTGCTTCTCAGACCGTCTGTGGTGAAGTGTACTTTTATTTCTGTTGCCAGGTGCCCAGATACCTGGTTCTGTTGTACATGACTTTACTATACACGCGGTGCTCTGCCTGGGCCTCACCACAGACATTTGATAGGCCGAGATGGATCTTTGCTCTGTTCACCTACACAAGTCCCACTGGCCATGGCCTGAAGTCAAACTAGTGCACACTGCTGTAAGCATTTCCAAACACACCCACTTTCTGCACTTAGCTCGCTGTGTACCAGTAATAAGACTTTCACAAACTGGACCTGATATGCAGATAACACTTTGGTTGTACTGCCTGAGAATTTCACCTGGTGTCCTGAGTGTGACCCAGGGACATTTTATGGCATAGTGTCTATGATGGGCACCAGTAGCTAAAAGATGCTGTACGAAGCAGACATGAAAATGAAAAGGCACATTTCTTTCCCTCCAAAGGGAAGGAGCTAGATTTTGAGTTATGTCACCAACCCAGATATTCAGGTATTTAATTCACATAGTTAAAATTGATAGGAGCAGGCTGCCAGAATTTCCGGAAGAAAAATCTGCCGTGTGTTTCCTTCCTAGTTCATGCTTCTGTGGTTGAATGACTGTGCAAGCCATCCCTGTGTGATGTAAAGAATATTTCTTAATAAAAAGTTATTAAGATGAGCCCAGAAGGCAGCAAATCCATGAAACAAGAAGCTTGGTGAAATCAGGATGGCCGTGGTAAAAAATATTACAGTTCTAGCTAATGAGGAATAATAGAAGAACTTTCACATTCTTCTTTTTGAAAACTAAAACAGCCTTGCCCTTATCCATTTGCCCAGCTGCATTTTGCTGGTGGAGGTCGGGAAGGGGATAGTGATGATTTCATTTTCCTAACCATTTCTCTATTCTACCCTCAAATGGTTCTTTCCAAATCAGAAAAGAATATATAAGCCATTTATCACAGAGGAAGACTCCATACAGCAAAATGAGAACATATTACAGGGGAAACAACACAGTATTTGGACTCAAAAATTATATCTCCAGCAGGGATATTTCTAAAATCAATGAACAAATGGTTAGCTAATCCAGGGAGGTGGTCCCAGTTTGCATGCTCAAATTCAGCCCTGTAAATTGCAGCCGGCCCCTTGTTGTGGGCTGTTCCTCATTGCTCTGCCCTCTGTTCTTCATGAATGCTGTTCTTTAGGTAATTAAAATGTACACCAGGGATATTCCTCTTCCTCCCTCCTTTTTGGCTTATGAATACCATTTTATTGAAAACAGTGGCAACAACAAGCACAGCCATTGTTTTAAGGATTTCATTTTGAAACTTGTTTGTAATTTATAATGACCTTTCTATATTTTGTCTGTTTTCATTTAACAGTTTCTTCCTGCACTGAGACTTCTTTATTTGAATGACTTCAACATTTTGTGACATTTTATGTGAGCACTTTACATGGTGTATCATTCTTATGTACTAGGAGGCCACCTTACCTATAGGAAGATAATGCACGATTGGCTAATCGAGAACAAAATTTGATGGTGTACTTTCACCCCCAAGGGCGTGGTTGTCATCAGGAGATATACAGTAAATGTTCAGGAGCTGTCCTACTCATCGAGAACATTTTAGAGACACGTTTAGTGGCAGACTTTAGTATTCCATAAAATATCCTTTGAGTCCTGCCCCTTGATAGCATCACTGATGTGCTATCAAAGCAAGAATATATACCCAGAAAGTAACTAGAAACAAATAGACTCTTCCTTTTAGGAACATGACTGTGGGCAGAGCCTGGGGTAGAAAGAATCGGGGGAGGTAAGTGTCCATGTTGTCTTGCTGATAACTATTTTGTGACTTCCGACACATGCCACAAGAAATCAAAGGAAGGCTGTAATATCCCCAGTGTTCTTTGGAAAGGAGTTCGGCTTTGGAGAAATGATGGTGTTCAAGGAGGGAAGACGAGCTTGGGGGATTCTGGCCTTTGGGAGGGCAGCTTCCTTCCCTCTTTAACAGCACAATCATCTTGCCAGTCTCAATGTCAAGTTTGGCTTAATGCTTTCCTAGAGAAACATGTCTGCGTGCAGTTATTCCTTGTGAAGCCATCGAAAGAGATTTAATTCCTTGGCAGTTACGGTTTTGTGTTTTTTTTTTTTTTAATTGCTAATTTGTTTAAATGGCTATTAGCTTTACAGTTTCCCTTTAGGAAATGTTACTTCCATTCCTAATTGCTAATTGGCATGAGTCACAGAGATCGGAGGTACAGTATGTGGCACTGACTGGGCAGGGAAGTGAGCAGGGCTTGGAGGCATTGTTGTTGCACAGACTGTGGCAAAACAAATTTGAATAAGAGCCAGGCTCCAGCTGAGGACAGGTAAAATGTCACATTTACAAAGAGATCTGCTTTGAAATGGGATTTTCTGCAGTTTTGATTCACTCCGTAAAATTAAAGGGTGAGGGGAGAGAGATCAAACAAAACTCAAAAGATACCCAACACACAACATTCGACATGCCAAATGAGAAACCCCAGTGCCAGTTATCCCATATCCTGTATCACTTTTAGGGGTGGTTCCTGGCCTCCTGTGAGACGCTTCATTGGCTATGACTGAGTTTTGAGCTGTTTCTCTCCCATCCCCCCTCTTCACAGGTTTAAGGGAAACCACAGGCTCCGAGAGTGATGGGGGTGACTCGAGCAGTACCAAATCCGAAGGCGCCAATGGGACGGTCACAACTGCAGCAATCCAGCCGAAGAAAGTTAAGGGTGTGGGCTTTGGAGATATTTTCAAAGACAAGACAATAAAACTAAGACCAAGGTCGACTGAGGTGGAAAATGACTTTCTACCGGTGGAAAAGGTATGTATGTTCAAGAGTTTCTCTTTCATTGCAACGTAATGTGGAGTATCCAAAAGTACATTGCAGGCCTTGGGGTCTGAGGCTTCCTGCGCCCACTTTGGGACTTCAGTGTCCTCCCGTGCTAGCTGCTGGCCCACTCCCCTGTACACATAAGTCCCTCTGTGTGGGCACAGCTTTCCTCCAAAGGCTCAGGCTCTAGTTTGCTGCTGCTCTTCTTCCTCTTATTTTTAAATTTAAGTTTTATGTTTCAATTACGATTTGTATTCAGTATTATTTTGTATTGGTTTCAGGTGTATGACATAGTGATTAGACAATCACATACTTTACAGAGTGGCCCCCTGATAGTTCAGTGCCCACCTGGCGCCATGCATGGTTATTACAGTGTGATTGGCTATTTTCTATGCTGTACTTCACATCCCCGTTAGCTGCCAGTTCGTACTTCTTATTCCCTATGCCTTTTTCACCCAGTCCCCCTCCACTCTGGCAGCCCAGTCTGTTCTCTGTATCTATGAGTCTGTTTCTGTTTTGTTTGTTTGTTTGTTTTGTTCATTAGATTCCACATATAAGTGAATTCACATGGTACTTCTCTCGTCTTTCTCTGACTGCCTTATTCCACTCGCTGCTGGTTTTCTTACTGATCCCCTTGCTCTGGAATGTTTCCCCGTTTGACTTTTCAAATGGGCTAGCACTTCTCCATTTTCTTCCCAGAAAAGCCCCTTGCATAGGGATGCCTGGACCCATCTAAACAGATGACCTTGGTACTTTTCAAGCACCTCCTTGCCCCCAGTCTCTCTCTTGTCCTTGTACACTTCTCTGATGCTTCGTGCTTGGGGCTGTTGCCTGCCTCTGCAGTAGAAGAGCGGGGTTGTGCATTTTTCCCTATGAGTTAGGTAGGAATGATTTCAGACTGCCAAAAGGAAGTCTCCTGCGTGTGTGAATGATGGAAATGGCCCGGCTGTGACTCCCTGGGTTGTTACCATCAGGAAGCTGGCTTTTTTCTTCTGCCTCCGGTTCTGGGTTGGCCAGAAGCAGACAGGGTGTTGCTGCTGAGTACGCGGTTGCCACAGCAACACACCCCGAGCCATCGCACTTGTGGCTGTTAATGACGTCTACTGTGGTGCACTTCTAAGCATCATAGCTTTGCTTAGGATTTGATAAATACCGTGGAATTTTCCAGATTGTAATAAACTACATTTGTGCTGTGCTTAAGGAATGTTTGCTAATTGGATTTAGTGCTGAAATTTTTGCTTTGACGTTTGTGCTGGCAGGCTTCGGGGTAGGGCATTGGCAAGATGTCTAACGCAGGTTTATTGGTAGCTTTTTAAGTGCTTTTCATTGTTTGATGAGATGAATTTTTTAAAGTTGCATCATCTTCCGCAGCTGTAGAACGTCCATCCACCTCCCTCCCCACTACCTCCCAGGGTCATGCGTTAGAAACACAATCTGAAAAAGAAGCATTTGGACATTTAATACCCTTAGGAGATGTTCATGTAAAACCCTATGAAGAAGGTGGAAAGGACAGTGTCTAGAAATTAAAGACTGTTTCACTTAAACGCATCTTTTTATTGAAGCTGCTCTGAGCCAATATTGTTTCTTTGAGTAATCAACATAGGACGCTTCTCCAGATCTGAAAACGAAGTAGTTTGTGGTGTCCCAGCTTGTGAGCTCATTTCTGTTCTACATGATCACTTTCAGATTCCTGTAAATATTTACAAAAGAGCAAGTCTCCATCTCGGGAAGGAATGATACATGCAGTTTTTCTCCATTTGATTCTAGTCGTTGAAATGACCCTGACCATTGACTCAGTCAGCACTGTTAATTCCTTTTGTTTGTTTTTTGATTCTTGATCTTATTCTTCTATGTGTAGGACCTTTGTGTGTGACGTTTATCATTGCTATTTATATTTGTTCTAACTGCTAATACTGAATTGGGGTTATTATGAACAGCGATATCAGCACCAAACATTGGACTCCCAAGTTTGTACATCAGCTCACTTCTCTGAACCCCAGAGCCATGTATCCAACTGCCGACTTGAGCATCTCCACTTGAAGATCTTAAATTCCCATCAGCTTGTCCAAGCCTTAACTTGTCATCATCCCCCTCAAACTGCTCTGCCCACAGTGTTCCCTGTCTCATTTAAACACAGGGCCGTTTCCTGTTCCATGGGTCGGAACAACAGCCCTGGGTTGTCACTGACTCGGGCCTTTTCCTTACATCCCATGTCTGACCCATCAGCAAACCCCATCCACTCTGCCTCCTAATTAGACTTAGCATCCACCATGGCTCATCACCTGCACTGCTCCCCTGCTCTCTCGCCATCACTGTAGTGGCCTTGTAGTAGGGCCTGCTCTTCCTCCCCTGCCCCCTACAGTCTATTCTCAGCAGCGAAATCAGGGCAGGCTTTTGAAACCCAGTCAGATCACACCGCTCCTCTGCTCTCTCCCCTGCAAACCCTCCCCAGAGAACCAAGGTGAGAGTCCTCCCCAGGGCTCAGGAGCTGAGGTGACCTGACCCCCACGACCACTCACATGCCCTCCTTCACTGCCCTTCCCCTCACTTGGTTCATCCCATCCCCCCTGCTCTTCCTCAGACCTGCCATACACACTCCCACTTGAGGACCTTTGCCACAGAGTATCTACCTGGACACTTTGCTACCACCTGCCCACCCAGGGTCCTGCCTCTCTTTGCAGGGAGGGGACTTGGCTCAGACCTCACCTTTTCAACAAAGCCTTCCCTGGCCCACTCATTCTGGAGCCTACCCCCTTAGCCCATCCTCCTTACGTGCACTGTACTATTTTGTTTTCTATAACATGTGCCTTGCCCCTTTCTAAAATAATATTTATTTTTTACTATATTCATTACTTATTTGTTCACTGATATATGCTATGTGCTTAGAACAGTGTGTGGCACATAGGAGGTGTTCAGTAAGTATTAGTTGGATAAATACTATTAAAACTGCATTAACATAGCACTTGAGAGATTACAGACACCTATAAAATGAGAGGACTAGGGGGGATAATATAAAAGTTACATAGTTGAAAATGTAGTGGTTGTATGGTTTACTGCATGTTTGTGGAACAGGCAGATTTATTGCCTTGGTCTTGGTGACATGCGATGTTAACTTGGTCAGTGTGATGTATATATGTACATGCGCATGTGTGTGTACCTTGATTCATGATTTGTTTGCAGAATGAAACCATGTACTAGCAGCAGCCTTAACTTGCTTCTCATTGTGAAGCCTCTGGGGGAGACACAGATTTCCCAGCCTGCTTCACTGGCTGTGGAAAAATTTTAGTGTTTAAGAGAATTCAAAACTGTTCATCCCCTGTTGTTGGCGCCATGGATGGTTGTATAGATTTAGGGACCCATTATGTTATTGTACAACCTGGCATGAGAGCTGATGCGTGTGATCATGTTTCACTAGTGCAAAGCCAGGTTCTCATCACTTTTGAGATGGTTTGGTGTCCAAGATTCATGCTTAACGAAGGAAAGCTTCCTTTGAGAATTGAGCTTGCTGTCGATTTTCTAGAGGCACCAATTGGATGTCGTGTGACAGTGTTTGTTAGGTGAGGCCCTTGCAGGTCTCCCACTGAGGCTGGGGCAGTTGGCCTTCTGACGTGGCTGGTGTGATAGCTTGAATGGAGGAAAAAGGAATCTGATCATTGCTAAAACCCTAAGCAACATATTATACTTCCTGTTCAAGTTTGTCAAGTTTTGAGATCCATTTTGCTGAGTTAATTTTGTGCTGATTTTACCTAAGCTTTTAATTCTCATCACTTCACCCAGAGTGGTTGAATGCTAATGATTCTATTCCAGGAGATACTTCATACCACTCCCCACCCCCAACAATGAGGAAAAAATGAGTAATTTTGCTTTTCCTGTTGAGCTATAAGGAAAAAACCTCATTTATGAGTCTTTTTAATACTACCGGTTGGATACACCTATGAATGATTTGTTTAATGCACTATTTAACTAAAATATTTACATATGAAATGATTTAATGTCTAGGGTTTTGCTTCCAGTAATTTGGAAGATGGAAGAGTGGGGCACAGAGTAAAAAAGATTGGTCGTGTATTAATTGTTGAAACTGGGTGGTGCATACATGGGGGTTCATTACACTATATATTTGTATGTTTTGGAAATTTCCCTTGAAAAAAGGTTAAAGGAAAGAGAACCTTGGGGAAAACGTATCATTTATACTAACTAAGCCGAGAGGTAAGTATATGTTATATCAAAGTAGTGGAAAATACAGTGTGGCTAAACATGAACCAAGTTAAATATTGTAAAATTAGAAGGGCATGTTACAATTGCCTTAGCTGGTTGACCTTGACAAAGTCACTTAGCTTCAGTTGGACCATCTGTAAAATGGGAATACTCTTTATACCTATCCTAACTCACAGAACTTTAAATGAGTTTTATACCTAAAAATACTTTGAAATTGTAAATGTAACTCATTTCAACAGCGTTTTTTAAGTGCTCACTATGTGCTTGGTACTGGGTATACAGTAGTGAACAAGACCAGGTTGTTGCCCCTCCAAGAGCTACAGAAAAGTAAACAAGCACTAATAATCCAGTGCAGGGAATGCTGTGGCCAGGCAGAGAACGCAGTGCTGTTTTCTAGGAGTTGTAGGGCATGGCAGGAAGTAGTGACTCATTGGGGAGGCTGGAGAGTGTGTTCATGTGGGTGTATCCACTTCCTCCAGGAAGTGGTGTTTAGACCTATAGGGAGTAATGTTTAGGCTGAGACCCGTGGGTCCTGTATACATTTACCAAGGAAAGGAGCATAGAGTTATCAAGATGAGAAGAGCAACATGTATAAATGCTTCAAAGGGAAAAAGAAGAGGCACAGAGCATGTGTGGAGGCTCCAACAGGAAGTGGGGAAAGGTGAGAATGGAGAAAGAAGCAGAGCCCAGATCAGGAAGCACCTGGTAGGACATGTGGAGTTTAGACTTGATCTCGAGGGCAATAGGGAGATATTAATGGAAAGATATTTTTGGCATGAGAGTTAACATGACCTGATAGGTGGTTTAGAGAATGTATTCCAAGCCACAGTAGGAGGAATGGATGACAGAAGACAGGGTAACTAAAATTCAGAAGAGAGGTTAACAGAAACTTACAGTGGCTCTCCCGATAAATCCCCTCAATCTAGGTTCTAAACCAGTAAATGAATAAGATGAGTCAGTGGATGAACAGTCAAATACTATTTGTGTTCATTTTTGCAGTATGCGTGTCTAGTTGACTCAGCACTGTACCTTTGTCGTGATTTACATGGCTGTACATATATGGGTGTATTTCTGGACCCTGTTCTGTTGGTCTGTTTGTCCTTGTGCCCATTCACTACTACCTTAATACTGTAGCTTTAAGTCAGTCTTGATATCTGGCAGTGTAAGTCCTCAATCTTTGTTCATCTTCAAGATTTCCCTGGCTATTCTTGGCCTCTTGTATTTTTATATAAATTTTATAATCAGCTTGTCAATCCTACCCCCCCCCCCCAAAATGGGGTTTTTATTTGGTTTGCATTGACTGTGTAGGTACTTTTGAGGGAGAATGGACATGTTTCCAATCCATGGACATGGTATATTTATTTATGTAGGTCTTGTTTCACTTTATTTGAATTCCTCAAGCTGGGCACTTATGATTTGTACCTCTTTCTGTACATATATTATGTTGCAATGTTTATGTTATTGATGAAGGTGAAGTTGGAGGATATAGATTAGTGTGAGAGCCAAATAGTCCTGCCAGCTGATCCCTAGGATTAGACAGACTCACCTTACCAGTCTTAGCAACGCTGGACTAGGGCAGATGCATGTGAGGTAGAAGGGCTTGCCCCTTGGGCAAGAGCAGACAAGGCCAACTTCCAAGAAGAGGAAAGAAAACAGCTGAGTTGAGCACACCCAGGTTATTTTCCATAAATTCACCTGTTAGAGAAGTTACTTCACTCTCCCAAGAGAGAGTAAATAAGGGGACAACAAGTTCCAGGAGTGGCCAATTGTGTCCAAAGGCCGAAGTGTCTAGAGAGCGTCCATTTGGACTCCCTCTTACATGGCAGGAACATCAAGATAAGAGAAGGAATTTTTCTCCTAACAGCTTTGAACTGTTGTCCTAGGTGATTTTGGGAAATAATCAAGAAGTTAGATAGTGTGGGGTGGATAAGGGTGAGGAAGGACTTGAAGATGATGCCTTAGGAACTGGCTTAAGCAGCTGGGTGGATGGATGGTAGTATAACATTCCCTTATCGGAGACCACTGGAGGAGAAAGCTATCTGGGGAGGAAGGTCGTGGATTTAGTCTTAGACTGGCTGAATTTTGAGGCATTTGTGGGACTATCAAGTGAAGGCATCCAGCAGGCAGTTGGATAAACAAGCCTGGTGATTGGGAGGGAAGTGTAGATGTACGTTTGGGAGTCATCAGCCTACAGAAGGTTGGAGGAGGAAGGCAATCCATACAGGACATTATTCTCATGAATTCAGCTGGTTCCTTCTGTCTCCCACCTGGTACGTCAAAGGAAGTTTCCTTACCAGGCTGCTTCCCTGTTACTCCAGCCTGACCCCACTCTTTTTTCTAAACTCCTTGCCTTTTTACAAGTGACTCAGATACTACTCCTGGTCAAACAGTTAAGGAAAGGAGTGTCGGGTATTACACATGGGTGGGTAAATTGTAGATACTCAGGGAAGTCCCAGGACCTTACCTGACATGTCTTTATATAGAATAATCCTGGCTTTTCAGTGCCAGCTCATTCCATGCCAAGGCTCTTTTGGCATAACTGGTGTTGGCCTCCTTAGTTATTGGAAAAAATAGTCTTTTGGGCCAGGGCTCTTGCAATTAACCAGACTGGAAAAGATATTTTCCCAAGTTGGTTGTTTACTGGATTCCCTACAAAGAAATCCTTCAAGAAGCTCCTTTCTCACCAACTTCCTATTTTAGCTGATTTTCATTAATTCTGATATCTCTCTTGAAATGATTCTGGTTTCCTTCTACATTTTCTATTATATTCCACAACTAGACACTGTGTTTGTGACAGTCTCTTTTTCAACTCTGATCATCTTGAATCTCCTTTATAGAATCACAGTCACCCAAATTAATTCCCCTATAATATGAACATTGTAGCTTTTACTTGTAACAAAGAATTAGAATTAAAACTGTATGTAAATGAGCTACCAGTTTTTAATCAGCCAAATTCTAGTAAGAGAAATTTTAATATTTTCATCTATATCCCAGGCAGTCTTTTTATCCATTCTAGTAAAAATCGATCAAGCTGTATGCTTAAATAAAATTAAAGCATGTAAACATCTAAAGTGATGGTTTTAGTTCCTTAAAAAGAGGGATGTATGTATCTAATCCTTTGAAGACTAGAAATGAGCTCTGGGAAATCTCCAGGAGCTAATGATATATTTTTTGACTAATGAAACACAACTGGGTCAAAACCTTGTTGTGATTATCTGAGACCTATAGTATTGGATGTCCTGCATTTTGGTTGAAAGGTAAGATTATGTGACGTCTGTTGAGCAGTTGGAAAAATCCATGGTTTCTAATGAGCACAGGTATTGAGATGTCCGTGCCCACTGGCTGCCTGGGCTGAATGAGCTGTCTGGGATTTTCAGACTTGGGTTTATGTGTTATCTTCCTCCGGAGTGTCTCTGTTAGGTTTCTTTATTTAGGAAAAGTAAGGAGAGGAGTGTCGGTAGGGAAAAAGAACCAAAAACAGGATCATAGGCTTACTCTTTGACATGCTAGGTGCTGTTTACTGTTTTATATATGCTGACATATACGTTGTAAAGCACTCAGCATAGTGTATTTTGTAAGAAATGATTAACTGCAGCCAGCTCACCAAGAATTGCATTTCCAGAGGCCTCCAAAATTGTGTTTTTATGAGTATAGTAGTTATTAAGCGTAAGGGCCAAACTGCCTGGGTTCAAATCCCAACTCTGATTATTCTTGGGACAAGTTACTTAAGCACTCAGTGCTTTAGATTCCTCATCTGTAAAATTGGAATACCAAGAAAACCTACTCCATATGATTGTTATGAGGATTAAGTAAGATGCAAAATGGGTAGAAGAGTTCCTGGCGTATAATAATCACTTGGTTGACATTTGTAGTTATCATTGTTGCCCTTCTGGTTATTGAAACAGAAGGAATGCCTAGAAATAGCACTATCATTTTTGGGGTAATTTCTTTAACTATTTATTTATTTATTTTTAAAGAATTTAATTAGTTTTAGAGCGATGGGAAGGAAGGGAGAAAGAGAAGAAGAGAAACATCGATGTGTGGTTGGTTGCCTCTTGCATGCCTCCAACTAGAGACCTGGCCCACAACCCAGGCATGTGCCCTGACTGGGAATCGAACTAGCAACCCTTTAGTTCACAGACCGGCACTTAATCTACTGAGCCACACCAGCCAGGGCTCTTTCACTTTTTATTATGGAAATTTCAAACTTGGAGAAATAGGATTGAATTTTGCTCTATTTGTGGTAGCTGTTTGTTTGACACCCCCAAGTCTTTTCTTATTTTAATCCTCACCTGAGAGCATGCTTATTGATTTTAAAGAGAAAAGGAGAGTAGGAGAGAGGGAGGGAAGAGAACCATCAATCAGTTGCATCTTGTACATGCCCCAACCAGGGACCAAACCCGCAACCCAGGCATGTGCCCTGACTGGGAGTCGATCCACAACCTTTCTGTTTACAAGACAACTCTCCAACCAACTGAGCCACACCAGCCAGGGTGACATCACCATGTCTTAAGTATAAGCCATTAGGAAGTAAGTGCTGTGATTTTGGACCTTGTCTGTGTTAGTCACCATTGTATTTACAATTCCTTGAAAATCATTGTTAAATTATAGTTGGCCCTCAATAAATATTTGTGGACTGGATACATGAATATAACATTTTGTCCCAATCCAATCAAAATTATAAAGGAAGACTCATTCTGTTTGGGATGTGCTTGTGGTCTGGCAACAGATTCACTGTTCCATTTGTTCATTAATTGGCTCATTTATTCATTTACTGAAGCTTTATTGAATGCTTTTTATGGATCAGCAGTGGCAGCTCTGGAATTTCTAGATAAATGAGCTAAAGAGTGGCAATCCATTTTTAAAGGGATCGGTTAGGGAGGCGCATCTGGATGCTGGAATATTAGCATAGTGCATGCAGATTTTTCACTTGGCAGGTTATTCATTTGGGGAGGGGTCTGGGTTAGTTGACTGGAATGGAGCTAACACCTCCTCTACCGTACTACACTTTGGATCAGTGTCACTGGCCTTTCATTTAGTGCTTTGGGTTTTCCCTACATGGGAGAGAATTATGTATGTATAAAAGTCATTATGGTGCAGTTGGAAAGGGTTAGCAGAGGTATGTCCAAAGCATCAAAGAGGATAGAAAAGAAAGAGCTACTGACTTTCTCGGAGGTCTAGAAGGAAAGGATGGGATGTTGGGGAGATCTTTTCAAGGAAAATTGTATTTGAGCAAGATGCTAAAAAATAAATGGGGATTCGTGGTACTTGCAGTGTGTGCATGGACAAAGAGCATGGTTATAGAAAAGGGCTGAGTTTGGCTGGAGTATCCAGGATGTGATAGTGGTGCAGGTGGGGAGTTGGAAGGGAGGTGGACCCTCCTCCCCCAAGGCTCAGCTGGCTCACTCACAAACTCCACTTCTTCTGGGTGGGCTGGCAAGTTGGTGGAGGAATTCTTTTGGGCAGTGACATGATCGATTGGCACTTTGGATAGATAACTGAGGAGGCGCCGGGCAGTGTGGAGTGGAGACGGGAGAGGAAGTAGCTGGGAGAGTTGCCAGCCATGGGGCTTCGTGGTTGATGACTAATTGGCCAAGCACCAGGAACTTCTAGTAGCTCTTGGAAAGGGGCAGATGGGCCCACCTCATGCAGTCTTTGAGTTGAGCCGCCGTAGCCCAGTTTGGCAGTAGAATCGACAGAAGAGCCAAGTTTCCTTTCAAAGAAAACTCTTTTGTGTATTATAGAAAGCAAAATGCTACGAGTCAGCATTCAACTCTTGTTGATAAATAGATAGGCTAAGGATATAGAGATAATAAAAAGAAATTTAGTTGGGAGGGCATTGCTAAATACACTTATATATGTATACTTACGAACGTAATCATGCATGTCTACAAATTGCATACATGTTTATTTATGTATACATATATATTCAGCGAGCTTATCTTCCTAATTAGCTTTTAAATAAACTTTCTATTTTAGAAGAGCTTTAGATTTGCGGGGAAGTTGTGAAGATACAACGGAGAATTCCCACACACCCCACAGACAGTTTCCTCTGTTGTTAACATGTTACACTACTATGCTACATTGGCACAATTAATGAACCAGCTGATACTAATACATGATTATTAACTAAAGTCCATCCTTTATTCAGATTACCTTAGTCTTTACCTAAGGACCTCTTTCTGTTTCAGGATCCCATATGGCGTTTTAGTCACCTTGTCTCCTTAGGCTCTTCTTGGCTGTGACAGTTTCTCAAACTTGCCATGTTCTTGGTAACCTTGGCAGTTTTGAGGAGTTTTGCGGAATGTCCTTAAGTTGGCATTTATCTGATGTTTTTCTCATGATTAGACTGAAGTGATGGGTTTTAAGGAGAAAGACTACAGAGGTGAAGTGCCATTCTCATCACGTCATGTCAAGGGTACATGGTAGCAACGTGACTTCCCACTGTTGATGTTGACTTTGGTCACCTGGTTGAGGTAGTGTCCATCAGGTTTCTCTACTGTAAAATTGTTATGTTTTTTCCCCTTTTCTATATTCGACTCTTTAAAAAGAAATCACTGTGCACCTCACACTTAAGGAGTGGAGAGTTCCGTTCTCCTCCTTTAGGGAGAGTATCTACATATATTATTTGGAATACTTCTGCACAGGCAATTCGTCCATTCTCTCTCACTCTAATTAGGTTTTGATAGGGTGATTTCTTATCTGTCCCCTAAATTCCAAATGTTAATTCTGTAGCACTTGCATCACACTTGCCATTTACAGCCCAGTGACATCTCCCACATTTGTTTTCTTGGATGATGTATAAACAGATCAATGCCTTATTTACCCAAGCAGATTGCAAATTTTCTTGAGCACTGGGACAGAATCTTATTCAAAGCCCCCTACAGAATTGGACACACTGCAGGCAGTTAATAAATATGTGATAAATGGTTTTTAAATGATTTTAATTTAAAAATGTAAAAATTAACTGCAGTTAATAACTGAATCAGGTTATTAGAATCTAAATATATAAAAACTGTGCTAAGGTGAGAAAACTGTTGGCTCAATATCCTGATTTGTTAGTCATTCTGAGTTTATAATGGTGGCCAATAGGGTGCTTACTGTGTGCCTGGCACTTTTATAAGACCTGTACATATATTGCCTATTAATCATCCAGACAATCCTATAGGTTGGTGCTATTATCTCCATTTTATAGATAAGGAAACCTAGGTGAACAGAGGTTAAACTAATTGCTCAGTGTCACACAACTGGGATGTGGGCCAGCTTGAATTCTGGTCTCAGACACTCTGGCTCTAAAATTTTGATGTGCTAACCATTGGACTTAAATTCATTGAAGTGGTGCTTAAAATGGTATCTCATTTGGGGAAAAAACTAGATTGCTATTTAAACATCTTATTGCAGTCTGTTAGGATACTGCTGATGACATGGCTGGCAACGGTCTTTCTGTGTTTTTCCTAGGGGAAGTGTTGCTATAAAGCCACGGCTGTTTTTCCTTCTCCAGTTTTTCTTTCTTTTTTGAATGAATACGTTTTTTGTAGTACAACTGCGTTTATTTCTTTAAAATACAGGAATTTTCACAATGGACATATATACAAGCCATATTCTAGGTGCCTCTCACTCCCCAATCATATTATCTGTTGAAAGATAGTGGGCTTTTTCTTTTCCCACTGACGTTTTTAAACAGAAGCGGCTGCTGGGTCCTGCCAAATAAACACTCCTTCAGTGTGTTCCTTGTGCGACTGGTCACACCTGTGGGTCCCGGGAGGCAGCCTAGATTCTTGCAGTAACGTACACGGGGGAGGAGGACTTCTCTCGAAGCCACCCAAGCCATGAACCGGCCCTGGCTTCCTGAACCATAAACAAATGTGAGCTTTGTTCTTCCCGTTGCTCATTTGGTCCCAAGTATGACTCAGGGTTAGGCTGGGTCCTTCAGACTCCAGTGCCTTTGGCTGTTGGAAGGAAGTGGGAGGGTTCCAGGATAGTTCTGGGACCTTTTCAAACTGAAGAGAGGAGGCTGGCTGCATGATGGGAGAAGAGGTATTTCTTTTTCTGCTTTTAAAGATGTAATGAATCCCCTTAACCTTGTACCTTACCTATGCTATTTTGTAATAAGACTTGTAATGGGTTTGCATTGGGGGGTTAAAATGAAGTGTATTCCAGCTAGGAGTCCTCACAGAGGGGGAGCTGTGGATATGCTAAGAAGTAATGTAAACGTGGAGGATTATTTTCTAAAGTCCAGTGTTGCACTGGAACTATTTAGCCGTCTTAATTCCCCCACCCCCTTTGGTCAGTTTGGCCATTAATTTTTACAGATGTTTCTAATTTCTCGGTGTTGTGGGTTTTCATGTGCTCACACTGCCGAGAGTAATTTAAATGGGCAGTTTGCACAAGCAGTAACTGTTACACCATGTCACCGAGATGTTGAATAATTACAGATGTTAGTGCAGTAAACAAATCCAGCTTGCTCTTCAGGTTAATTTAGGAGAGAAGAATATGTCCATGCAGAGCGAGCCAGCTCTGGGGCACTTCACTCCTGGGGGCCATGAACATTTGGAGTTTTCCTTGTGAATGGAGAAGCTGTATGTAGTGACATCTGGGTACTGTTGAAGTGTTGTTGTTCATAGAGGTAGAGATATTTGGCTAATTTTGTAGTACTGAGCATTTATATTCATTTGCTCATATACAGCGTAAAATACAGACACTAGATTATTTGATTTTCTAAAATTTTGCTTGTAACAGGTGGTCTTGTTTCTCTCTGTTAGTTGTTCATATTTGTCTTCCTAAAAGCAGAAGTCTCTGATTTTCCAAACGCAAAATAAAATTCCCTAAATAAAACCACAAGATAAGTGAGGCTTACAATGCGTCATATGTCTTCTATACAGTATTCCTGTCTCTTGTTGAAAATAAATTGAAAGGAGAGAGTTGATGAGGTCTGTAACATATGTTTCTTCATTTCTTTTTCTGCTGGCTTTAACTTATATTTTAAAAATTACAAAAAAAGAAAAATAGCATGAGAAAATGAGACACTTTATTTTAACACATTATTTTAAGAGTAGAACTTATTGAAAAAAAATTTTAATGGCGTCTGTTGCTTGCTTAGAACGATGTGAGTACATAGAGCAGTTGGCTAAAATAAAAAATATATTCATCTACAAAGCTTGAGAGAATTTTCCTATTGAAAAATATCTTCAATTTGCTTATTACCATTATTGTTACTATTGCTGGATGTCATTCTGAGTTCTGAAAAGTAGATATCAGAATTCGGTATTTTATATTCAAAATTCAGATGGCGACTCTTTGGGACAGGAGTGAAAGCCTGACTGATTGTAAGGTGTGAAATATGAACAGGTCTCAGCAATAACGTTGGGCTCTCTCTCAGGAGCCTCTGTAGCTCCTTCAGCTAATGCCTGGGGATGGGACAGTAAAGGTAGCCCCTGGACCCTTAAAGGTTCTGTGACCTGTAAACTACTCCTTGTACTGTTGAGAGCTCCCTGAGCCCATGGCTCGTTTGTTTCTCAAAATGGAAATAGCTCTGTTACTTCTCTGAAACAGCTCTTTACAGTAATTATTATAATAATAAAAGGTCAAAGTTAAAGAATATGAATAAATAAATAGAAATTTATATTAATCCTGTTATTCAGAAATAACCATAATTAACATTTTATATATATTCTTCCAGACTTTTATCCAAGCCAGGAGGTGCACGTAGTACACACATCACTCTTTATACAATAATGAGGTCATATTAAGTGTCACCTGTTCTTAAAACTTAACATATTATGGGCCCCCTTTCTGTCTGATACCTGCATGGTCATCCATTGTAGAGATATACCACCATTTATTTAATCAATTCCCATCTGATAACTATTTAGGTTGCTTCCACATTTTTAATATTAAAAACATTCTTGTGTATGCATATGGTACCTTCCCTGATTATTTCCTTTGGCTGAGTTTTTAAGAGGGGAATTTCCAGGTAAAAGGCTGACTTAATTCGGTTGTTTTGTTTTTATTGAAAATAACCCAACTATATGGTAAAAAAATTCCAACAGAGCAAAAGTAAGACTTTCTCAGTCTTACACATTTAGCTTTACTTCCCAGTGGAAACCCCCATAGAAGCTTCCCCTGTACTCTTATAGAAATGTAGGATATTTTTATTGTGGTAAAATATACATAACATAATACTATTTTATCCATTTTAAGTGTATGATTCAGTGGCATTAAATATATCCACATTGTTGTACAACCATATCACCATCCATCTCCAGAACTTTCTTCCCAAACTGAAACTCTATACCCCTTAAATACAAACTCCCTACACCCCTCGCAGCCACCATTCTACTTTCTGTCTTGATGAATTCCACAACTCTAGATACCTCATATAAGTAGAGTCCTAAAATATTTGTCCTTCACTTAGCATGATGTCTTCAAGGTTCATCCACATTGTAGCATGGGTCAGAATTTCCTTTCCCTTTATGCCTGGATAACATCCACTGAATGTATATATCACAATTTGTTTATCCATTCCTCTGTTGATAGACATTTAGGGTGTTTCTGCTTTTGGGCTACTGTGCATAATGCTACAGTGAACATTGACATACTGATACCTGTTTGAGTTCTGCTTTCAATTCTTTTGGGTATATCCCCAGAAGTGGAATTACTGGGTCATATGGTAATTCTATTTTTAATTATTTGAGGAACCTTCATACTGTTTCCCACAGTGGCTGCACCATTTTACATTCCCACCAGAAGTGCACAAAGGTTCCAGCTTATCGACATCCTTCGCAACACTTGTCATTTTCTGCTTTTTTTTTTAACCCTCACCCAAGGATATGCTTAGAGAGAGAGGAAATGGGGGGAGGGGAGAGACAAGGGGGGAAGCATCGATGTGAGAAAGAAACATCAACAGGTTGCCTCTTGTATGCGCCCCAACTGGGGATCAAACCCATAACCTAGGCATGTGCCCTGATCGGGAACCAAACCTTTTGGTGCAAAGGATGATGCTCCAACCAACTGAGCCACCTGGCCAAGGCTATTTTGTTTTTTGGTTTTTTAAAAATAATAGCCATCCTAATATGTGTGAAGTGGTATCTTATTGTGTTGAGAATTACTGTTGACATGTGTTCGTGTTGCCTATCACTAAGAAAAGGATACTATTTTTCTCCATCTTCTAATCATGAGTTGAGGACAAGGTATTTCATTTGAGGATCTTCATTAGCTAGCTGATCAGTTACACAATGCCAAGAGATTGCAACTCGCTTAAAGGAAGGTCTATGTCACCCTACTCCCCCAGGCCCTGAAGAGAAGACAGGTAAGGAGCCCAGGTCTCGCTTGTTTCAGAGGTTTAAAGGTGCTGCTTCTCACTTAGCCCTACCCAAGGTTTGTGGAGACTGGATTCAAAACAGTTCTTTTGAGAAAAGGTGCATTTCTCTTTTGTGCTATTGTTAATTCTAAGTGATAGTACTTGATTCATTTTACATAGTGAAGATAGTCAGTTTTGTGATTGGTTTTTCTCTCCTCACCTTGTGCTCTAGAATTCCTTGGGGATAGGAAATGAAAGTCCTTCCTTTGCACATTATTTGCTGAAATCAATGGATTCAATTGATATTCTTCAGTGCAGTGGACTGAAGGATCTCTAAGTATTTCATTGTGGCTCTCTTTTGTTCTTATATTAATAATTCCTAATATTTATAATCCTGAAATTCAAGGTTTTAAAATTTTCTGTGCGGCCATTAATATGATGATGCTTGTGAACCTAGCTTACCTTTCTCTCTCTGATATTCCCACTGGTATTAAATGATATTCCAGACAGCTGAGTTTCAGTGGGATGGATTAAGTTTAATGCCATATATTTACTAGCTAATTTAAAACTAGCTATCCAGCTTACTTTGCATGGTAATGTGTCTTTGCTTACATTGAAAGAATTTAGGTCACAGAGGTCGTTCAGTCAGTCAGCAACCTGCCTGGTACTTTTGTGTGTCATTGGAGGCCATTTCAAAGGTGCAGGATGACAGCCTGATTCTCAACTCAGGCTCTTAATGTTGGAGGCCAAATTCCCAATAAATGTGCACCTATAAACGCTCTAAAAAAATGGAAGTAAAGCACAATAGCCCCTACTTACACCTCTAGTAGAGACTTCCCTCTCTAAACCTGGGCTATAATAATATGAACAATTCACAACTTTAGGAGTAATCTGGACTTGCCTTGAAAGCCACTGCTTCATCAAAAGGGCAGCATGAAGCCATTTCATGGATGGCCTGTGACACAGGAGTGACACCGCAATGAAATTTATCCTTCAACTCTCGGGAATAGTATAGGCAATGTTCAGAAAACTGAAGGCAGGTATTTGGAGTTTCTGTCATTTGGAAGTGGAATTTTGGTTTTGCTTATTTAAGGTGAGGAAGTTACAAGTGGTAAAGGTAGATTTGCTACCTCATTGACTTTTTCTTTTCTCTTTCACTTGCTAAGCATTTTCACCCACCTCTGATTTTAATCTCTTTTGCTCCACTTGTTTTGGTGTCATCTGCTCAGTTTGTTCTTTTTTATTTTGACCTCTTAGTTGGCTTTTCATTTTCTCTCTCCGTCAGAGAAGCAGCTTTTCTGAAACTTCTTGGGTACCTTTCCTATGCTATTAATGAAGTTCCTAATAAGAGCAATAATGATGCAAAGTGCCAAGATTTTAGGCCCTAGAGCAGCTCAAATTTGTCCTCTTGGTGCAGTGCTTGGCACTGTCTAGGAGAGCTGGATGCTTTGTATATCGTATAGGTCTAATTTTAAATTTAGTTTCTTCCGCTTCAAGCGCCAGGACCCCCTCCATATTCAGGCCTTGTTAGTAGCAGAGAAAGTAGACTTGCTCATAATTGAGATCCCAGTTTTTTTTTTCAAGTGATGGGAAGGCAAATAGCGTTGCCGTTTTTAGATTCAGAAGAGACCAGAACATTACGAATCTGGTAGCTCTTTGCCCACCATGTAAGTAATCCGCCTAAGCAGTACATGTCACATTGTCTATTTATAATACAGAGGTGAGCAGACATAATTGATGGGTGACCTTACTGTGCTTTCCAGTCAAGAGTTATGGGGTCTCCTGACATTTTGGTGTAATTTTTGTATTCATCGCCTAAGACTTCAAACAACTCCAGGTTTTTCCGATGAGAGCCTTTACTCATAGATTATTATACAGGAGAGGAGAAAAGTGGTCCAGATGAGACATGATAAGGGGCCTTGAGAAAGTTAATGGGAGGCCAAAAAAGATCCACTGGGTCGGGGAAAGGATCACTGGTCCCAAATACTAAAAATGGTTTTGTGTCGCCACAGAGCAGTATTTGTGTGTGTGACCCAACCCTGAATTTAGTGTAGAAACAATATGAAATGAAGTTTCTAACATAGGTTGATCATCTCTTCATGAAAATGAATGCCTAGAAAGAGGCCAGGGTATCCCAGGAGGCGATGATAGAAGGCAGTGAATGGGGATGGTCAAGAAACTAGAAATCAGGAGCTGCAGAGAAACAGTGCTTATTGTGGCAAAGAGAGAAGGCTAAACAGAGTTCAGGAGGAAATAAAAATTTATGTGGGGTTTGATAGTTGACTGTTCTCTGATCCCACTGATGGCAGACGAGGGAGCCGCCTTTTAACTTGAGGCATGGTGATCAGGTTGGGAATAAGGGAGATGTAGCCAATATTGGGGGCTGATAAACTTCCTTGTCTAGTGGTGTGTGTGTGTGTGTGTGTGCGCGCGTGTGTAAATATTTCACTGGAAGTCTCTGTATAATTGGATAGATAACCATCTGAAACCCATCTGTCAGAAATAGATTAAGTATAATAACTCGGGAGTGAGGAATGGGTTATAAACTCCAGAAGTCCCATTTCTGGTCTTTGTTCTCCTTTGTCACCATCTTCCATGAATCTGTATTGTTTCCCTGTGCAGAGCCTATAGCAAGTCTTTGTGGAAGGCACAAAGAGGAATTGCTGCTCTTCGCAACTCCAGTTGGAGAGCATTGAAATGAACGTTCTTCATTGTAATGGAAAGAGAAGGAATTTCTCAAGACCAGAAAATGCATCAAATATTTTAGTGTGCACATAGTCTACCTCCCCTCATAAAAAAATATATATATATACCTTTAAAAATAACATATAACCATAAAAAAGTGTCATTTAAGAAAGCACATGGTTAAAATAGGTGATTTCATTTTTTTTTTTAACAAGGGTTTTCTTCATTTCCACTTTGTGTAGTTTATTATCTTTGTGTTTGTTATGGAAGAAGAGAATGGGGAACTATTTGAGTCCAGGAAAATGAGAACATGTAAAATGAGTAATGAAAGACATACCACTTATTCATATGGTAAGGATCTACTTTGCCTAAAACCCATCAGGCATCCTAAAGAGAATTTATAAGCTTAAGAGAACCCTTTTTCATCTTGAGATTTGCTACTAAACTGAAGAATGAATGAATGAATGAATGAATGAATATGAATATGAATAACAACCAAGCACAGATTGAAGTGAACTTTGCCCCAACACTCAAGAAATTATTCTATGAAAACGTTCCTCTTAAAAGTGTATTTATTGAATTGACCCACACTGCAAACCTGAATCCCATACAAAAAGTGAGGTTTGATTTTTGAAAGGCAGGAAAATCAAAGTATGTTCACGTTAAGTACAGACAGTTGTCAAATAGCTGAGAAATTAAAATAACTCAGATTTGTGTGATTTTAAGATTATGATGTACTTACATAGCAGGGGAAAAATGAAACCTCAAAATTTGGGGGGCCTGGTTTATATCACACTTGTTTTTTCTCCCATTTGATGAACTGTAATAATCACTTTTGTTTGTGTTTTAAAAGAGATTTTACTTGTGAGGAACTAGAGAACTACTGGAAAACTGAGAACAATTAAGCTATAGACCCTATGCTAAAGGATCACACCCCTTAAATCAATACTTCAAATACCAGGAAATAAAGACTATGAACTATTGTCTTCGATCATACATGAAAACTGGTTACAAAGTAAACTCAATTATTTTTCAGTCCCTTTCACACAAATGAATAGAAATTCATGGGTTGAATTAGAAGAACAGGAAATATATTTCTTGGCTTTGAAAACATTTGCTGAAATGTCTCAATACTTGATTTGGGAAACTATTAATTGGAAATGACTATGTCATCTACTGAGGATGTGAGCTGATGAATAACTATAACTGAAGGGTGATGATAAATGGCAGGGAGTGCTCTATAGGGGTGGTGTCTTGTGAGTTACCGTCATGACTCATTTTACATCTGATGTTCTTAACATCGTGCTAATGACTTGGAAAGGGAAATATAACGACACAGTAATGAAAGCTGCATGTGATTTCTAGTTAGGAGGTATTGCAAATGAAGGCAGCCTTATGGAAAGCCATCAATAATATGGAGAGGTAGGCCATCCTTTCCAGTTATGTTAGTGTATATTATTTCCTTAAAACTTTATATTTTCTGATTATAAAAGTAATAGCAGACTTCTAGAAACACTGGAAAGTAGGAAAATAAAAAAGGAAGTAGAAAGCACTATAATTTAATCACTCTGTGGCAAACACTGTTGACTTTTTTTGTACTTACTTTCAGTCCTCTGACCATATTTGTAACTGGCTGAGATCATACCACACACCATTTTTTCACACCCATAATTGCGTATCTTTTCAACTTAGCATTATATAAAATTTCCCATGTCATTACAAACTTCTAGTAAACATCTCCTTAAAAAGTTGTGTAATGTTTCATTTTAAGACTCGAGATATGTAGTGGATCAGGGAGAACAGGAATTTGATGGTTGCATTGACTCCTGCCAATGTAATGTTCAAATCTCCCATATTTTAGCTGAGAGCACACTTTCTTGAAAACAGAAAAAATAAAAATAACGTAGGAAAGCGGTTTTGGCCCATGGGCTGCGTAGTGGTGGGCATTCCAGAGAGGTTTGTTGAATTCAGTGCCCTACCTATAGGGTCCGAACAGAATTCCAGTTGTCCCATCCATGCTGCTGTTGAAAGAAGCCTTTAAGAGCAGCCTCTGGCAGGAAGCCTGGCCGCTTGCAGGTAGAGACTGTGAATTCAGCTTTTCATGTCTAAGTGTCTGTCGGTAGTTTCCACCCGTGGCTTTAGAAATCTGTACCACATGAATTTCTGGTCTCATTTGGCCCCTGTTTCTTAACTGCTTGGGGAGGAATTTCTGTTTGACCTAGCGATTTAGGATTTCTTCATCCATTATTGAGTGGATGCCAAGCTTTGTAAAAGATGGCTTGGGGTGATTTTCTCTGGTGATGTGTTTGCTCCTGAGTATCAAAATTCTCAATAAAAAGGCTTTCTGTTTCCTGACAACAGGCTGTTTTCCCCAGACACACGCCTTGTTGTTTTTCTATCGTTAACAGTAGATAACAGTTTGGATGCGGCCAGAAGCTCTTGGCATGAGCGTGTACTTGAGGAGCTCCTGGAACCGTCTTTCGGCTGCTCACTGTAGGGTGCCACTTTCACCGAGGCTTTACTGACCCAAAGGCTCTGTGGGTTGTCTGCTCCGGCCCTCGTTTCTCCTTTTTCCTTTGTTCTGTCTCCTTTTCCTCCCAGGCAACGACTGTACGGTAATGGCTATTGCTTTTGTTCTTTGCTCATTTTCCAGAATTATCACTTTCCTCTGAGCTCCTCTCTCCTGTGTGATTGTCTTATAACAGTTGCTTCATGCTCTCCAGTCCACACGCAAAGGACCGGGGCAGTGAACCTGCTGTTTTAAAAAGCTGTTGTAATCGAAACAGTCATTCTTTGTAACTAGATTCATAAAGAGGCATTATGATGATTGATTTTTTTTATTCAGTAAAATTCAATAACAGTAATAATGGCTAAGCACTTTATATACATTCTTCCATTTAATCCTCCTACAAAATCTATGAGGTACATATTATTAGCTCCATTTCAGACTACAAAACCGAGGATAGAGAGAGGTTAAGTAACTTGTCCAAGATGAAATAGCTGGTAAAATGTGTGTTCTTAGGATTCCGACTTAATACTAATTCACTCTTACTACTAGGTGATATCATGAAAAGGAAGACAGGTTTATTTGTCCCATTGTTATATCCCTAGCACCTAGAAAATGTATTGCACACAGTGTTTTTTCCATAAATCTAAATGTTTTCGATGAATGTTGAATTTATTGTGACTAAAATAAATCATACATATTTAGTACGGGGCTCCCCCCATACAAGGCTTCGCTTTCTGCGGTCTTGGTTACCAGAGGTCAGCCACAGTCTGAAAATATCTTCTTCCTTCACCTCACTTCATCTTGTCCTGTAGGCACTGTATCCTGTCACTTCATCACAAGAAGGAGGGTCAGTAGAGTATAATAAGGTGTTTGGAGAGAGAGAGAGCCCGTTCACATAACTTTCATTACAGTATATTGTTATCGTTGTTTTATTTTATTATCATTGTTAATCTCTTAACAATGATTGTGCCTAATTTATAAATAAAATTTTATCATAGGTATGCCTGTATAGGAAAAGTATAGTATATGTAGGGTTTTGTACTATCCATTGTTTGTTTCAGGCATCCACTGGGGGTCTTGGAACATATTCCACATTTAAATTGGAGGAACTACTGTACCTCCAATATACAAGGCACCTCGAAGACTACAAAGATAACCAAGACACAGTAATTGCCCCCTCCCAGCACTTGCATTTCAATTAGTTAAGCAGCCACATACATAAGTAAGCATAAATAGAGGGGAGAGGGGAGTGAGTGATCATGGGAGAGGTGAGAGAGAATTCCAAATGGTTGCAATCTAGGATATTTTCTTGGAAGGCACACAGTGTGGGTTCACCTCTCGTGGTAGACTCTGTCTTGGTAACTAGCAGCTAGAGTGCTCAGAGCTTCATGTGATCTTTCTTTGAAGATCTCCATTCTTAGAGCACCTGGGGGCGGGGGGGCATCTTTCTAAGTATTCCACTCTATGTCTAGAAGATGTAACGAATGTGTATGTAACCTCCAGGTGTATTTAGGAAGTTCCTGTTTTGCTTAAGTATGTGATGTGAACTCATTCTTTATAATAAAAATAAAATATAAAGATACTATCATTGAGTCTTTAACTCTCAATGCAGTTTTCTCTTCCCTTCTCCTGTAAAACTGGGGAGGCCAGCTGATTAACGAAGGAACAAGTCTTATTATTTGAGTCTATGGAACAGGTGATGAAAGCAAAGAATGCCTCCTACAGTGTTAAAGCCAGAGCTGTTTAACATTAGCCAGACTGAGAGCTTGTCTTTCTGAAGCCACGAGGTTATCTTTCATAGAGGTGGAAGGAGTGTTTCCTATAAGACTGAGGTGGGTTTCTGGACAAAGTTGGGTTTGTTCTGTAACTCACTTCATCACACACTTGTCTCTACCCCTGATAATTTTGTGGTTGAATAATAAGTATCAGGATAGCAGAGCCTCAAGAGCTGATTCTTGCCATTCTAGTTAACATTGCTAGGTGTAGAGGCTTGTAGGGAAAGAGGAGTATACCCCTAAGCCTTGCTTTTGATTGCAGTAAAATATACATAACATAAAATCACCGTTGTAACCATTTGAAGTGCACACTTCTGTGACATTAAGCACATTCACACAGTTGTGCCAACCATCATCACCATCCACCTCCAGAACCCCTTTTGTCTTGTAAAGCCAAGTCTGTATGTAACACCTCCTCATTTCCCCTGCCCCCAGCCCCTGGCCACCACCATTCAGCTGACTGTCTCTGTGAGTCCGACTACTCCGGGCGCCTCCCGTGAGTGGAATCATACCATATTTGTCCTGTTGTGGCTGGCTTATTTCACTTACCATTGTATCATCAGGGTTCATCCGTGTGGTGCCATGTGTCAGAATTTCCTTTTTTTAAGGCTGAATGATATTTTATTGTATGTCCTCGCCTTTCAAGTAGCAGTTTTACTTGAAAACGAAACAATAAAACATTGCTCCAAGTATTAGCTCTTATCTGATTGACATTATTTCATTTCCCTTTTTTAGTCTGAAGGACAGAAAAGCTTCTCTGGAAATTTCTTTTGGGGAAAGAAATTTCCCATTTTTGTCTCTAGGTAAAGACATTTTTTGGAGACATATTTGACTAGAGAATAGTCACTTCAAATTTGTCAGATGAGAAAGATGCTTTTGCATGTGTCAAGAGCTTCTTATAGGTCTCTGCTTTTAAAAAATATTTTCATTTTCAAGTAGTAGATTGATTGGTGCTTTAACAGTAAGCTAACTGTTCTAACCTATCACAGGCCTGCTATTTTCCACTGACTGTCTCCACACCAGCACCAGAGCACTGAGAGACATTCACTGATTCTTCACATCAGGCTTGATTCTCCACAGCACTTCCCTGAGCCCCTGCATCTGGCTCTTTTGCCTCTCTGGTCAGGGTCTGACCTTTATGTTCTTTGAACCTCACTGGCACTCAATACCTATGTAGAATGCATGTAGGTACACTCAAGAGCATAAAAGAGTTTAGGTTTCTTTCCCATCTGTATTCAGGCCGATTCAGAATCACCAATTTATCCCTGGTGTGACTGCGAAGCATGGAGAGGTCGGCAGTCTAATCGTTTCCCAAAGCTCTGTTTTACATTCTTGGTTTCACTGCCTCACTTGGACTCTTTTGTCAACCTAATTAATTTTCTTCACTTTCGCATGTTTGTCTTTTTTTTTCTCCTCCCAGTGCCACCAGATCATTGGTCTTAAAAGTCACAAATTTGATCATGCTACACCCCTGCTTCCAGTTGTTTTTAAAGATAAAACACAAACTGTAACATTGGCCCCAGCTTACCTTGCTGACCACTTGGCCCAAGCAAATCTCCAGACTACTATCCCCACCCCCACTCCACTTTTACAGTAAGTTCTGTGCTGTAAAGCCCCTGTACCCTGCACACATTCTCTCCTTTGCTCCTGCTTGTGTTCAGCTGAGATACCCTTTCCACCATTCTCTACCTGGCCAATCCCTATGCCCATCCTGCAGAATTTAACTGAAGCCTCCTCATTGCTACGAGGCTTATTTCCCATGTAGAATTGTCAGTGGCTCCTTTTTTCTCTTCTATACACGCCTTGATTGTGGTGTTTTTCCCTTTGCACTGTGTTGCCCTGTTAATCAGTTTATCTCTGCTGCTAAATTTTGGACTCATTAAAGACCCAAGTCTCTGCGCATCTCATTTTTGTATACCCAGTCTCCAGAATTGATCATGGCTTATGGTAGTTCCAAAAAAGAATGCTGATGGAAGGATGGACAGAAGGAAGGAAGGAAGTAAGGAAGGAAGGAAGGAAGGAAGGAAGGAAGGAAGGAAGGAAGGAAAGAAGGAAGGAAGAGAGGGAGGGTGGTCGCCTCTGAGACCTTCACTTTAGAGTCATACAGAAAAACTGATAAAGTGGTAATACGTTGCTTTACCCTCAAATATCCCAGTCAGTGTGGGTTGCATGTCAGCAGAAAACCTTACTGAAAGCTGTTTCCTTTAGCCAGCTGGACTTCAGTTGAACCTTAAAGATGAGTTTAGATTCAAATATACTGAGGGATAACGTGCCATCCCAGGTAAAGGGAGTAGTCTGGACTATGTTGTGGTGGAAGAAGTCAAAATATTTTAGATCTGGAAAGGATCTTTGTATGTTCATTGAATTCATATAACTACTTGATGGGATAATTAAGACTTGGTCCACACTTGTACAGCAAGTCTTATGTTAAAGCCCTGAATAAACAAAACTCCAAATGGCCCCATGACGATTACTCCTACCATACCATTCTCTCTCTCTTACCCACAGTCTTCTTAAATTCTCCAAATGCATCTAAAAAGAAAGCATTGTTAATCAGAAGAGAAAACTAATGCTGTGGTGGTAGGAAGGTTTAAGATGTCCTTTTTTTCTGCCATAACAACTGAAAATCATCTTTTAAAGCATAATGGTGAATTGTATTTCACCAAAGTGCTATGTAAAATGGAAGTTTACTTTGGCTTGTTCATCCTGTGAATAAGATGATCCTACAGCAAAATAGCATGCAGGCTTCTTTCTCAAGTAACAGTGGGAGTGAAATATAAACAGCATTTTCATATATTGTCAAACGTTTGAAGAGCTGCCTTCTATGATCGTAACCTTGTCTGAATGTACATTCTTCAACTCACTGAGCACTTAAGCTGGTTTTGATTTGTACTTCAGCACTGAGTTTCCCAGCGTGAGTGGAAGCTCCTACTAAGCCTTAAGAAAGTTATTTTGCTTTGACAAAGAGAAAATTCTACCCTTCCTGTGAATGTGTTGTATGGTTCTTTCCATTTTTTAGGGCCTGGTTTCCAGAGGTATTCAAAATGCTAACAAATGTACCAAATGATCAAACCCTGGCAGAATTTCAAGCACATGATAAAAAAATAGAATTTGGCTTAAATCCTCAGATACATTTCTTTACTGGTACACACAAATGCATACATATGTGCAAGTGTGGGTGTAATATACAAATATAAAACAGACTTCATATACACATGTTTAGTAACATGACAGATACTGAAGTTTCTTTGGAAAGATTGAAAGACTAAACCTGAAAGGCTTCATGGAAGCATCTAAGATGGGATTAGATATTTTGTATTCAGAGAAGGCTTGCTATTATTAGTCTTAAGAGCAGGAGAAAAAATACCAGCCACCCCCCTCCCCGAGAGATAGGGACAGTTGCAACAATTGTAAATTTGAAGCAAATCCTTACATTTCTTCAGAGCTTTGAGAATTTACACACACAACCGTAAAATAGCAGTACAGTAGTCCATCCTCCTGTGTGGTTTCAGTTACTCACTGCCAACTGTGGTCTAAAAATATCATTCTACTCACTTCATCTCTTCATGTAGGTATTGTATCATCTCACGTCATCACAAGAAGGGTGAGTTCAGTGCACTCAGGTATTTTGAGAGAGACCACATTCATATAATTTTTATTATAGTATTTTGATATAATTGTTTTTATTTTATTATTATTGTTAATTTCCTAGTGCCCCTAATTTATAAATTCAACTTTACCATAGCTATGTATGTCTAGGAAAAAACATAGTATATGTAGGATCAGTACTAGGTGTGGTTTCAGGGGATCTCAGAATGTATCCCCTGCAGATAAGAAGAAACTACTCGTATGTATTCTAAGTGCTTTGAAGTAGATATAGTAAAGGATGATGGTGGTGAGTGATTAAAAGTTGAGTCTTAAGGAGAGAGCAAATAAAGCAGCTTGAATCAGGGAATAAGATTCTTCTCTACAAAACTGTTGAAATAGTCCCCGTGATAGTAGCAAGGCTCTAGGCTGGGGTCAAAGAGGAAGGGATGAATCTGAAAGCAGGGCCTTGGTGGGAGGTTCAGTATGGGAAGTTGCAGTAAGAGGGTAATCAAGGGTGAATTTCAAGTCTTGAGTCTAGGAGACAGAGAGGATGAGCCAAGAGAATTTAGGGAGTAGAGGTAGTGATGTTCACCCAACTATCCCAGAGACTACTCATTCTCATGTTGTGTCCATAGGTATCACAAGTAGGAATTGTGGTCAGATAATTTTGGAGAACACCGAGATAATGTTAACAATAAAGTTAAACAGTAACTATAGGACTTCTCAGAGCCTTTAATATGCTATTATGCAAGGATTAGACCAAGTATTCTGTTTTCCAAATTTACCAGCTTGTAGGAATAGGTGATTTCGTGGTTGATTGGTGGGATATCTTGGGAACCCACTTTGGAAAATGATTTTAGAGCAAGAGAATGGTGTGTGTTTGTGTGTCTGCATGAACACATACCTGGATGATAATGAACCCTCCAAATGAAGATCTTAGATCATAACAGATAGAACTTGAGAGGATGCAAAAGAACAGGCTAGGTAAGTATCTGGAAATTATAGACAAAGAGATGGCGACCTGAAGCATAGCTGAGATTGGATCCTTCTTTATGGTGACCAGTAATTAATAGGAGGTCTGGGGTGTTCATGTGGGAACAAAGAAGTAAGTCAGAGGCAAGGAAGGTCTACAGAGGTGTCTCAGACCATGTGTTGTCACCAGAGACCAGGCTGGAAACAGCTGATACATGCCAGCAACAAACAGTGGGGCTCCAAGATGGCCTCCTGGTCTGGTATGTCAAAGAAGATGTCTCCCCTCATTTACCTGTTATGTAGGATGTTAATGCTAGGGCAAAGGGTGAGTGGACGGCATCCCCCAAACTCCCTGATGCATTCAACTAACACTTACTGACCTTTGACTTTGTGGAGATAAGCAAATAATTACCATCTAGGTCCTGCTCTCAAGGAGGGCACTCTTTCTGAAGAAAAGGGTGGAAAGCAGTTAAAATTCTAAGTGTAGTACAATCAACAAATGCTTCTAAAGCAGCTGTGAATCTGATGAGGTCTTCGACTATGGGCAAAAGGATTAATGTAACGAACTATCACTAACTTTTCAAGACAACCAGGGACACAAACATTACATGAATAACTGAAATCTTAAGCAGAATTTCATAATCAGATGGTGACTTAAATTTTTTTTTCTTATACTCAGATTATGCTGTAAAGCATAACCTTTTAGAGATGTCAGAATTGACATAGTAGTATATAAGGTATTTCAAAGATAACCTCTGCCTCTAGAATGGAACTACAAATATATTTTTTCTTTTACTGGAACATGTATTGCTTTTTTAGAATTTTGATTGGTATTTTACTCTGGCATATCTCATGTTGTTATCAGATAATTTAAGCTGAGCCAGCCAAAGGCGAGTGAGTTGACAGTTGCTGTATGAATTTCCCAGGGAGTAGAAAAGTCTTCCATCAGAGCGCACAGGCGCTCCATTGTAAGGGTGCTCCTTTGTGCTTGTTCTTGCTGGCTCTGGCATGAGCTGGCTCTGGAAGCTTCTGCTCCACTCCTATGGCTCCCTTCTGAGCACCAAGAACACTTTTCATAATTCCATCTGTCAAAGGTATTCATGAAAGGAGCGTGAAAAAAATATTAAAAGTTTATAGTGAGTTTTACTAGAAATTTCTGTATCTTTCTGAGATATGGTTAGAAAATGAAAGCTGAAAGGTTGAGGATATGGTCATATATAAATACTGTTTTGTCCCTTTTCCCATCATTGTCTCCTGTAGCCCGTATCCCTCCATTTCCTGTATATGACTAGGATTTGGGATAACCATGCTGAATGGTTGGGCAGCCCTTGACACACTACTCTGGAGAAGCTGATGAATTGCTGTTTTAGTATTTGCAGTGACGTTCAGTATCCTTCTGCCTTTTCATCTGCCTCCCTGCTTCACATGCAACAGGCACTTAATAAATCTGAACTGAACGGAAAGGGAAGGAGTTCATTCAGGTCCTAGTCTAGTAAAAGGAATGCCTTCAAAAAGCCATCCTTCATCTCATATTTTACCAGCAGTTTGAAAGGTCATCTCTCACACACAGGAGACTTCTGGCTAAGATGGAGGCCTGGACTGGCACGCTCTGGCTCCCTCCACATCTGCGAAGGAATATAGCTGCCGCAGGGCCAGAGGTGACCAGAGGTTCTAGAGGATAGACGGAGGTCCAGCATATAGGGTTGCAGAGGGGTGGTGCTCGTCTGGACAGGTGGGAGGGGTGAGGCTGGGGCGGAAAGGTCAAGCTGTGCTGGTGGTGGCAACAGTGGCAACAGTGGTGGGACGGTGGTAGGCACAGACGCCATATTTGGGGGGAGGCGAGAAGCACCTGGGGAGCGCTCCTGGCTGCAGACCGGACCCGTCAGCTTGGGATTCCAGCACATGGGAAGGCAGACCCCCATTGCCTTGGACTGTGAGGGCCGGAGGGAGTGGTGACGGGGAGGCTCCCAGTGTCTCGGGGGGAGTGTCCATCTTGGGTCACCCAGCTGTGATGAGTGCACATGGCACAGATCATGATAGAGATCCCTATCACGCAGCTGACCAGACAGCAAATATCTAATCTAACGAAGCAACAGATAGGAAATATTTCTGAGGCACAGTTCAGAGCTTTGGTTATAAAAATGCTTGCAGACCTAACAGCAGATCTTAAACAAGATAGGTAAGGAATGAAGGCTAGCCCTGCTGAAATGAACAAAAACACATACGAAACTAGTGGTGAGGGCAAGAAAACCAAGGATCAAATCAACAAATTGGAACATAGGGAAGGAACAAACACTCAACCAGTGAAGAAAGAGGAAATGAAAAGTGAAGAAAATGAGGAGAGGCTCAGAAACCTATCGGATAGTTATAAGCGGGCCAACATCCAAATCATAGGGCTGCCAGAAGGTGAAGAAGAACTAGAAATGGAAAAATTATGGGAAAAAATAATGAAGCAGAACTTCCTTAACTTGGGGAAGGAAATAGACTTACAGGTCCAGGAAGCACAGAGAGTTCCAAATAACCTGGACCCAGGGAGAACCACACCAAAACACATTATAATCAAAATGTCAAAAATTAAAGATAAAGAGAGAATCTTAAAAGCAGCAAGAAAGAAGAAGAGAATTACGTACAAATGGGTCCCAATAAGACTCTCAGCTGATTTCTCAAAATAAACTCTGCAGGCAAGAAGGGACTGGCAAAAAATATTCAAAGTAATGAAAATAAAAAATCTACAACCATGATTACTGTATTCAGCGAAGCTGTCATTCAGAATAGAAGGGCAGAGAAAGTGCATCCGGGACAAAGTAAAACTGAAGGAGTTCATCAGATCCAAACCACTGTTATATGAAATGTTAAAGGGATTTGTTTAGGAGAAAGAGGATCAAAACTATGAACATTAAAATGAAAACTGTATCACAATAACCAACAACAGAAGCTAGGGAACAGAAACAAAGGCAAACTAAGTAGGCAACGAGAGTGGAAAAAGAATTATAGGTATGGGGAACATATATGAGGGAGGTCAGCGGGGAGGGGGAAGGGGAGAAAGGGAGGGAGATGATGTAGGAATTAAGAAGCATAGTAGGAGGGAGTGGAGCAGACAGGAAGATGTTGAGAAGAACTATGTGCACAACCAATGGGCATGGACTAAGGGGGGGACAACTGTAGGGAGCGGGGTCACTGGATGGAGGGGAACAAAGGGAAAAGAAATTGGGACAACTGTAACAGCATACTCAATAAAGCATGTTTTTAAAAATATGGAAACAATCTAAACATTCCCTGATGGATGAATGAATAAAGAAAATATAAATAAAAAAAAGAAAGAAAAGAAAAGTCATCTCTCGTGTGTGGCTTTGTGTGAGCACTTGAGTAATGTCTATGTATAGTTGCTCATAAGATCACCCTTCTTCTACAATAGCCTCCTGAAAGCCTGGTCTGCCAACAGGGGGGCCTTGGCAATGCAGGGAGCTCTCTCTCTCCTCTCTGCACATCAGACTAGTTGTCTTTGTGATTTGAGAGATCTGTGGTATTCCTGGACAAGAGACTTTCAGAGTTGGACTTAACCTTCCTTCTCCTTAGCATTGTCCTATAATTAGAAAATGTTTTACACTCAAAGGAGTTTGCATCTGAATTAGAATAAAGTCAGAGGAATGGTTTTATACTGGATCAGAGCACGATCCTGGCCTCAGGCCCCAGCAGTCACAAAGAGAAACAGACATATTAGCCACTGGACACGAATCTAGCGGTTGTATTTGCATACAGCCATCCATATGTACTTCCTCTCCCAGACGAAACAGTGGCTTCTGAGTGGGGGGGTGAGGACACGCAGACCAGAGTAATGGGGATGTGGGTACTAGGAAGTCTTCAGCCACAGCACAGAAGAGAAGAGGAAACATCGGGCTGAGCTGCGGAACGGAGCCTGAGAGTCTGTTCCTTTAGTCGGCATATGGCACAATGGAGCTGTTTGCAGATCTCTTAGAAGGTGAAAGACCTGTGTCCTGAGCAGTGTCAACACAGCTCCTGATGACAGAGCCCGGTGCTCGTCCTGGATAAGCCATCTTCCTTAGAGCTCTTAGGAGGGCAAGAACACGGGACTGCCGAGGAGGCCACAGTGGAGATCCTGAATTTTCTTCCACGGGCACTGCAAGCTTCACATCCTCCTTTGCTCACTGCAAGATGGGTGGGAGATGTGTGGATATGATTCTCCATTTTTTCTTCTCACTTTGGCCTGCATCATAGCTGACCTTCAACAGTACGTGACGTATGTGTATACTGGAGCTAGGCATTGCTTTCATGACGCATGCTCTTTAAAAGCTGGGGTCCTGTCCTTTTCATTTCAATCCACCAAAGAAATTTTCAGAGGTAGCAGAAGCTAGAAGCCTGGTGAGAACGCAGTACTTCACCGCCCCTTGTCTTTGTTCTTATATTTAGCAGAAGAGCAAAGGATAGAGGTTCTCGAATGGGGTATTTGAAAATGTGTGGGGTGTTGGGGTAGACCCAATGACAGAAGAGCACTATAGACTGTTAGTGGGCAGGAGCAGTGGTTGCTTAATGTCCTTTAGTATGTGACAATCTTCTACCATGAAGCCCAGTAAAGGAAAACACCCTTTAGGTGGCAGCAGGGTATGGCTTTCCCTGAAGGTTAGTACAGTCACGGGGATCTGCCTGCTTGACCTTTGAGGTAGTCTCAGCCCGAGAGTCCAGATACACTCATATATATATATATATATATATATATATATATATATATATATATATATATATATATATATATATATTTTAAAGTATCTTTTATTGATTATGTTGTTACAGTAGTCCCCAGTTTTTCCCCTTTGCTCCCCTTTGCCCAGTACCCCCCCTTCCCTCTAGCAATCCCACCCCTCTTAGTTCATGTTCATGGGTTGCACATATACGTTCTTTGGCTTCACCCTTTCCTATATTATTCTTAACTTCCCCCTTTTGTACCTACCAATTATGCTTCTTAGTCCATGTCCCCATTTCTCCCCCTTTCCCCTCCCAGCTAATAACCCTCCAAATGATCTCCATAGCTATGGTTCTCTTCCTATTCTGGTTTGCTTCATTGGATTTTGTTTTTATTTTTCAGATTCAGTTGTTGACAGTTGTGAGTTTGTTGTCATTTTAGTGTTCATAGTTTTGATCTTCTTTTTCTTAAATAAGTCCCTTTGACATTTCATATAATAATGGCTTGGTGATGATGAACTCCTTTAGCTTCACCTTGTCAGGGAAGCACTTCATCTGCCCTTCCATTCTAAATGATAGCTTTGCTGGATAGCGTAATCTTGGTGGTAAGTCCTTGTTTTTTATCACCTTGAATACTTCTTGCCGGTCCCTTCTTACCTGCAAAGTTTCTTTTGAGAAATCAGCTGAAAGGCTTATAGGCACCCCTTTGTTGGTAACTCTCTGCTTTTCTTTTGCTGCTTTTAAGATTCTCCCTTTATCTTGAACCTTTGGCATTTTAATTATGATGTGTCTTGGTTGTCCTTGAGTCTAGCTTTTTTGGGACTCTGAGCTTCCTGGACTTGTATGTCTATTTCCTTTGCCAAATTTGGGAAGTTTTCCTTCATTATTTTTTCACTTAAGCTTTCAATTTCTTGCTCTTCCTCTTCTTCTTCTGGCACCCCTATGATTCGGATGTTGGCACGCTTAAGTTGTCCCAGAGATTACTAAGCCTCTCATTTTTTTCAATTTTGTTTCCTCATTCTGCACTGGTTGACTGTTTTTTTCTTCCTTATGTTCCAAATCATTGATTTGAACCTTGGTTTCCTTCCCTTCACCATTGGTTTCGTATGGACTTTCCTTCGTTTCATTTAGCATAGCCTTCACTTCTTCCTTTATGCATCTTCCATACTTAAGCATATCTGTCAAGCCTTTATCACAAGTGTTTTGAATTCTGCATCTGTTAGTTTGGCTATCTGTTTGTCGCTTAGTTCTCCCACTGGAACCTTTATCCGTTCCGTCTTTTGGGCCATACTTCTCTGTCTCCTCATCTTGACAGGCTCCTGTTTGTTTGCCTCTGTGTCTTAGGTAGAGCTGTCTTACCTGTTACATTATAAGGGGCAGAGCCTTAGGTATTCGTCACTATGGGGCGACCTGTTTCACCACGTTGTATTCCTGTGTGGTGGGGGAGGGGTCCGAGAGGGAACAATGCGGCCTGCCCAGCACTCACCCCTTTTCTAGGAACTTCTCCCACTTCCATATGGGACTGGCGCCCCTCTAGTTGTTGCCCTGGCCGTCGTTCCCAGAGTCGGTGGGTCTGCAGATGTTCTAGGATCGTGGGGGTCCTTTAAACAAGCGGACTCTGCTGAGAGACTGGAAGTTTCTTCCTCTGCCCCAACCCCCACTGGTTTGCACAGTCAAAAGCATTGAGGCTTGATTTTGCCCAGCACTGGAACTGTGAGCTGTGCAGTCTGGTCTGATGCTGGGAGCACTCCTCAGGTGTCCCTCCTGACTTTTTAAAACATGTGGCTGGCCTGCTGCCGCCACAACCACCACACCTCGTCCTCTCCGGCCCGGCTCTGCCCCTCCTACCTGTCTGGATGAGTATTTCTTCTTTATATCTTTCTTTGTTGGACTTCCATATAGCTCGATTTTCTGGAACTTATGGTTGTCTCTAGTTTTAAGGTAGTTGTATTCTTTCTTAGTTGTGAAGGGAGACGCAGTGTGTCTATCTTGGCCTCCGTCTTGACCAGAAGTCCGACTCTTATATTTTTTATTCAAAATGATCTTCCTGTCTGTCCATCCATCCATCCATGCATCCTTTCAATATTCCTTTGGTGAAGGGTCTCATGGCCACCTATGCTCCCCAGGATTTTTTAACCCTTTGAGTGCCGTGTATAAGTCAATATTTGGATCAACATGAGGAAAAATTATATCAATATATAACCTGAGGTATGAAAAAAGAGAACAAAACATAAAATATGAATTATTCCATTGTTATTTACATTTATAGCTATCAAAAAAAGAGTTGCTGGGAGCAACACTGGCACTTTTGGGAAAATTTGTCAGCGTTGCTCACAGTGACGTTGGCACTCAGAGGATTAATCTCAGTAATATTGTCATATTGCCTATTCTACTAAAACCCATCTTTTTCCTGAACTGATTCATTTAGTAGCAGTGACAAGTTCTTATGCCAGTTACAGATAGAGAACATGGAACATGGAACAAGAGAGAAGAGAGAAGGAAGGTTGAAAAAGATGTTTTAGAGAATAGGCACCCGAGTTGTTAATCCGAGAAAAGATGTACTGTGAGCACTGCTGGAATCCCTCCTACATCTGAAACCGGGGAGTGCATCAGAAACCCCTGGAGGGTGTGTTCAGATAGAGACTGCTGGGCTCCATCCCCAGAGTTTCTGATTGAGAAAGCCTAAGGCGGGGCCTGGGAATTTGCTTCTCTAACAAATTTTCAGGCAGTGCTGGTGTTACTGGTTTGGGAACCATACTCCCCTGGGTCTAGGTCCTAGAGAAGGGACAAACACCTGAACAGTTCACATCTCTCGGACAGCTGGAGGACCAGGCTGAGAGGGGTGGGACTTGCCTTTCTCTAGACCTTCCGCCATGGCCCATGAGGAAGGACAGAATTAAGGGCCAGCACCCTTGGAAGATGCGTGCAGAATCGGCTTCCCCATCACCCCTGTTGCTGGGATCCACACAGAGGCCAGTGTGCTGTATTTTCTGAAATAGTGAGAAAAAGGAGCAGAGCAAGCTTTGCTTTCTCATGTCTTTCTGTGCAGAAGTAAGTGGATTTCACTGGTGGCCTTTCTTGATTGGATGTCTGCTAGCTTAGCCGCACTGGTAAACCAGGGCATTAGAGATGATGGGCAGCACTTCGCTCTCTTACAAATAAGGGCTAGCCTTATAAGAATATCCAACTTGCTAAGCTTTCTGTAAAGGAAGGCATTTGGTTTAAAGCCCAAACCTTTGGCTGCCACTCTCTCTATTTTTTTCTGGAAAGTCAGGTTTGGATATAGTGTTCACTGTTGTGTTGTCCTGATTTCCTCTCTCCCCTGTCAGTAATAATTGAAGTAGGAATTGTTTTTCTTTTCTCCTTGCTAATGCTTTAACAATAGTGATGCTTTATTCTGGTCGCCAAAGGGGAAAAAACAAAGAGATTGATGGGACACTGTTTGAAGTGTGAACAGGAATGTGAATGACACTGTGAGAGCATCAATTTTTACTGCCAATCCCTGATTTTTCAAGATAATTCTAAGAACAGTTTTTCATCAAATTTGACCTTATGGCTGAATAACATCAAGTTTTCTCCTTCCTTGATTTTTTTCCTTGAAATCACAAAATGTTATTAGTTTGAGTACTTAACAGCAGTCGAGGGGTGGCATAATATTTTGGTTTTCATTTTTTATCTAATATAGAAAGCCCTGCAGCACTAAATAAAAATGTCACCATGTACAATGTAAAGGCTTTCTGTCACAAATGTTTTTAAAAATTCATGAGGGCCTGAGGATTTGATTTATCTTACCCTCTTTCTGTGATTTATTCATATTTAATGTTAGTTTCAACATTTGAAGCATGAAGACATTTTTCAAATTAAAAACTGTGGTGAATCAGTTTTATTTGAAGAAACACTCCACTGTGCCGGGTTTTGAATTATGCAGTTCCTTGCTCTTCATGTGTCCAAGGGGCAGATATGTTTGGTTTTCCCAGTGGCCAGAATTCTCACTGGGGAAACGCTTCATTGTTGGGGAGGTTGATTCACCCAGCTCCTTGGTTTTGACAGCTGTTCCCCTGGTATCCATAGCCATTTTCAGGAAGCGGTTGGGCGGGGGTACACTACAAGGGGACACACTAAGGCACAGTTGCCCTGGACACCGTGGTTTCTGTCTGTCCTTGTACCTATCCATCTGTTCATCTGTCCTTCTGGCCCTCCATCCCTTAATCCCGTTCTTCTCTCTCTTTGTTCATTCCCTCTCATTACCACTCTTATTCTTCCACTCTGTAGGTACTTTTGAGTACTTCCTCTGGGTGAGGTGCTGTTCCTCCATAGATTTAGTCAGCTTCTCATAAAATGAGAGGAAATGTACTTATTTGCTTTGCTAAAAAAATCAACCTTTGAATAAGAACATCAAAGAAGAATGGGAACAAAAGGTACTGAATGTCTACAAGGAGAAGCCCTTTATACCTGGTTTTCCTGCTTGTTTGTCATTGAGGTTCATAAGGATTGAAGAACTGGAGCCAAAACACCAGAGTAGCACAAAGTTTAAATAGGCAGTGTTCAGAACCAGTTATGAGCATTGCATCATTATGATTTGATTTGATTGCTTTGCTTTAATGGAGAGACTCATCTTGATAAATAGAACCATCTTTTTCTTTCTCAGACTATTGGAAAGAAGTTACCTCCAGCTCTAGCAACTGCAGACTCGTCAAAAACAGAAATGGACAGCAGGACAAAGGGTGAGTTCCCTTATTTATCCATTTTATGTCTGAAAGCAGCTATAAGGGTTTTTAAATAATGGAAATGCTTTTGATAAAATCCTCACATAATCTTAATGGCTCTTTTCAACACACAAGAAAAAAAGGCACACAAGTGTATTTCATTGGGTCCCGTCAGTAAGATGGGCACAGGTAGAGTCAGAGCTCTTGGTAGAACAAGGTTGGCGGGGGCGGAGTGTCTCCTTTATGAAATGTGGTTCTGTCCTGCCTTGTGTCTCTCACCCATGTGCAGAGCCAGGGCTCATTCATATCTGTTGAGAGCACTTTGCATGGTTCCAGAGGCAGAGATATGCTAGAGAATGGTAACTTTAGCAATTTAGGGCTTCACAACAGACCTTCAAGTCAGAGAGGCCTTATCTTTGAGCCTCAGTCCACACTCCCATACCTTGTCTTCCTGCCAGTGGCCACAGCACATCTCTGCTTGACTCTCGTAGATGCAGATATCTTTCTTTCTTCTACTGAGCCAGGTATGTTGTTCCTATAATGTTCCCCCTTGGGTTCTATATCTGGATGTATATTGATATTGGCCCATTTTCCTCCTAACAGTCCTTTTACGTATATGAGGACAGTTGTCTCTTCAAAACCTTCCCAAAGGTCAGTATTCCCAATTCTAGAGTGGCCAGATAAAATACAGGATGCCCGGCTACATTTGAATTTTAGAGAAACAATAACTTTGGAGTCATAAGTATGTCCCACACAATATTTGTTGTTTATCTGAAATTCAAATGTAACTGGGCATCCTGTGTTTGTATTTTCTAAATCAGGCAACTCTCCGTTTCCTTTAGTCATTCCTTCCATAACCAGAGCATTCTGAACGTGCTCTAGTGTGTCTTTTCCCAGAAACAAGTACTTAAATTCCTTCTGGGGATTTCTTAATCTTTTTTCAGCCTTAGATTTTCTTATGAGGATAATGTAGACAGACTTCGAATCTAGTTTGGAAAGCCAAAGACTGATGGAAGATATACATATATAATTATGATTAATGTAAGAGCAAGCATAGATTTGTTCTTCTAATTGCAGAATAATGCCACAGGAACCCCTTTTGTAGTGCAAAGCAGGTAGTTTTGAGAGCAAACAAGGGATACTACCTTAGGCGCAAGAAGATGAATTTCTTGGACTTGCTAAGCCAAAAATGGTAGTTTAGATAAGTAAATCCATGGGTGCCACAGATGCAGATGCTAGATGCTCTGCCTTAACATTTAAGGTTCAAATGAACCTACACGCCTTCTGTCTGTTAATGGTACAACGAGAATCTGGATAATAGTATAATGCTGTAATCAAGAGGTTCTAAAATTTAAGTGTGCCTCCCAGTCACTTGGTGATCTCCCCATCATGTTGCTGGGCCTCACCTTTAGAATTTCTGAGTCAGTAGACCTGGGGCGGGGCCTGAAAATTTGCTCTTCTAGCAAATTCCCAGGTGCTACTGCTTTCCTGGTCTAGGACTCACACTTCAAGAACCACTGTTCTGAGCTTACAAGTGTTTCTAAGGAGAAGCTGGCTCTGCGTTTTATTCAGGCAGGTTATAGGCTTATCATGTTAACCCTACCTTCAGGTACTAAAATATGTGAGACTCTTTTAAGAGTCCTGAAACCTTTTTTTTCAAGAATTGACAGTTAACATCATTTCAGAAACATTACTGCGTTGGACAGTAGCCCATCTTTCCTTGCATTCAACTGCTCATTTGTAGCTGTGACTATTAACAGCTTTATAGATGATCAAGATTGTTAAGAAAGTAGCTTGGACGGCTGGCGTGGGCAGTAGGCAGGAGAAGGAAAAGGGGAAATGCAGCAAACCTCAAAGATAACGTGGTCCCTAGTACTGGCTATCCTTATGACATGTGACAACCAATGGCCTTCACCAACTTGACTCATGTTTGCAGAAATAATAATCTGAGAAGCAGAGAATTTTGTTATAATAAAAAGTTTTAATAGCTGTGAAAGAGAACTTCCCTGTAGATTGTTCAACTCTGTCCAGAGTAAACAGGTCCTTGGGTGACTTGTAGATTGTTTGGGAGGAGGCTGAGCAAGAGGGACCTATTCAGGTAAAAATGTGGCACAAAACAGGGCAGTCTGCAGGGCATGCTTAAGTGACTAAATCGAAGGCCTTAAAAACTTGCCCTGGGATCATGGCACGTCCTTGATGCTTTCTTCTTGCCCACTGTAATGTCTGTAGGCAAGAGACTGAATCGTTTTGGAAGGATTAAGGAGGAGGGGGTTTAGCGGTGTATTGGAGCAGTGCTGGGCAATAGAAATACTATGTGAGCCACACATGTGATTTTACATTTTCTAGTAGCCACATTTTAAAAAAGAAAAAAGAGCAGGGCAGGGGAGAGTAATGGGGGAAAAACTTGGACAACTAAAAGAACTACAATAAAAAAAAGGCAAAAGGAAAAAAGAAACAGATAATCTTAATTTAAATAATCTATTTAGCTCAATATTCCAAATGCCATTATTTCAACGTGTAAGATATATAAAATTATTCAATGGGATATTTTCATTCGTTTTTTATGAGTCTTCATAACCCAGGGTGTATTTTACATGAATGGCACCTCTCCACTTGGAGTAGCCACATTTTAAGTGCTCAATAGCCACATGTGCCCATTGGCCACCAGTTGGATGATGTGGGTTGTGAGTTATTCTGCGATTTAAGATGGGCTTCCTGGGCTTGGATGTTCACGCAGTTTTGAATGCTCAGCTCCTTTAAGCATGTGGGAGAAATACTACTTCCCGTTCGCTTTGGATCTGGCTGGATCTGTGTTTGTTGCCCCAGCCTGATGAATGGCTGGGCAGATTTTTACTCTCTCAGCCTGAGCTAATTTTTGCTTTCTCACCACATGTTTAAATAGGAGAAAAAAGGGTCAGCTCCCTTATGTTGGCTTTTTCCAGCCTTACTACGCCTTGTTCAGTCCTACAAATACCTCCTAGCTGCACTCATCCACCTGACTCTCTGGAAGCATCATGGTGGAGGGATGGCTTGTTAACGGGTGGTATGTTTTGGCCAAGAGTAAGAAAGCACGGATTCTAGAACCACCTCTGTTATTAGCTGTGTAACCTTGTGCACATAATTTTATTTCCTTGCTGTATTGTGTGTGAAGTCAGAGGGTTGTGCTAGAGAGAACCGCCGAGAGTCCTCCCAACATCTTCATCCTCTGATTTAATTCCAAATGTTTTATGGTTCAGAGTGAAAGGTTTCTGCATTCAAAGACTTGAGCAGCCTGGTGGGAGAAACAAAAGGAAGATATGAACAGTTCGGTAGGAACACTAGGCGATGTCATTGGGTACAGGTGTAATTCTTTGTGTGAGAGGGTAGTAGGTCAGGAAGGAGAATTATCAGTGTCAGCAAAGCCATGAGGGATGTTTGTTGGCTGACATTTTTCGTGGACCCCAAGCAAGAATTTCTGCAGTTTAATCTCACCCCTCACATTCACTCTGGCTTTCATTTAAAGAGCAAATTCTGGGGTAATTATTCTTCCATAATTTCCAAAAGGCATACTAGTCCACTAAAAAGCCTTCTTCATTTGGAACATTTTGTTGCTTCTGAATTTTGATGTAACACCTATGCTCAGGTGGAAGGACACAGAGTGCTGACCAAAGAAGACTAGAAATGACCCTGAGCTTGGGAGCAGTGCATCCTTCTTCCTTCTGGGTGGAAGACAAACCTATGTCAAAAACTGCCCAGCCCTACAGAGGAGAGAAGCTCCCTCCTGCACAGCTGTCTCCTTAGCATGCTAACGTACAAACTCCCATCAGGATTAAGAGTTACGATGATTCAAAAAACGTTCATGTCAATTGGTATTTTCTGAGTGAAAGTGAAACTCAGCTGATCAGGATTTATTTGAACAGCTAACATCGTCTCCCCCTCTCCTATAAAGCCTTTATGATATTGAAATTCATCTGAAACACATGCTGGGGAACAGATTGCCATAATTTTCATAACAAGAAGGAAACTGTCTAAATATTCATAAGTGGAGTGCCCTGAGGTTCTTCCAGCTCACCACATCTGGAGTTTCTCTCTTCCTTATTACAAATGATGCAGATTTGTGGCCTCTGTGGGCTGGGGGGAAAAAAAGCTCAGAGAAAGGACTATTTACCATCTTTCTGAGCAAACAGTTCAGTCGTAGAGATTTAGAAGGCCAGTGAGCAGAGCGGGTAGGTTAGGAAAAAGAGAATCCTTGACACAAGTTGTACAAAGGTAGATCAGGCTTCTGTGGGGCAAAGGCTAACCCTTCCTGCCTAACATCCCCTCGCTTAATCACTGGACGCTGTACCACTTATTCTGATCACTTTGTTCACGACCCGCTTCATTGAGTTGTCTCCTGTGACAGCGACACTTAGTGCCTTGTGGCTATCATTGTTCCCTCGAGGTGGCAGCTATGGCTTCTACTTGATATCCCTACCTTATAGCCTAGAAAAGTGCCGTGGACACGGTGAGCACGTGACAAATGGTAGTTGAGCAAATGGAGAATTATAAAGGACTTCCCATTTACCAGGCTCTCCATTAGACAGAGTCTTGTACAAGCGGCACAGTAACCGTGGATCTCCTTCCCAAGTTCACGGTCACTGGGAGGGAAAGGACATATTTATTCCCATAAGACCCTCAAGCTTAATTTGGGTTTCTGCGGGGTTAGTGGTGGTTGCCAGTGGGCTTGACGGATCCTTTATTCTTCCAGCCCCTGCTCTAGCCCAGTCAGCCCGAAAGCAATCAGGGCAAACCGGGTTTGTTGGCTCATTGCACCAGGAAGACTGTACAGGAGGACCTGTGGAGCGTCTCACCATGCAAAAGAAAAAATAGTTATAGATTGGGAGGAGGGGGAACGAAGTGAAATGTAAATGAAGCAGTGTTTTGATGGGGTCAAAGCAAGGCAGGGCTGTGTCGCAAGGGGACCTGGACTTGCAAGGGGGGGGACCCAGGTCCTGTTTCTTTGGGAACCACCCAGTTAACACAGATATGCAGTGCTGTGTCCAGAGCCCCTTACATGAGGCTCTGCACTTGTGTGGGGAATCGAGGCTGCTTTTCTGTGTCAAACTGACTAAGTTCCTTCAGCCAGGACGGGAACATTTCTTTCTTTGTGATACTATATCAAAAAGCAAAGTTTTGGATAGTCTGTGGTTTTAGAAGTCAGACTTTCTCACTGAGTAAGAAAGCAGTAGTCACTCAGAGATGAGCTTGCTAGGGCCCTTTGCAACTACAGCGTGTACTTGGGAGAAATATCAGTTCTCATTCATGTTGGGTCTGGCTGGATCTGTGTTTGTTGCCCCAGCCTGACGAATGGCTGGGCAGATATTTACTCTCATCCTGAGCTAATTTTTGCTTTCTCACCACATGTTTAAATAGGAGAAAAAAGGATCAGCTCCCTTATGTTGGCTTTTCCCAGCCTTACCTGGGAACTCTTTGATCCTCTTTTTCCAGGACAAGTGTTTTTGCTCACTTATCTTCCCCCAAACCCACTCATTCTTGGGCCTTGAAATTTGGGCACATCTGATTGAAAATCATTTCCTACCCAGTGCTTCAGTGCCTTCCATACCTGATATACACTAAAGACCTCGGGCTCCATGTCTCCGGGGTCTCCTCTCTCCCTAGGAGGCAGCTCTCATCAGGTACCCCCAACACAGACCTTTCTGCCCCAATTGAGAGTGGGGAAGGGGGTCTTCCTGCGAACGTGCCCAGCTTGCCCATGCTGCTGAAGACCTGGATTTCAAGCACAGCCCTCTTGGAGGAGAAAAGCTAGCTCCTTTGTGTTATCTGTGGATTTCCTCTCTCCCAAAGACTCAGAGCTTCTTTTCATCTGAGCAGGAGCAGGTGCCAATGAGGGGAGCCATGATCTGCCCCATACTGGACAACAGAAAGGCTTGGCTTGTCAGATTTCTTTTTTCTCTCTCTTTTTTTAAAATTGTTCTTTGTAAAGTGAGAGAATAAAAAGTGTTATAATTCATAGTTGTGAAGTAATCTGAAGGTCACATTCCCAGCAGGATACAAGACCAGAGGTGGTCTTGGGGTTTGGGTCCCAGTCAGCTTTTTCACAAAGGAAGGCGTTGCCATGGAGTTGACATCATAGTGACGTATGCACTGTGTTTCGCTTCCCTGTCTCGGTTTAGTGTAAGTCAGGGTCTCTCCACCTTGCCACTATGAGCATTCGGACCAGATCGCTCTTTGCTGTGCGGCTTGTCCTGTGTCCATCGTAGGATGTTTAGCAGCATCCCTGGGCTTCACCCACATGATGCCAATAATACTTAACACATCCTCTGCCCCCAATGACAATGACGAATGTCTCCAGGCATTGCCAGTGTCTCCTGGGGAGCAAACTCACCCTGGTTTCGAACTGCTGGTGGAAACTGTAGTAAGCCCCCAAGGGTGTTGCTGCATTTCTGCTGCCAGGTGCACAGTGGACACTGAGATTATATTTATTGAATGAATAACAAACCTAGTGTTCATTCCATCCCTCCCCACTCGCCCCAGATCCTCAGACTCTGACCAAGGACTGGACTTCGCATCTAAATCTTATCACGCAGCACAGTCCCAGCATCACCACCACCACACTGGCCCACGCTCTGTATCCTCACAGCTGTTTTGCTCCTTTCTAGCATTGAATCTCTGTATAGTGTTTATTGATTTATTTATTCCACTTGGGATGACCGATCATCCATCTGTTGTAGACTTTTTTAAATGTATTTGATGGTTGGGTGTAGCTCCACACCCCAGCTGAGGATGTTATATGTTACGTGGTACATGCAGAATATTTCCTTTCTAAAATCTGAAATATTCTGTCTCCAGGGCTTCTGATTAAGGCAGTAGTGTCCCAGATGATATTTTTCACTTTAATGAAAAAATTTCGCATTTCGATGCTGGTGAAAGTAGACACCCCTGAGCATGATACTTTTGTTCTGGTAACCCCCCACAAAAAGAGTTCTAAGTGTGACCTGGTACTTTCCACCTCTGGTGAACTTTCTGGATGGCTTACTACCAGACTCTGTGACACATGGGGTTCTTCTGATCTTCATGTCCTAAAATTGAGCCTAGAGAATTGTTCTTGATGTGTGTGTATATGTTCTGCCTGCTGATATGTTTATTCTGTTTGTTTTGCTTTTATTTTTTAAGCTGAGGGTATTTTTTTAAGTTGGCTGGCTTGTTTTTTTACATGAAGAGATTCTAAAACCATGTGAAGGGGGTCGTGGGATGTAAGCATGTGAGTCCAATTCCCTAAACAGTCTGTTTGTAATCTCATGTAAATTTCTAGAAGTTTAGAGATTGAAGTAATGTGTTTTTGGAGTGGGGATGTGAATCATGACTGGTTTTAATAGAACAAGTTTCCGAAATTGGAAGCCAACCATTCATTAGTAAAGGGAATCTTGATCTGGAATGAGGCAAGGGTTTCAGCATCCTTGAACCTTCTGATATTGTACGTATTTTATCTGCACCTTTGAATGTGTCCATGTTTTTTCCCTTTTTCTAGAAAGAGAAAGTGATTACTTTTTATCATCTTCTTAAAGGATTCTAAGACCAAAAAAAAAAAAAAGCTTAAGAACTGATTTAGGATTTCAGTCTTATGCTGATTTATTAGTATTTTTTAAATCTTTCTGAAGAAAAAAATAGAGACAAAATCATTTCAATCACTGGATAAATTCTGCCTTTATTTCTTTATGTGCATGTGTGTATTCATTCCTGTTTGATCTCTGGCTAATTAAACCTAATTGATGAATACTTAGAAAATGCCTGCCCCCAAAAGTTAATTTTATTCCCTTCCTCTCTATCACTGTCTGCTGCTCATTTAAAATTTATATCTTCCCATGTCCAAAAGGATTTGGAATTATATTCTTCTTTCAAGACATATCAAATACCTCCCCTTTTGTGAACTCTTCTTCTGCATGTAATCTTGCTTTTCTCTGAAACACCACAAATATAGTGCATCATGGTGAGTTTGTGCTTATTCGTGTTTGTTTTTTCTGTCCTTCATTCCCCTTTGCCTTTCTCCAGGCATTAGATTGTCACTTCCATGGAAGGGTGGGAAGCAGTAGTTGGACTGACTTGTATCTTACAGGCCCAAGAACTGACAATATCGTTTTCATGGTGGTGACTCAATACATTTTTGAATTAAAGTAAGGAACATCTTTATTCCATGTACCATAAATTTAAAATCATGGTCTTAGAGTTAATACATTTCATATACATTGATTTTTGAGTATCTTAAAACCATCAGTACATCCAAACCAACATAATGGTTTTATTTTTCAATGCTGATGAATTCGGGCCCAAATGCCTCAAAAGTAAAAAGAAATTACTATTTTCTAATATATCATAATAACTTAAAAGGTGAGCCTAATAGGCTGCCATATTTGGTCAGGAATGTTCTGAGTTGTAGTGCCTGCGAATAGTGCCCTGCAGTGTCACAGCCTGCAGGGACTTCAGTCTGGCCCAGTGTGCTCCTTGGAGCCTCTGGTGTTTCACTGAGATGTTTTGGGGGACCTGGGTGGGAGATGAGTCAACCTTACTCTCATTAAAGAACAGCTTTGTTTTCAGTTGTTTTATATTGGAGTTTTGAAATAAGTTTAAACTTGCTAAAAGTGGTCTGCTGAAGTTAACCAAACTCTCGCCCTACCCCTTCTTGGCCAGCCTCCCATTTCTCACCTGAGGACACTGAGGTCCAGAGCTACTGCATGATTCCCTCAGATCATGTGCTCAGGGCGGCCCAGCTGGGACCGAACCAATTCTTGATAGTCTTTGACTTGACTCCTGGGCCAGAACTCCCTCCTCCTACTTTGCTGTTCCTGAAATTCCCCTCCACTTTATAGGTGTCACTGGGGGATCAAGAAACATTGAGTGGGAGCTGCATTAGGTTCTGGAGCTGCAAAAAGGGGCAGCAACCTGCTTCATGGAGAGTGATGGTTGACAGTAGCTACTGGCACCAGTATCTCCTCCTTTTATGTAAAATTAAGAGAGGGAGGTAGGAGAGAGTGAAGGGGTGATAAATGGTGCTGGAAGGAGACTTGGCTTGGGGTGGTGACCACACACTACAACATATGGATGATGTATTATAGAATTATACACCTGAAACCTATATACTTTTATTAACCACTGTCACCCCAACAAATTAAATTAAAAATTGGCCCTTTCTAGATAATTCTGTGTCTAATGCCTCATAGTGTTCTAAAACTGGGTTATGGTGATGGTTATACAATTAAATAAATTTATTAAAATTCTTCAAACTGCACAATAGGTGAATTTCATGGTTTCTAAATTATATGTCATTAAAGCTGTTTTTTTTTTTTTTTTTAAAGGCAGGGAGACACCTGCCCTCCTTAGCTTATAGGGAGATTGTGGGCATAAAACAAAATGGCCTATGTGAAACATTTTAAAGGCATGCTAGTACCTTTTGTAAATATTTTGTCACTGTGTTGGTTACATGTCAATTCCACAGTCATGTGTTGACCTCCTACATTAGGCAAGGTCCTGAGGTAGCAAGAGAAGACTTAGGGGCAAAGGGAATGACAGACAGGGATAGGAAGCGGGTTTTAGGGAAGGCAGACTAGAGTCAAGTATCTCAGAGGAGGTACCTGGAAGTGTCCTCTTCCTTTTACCAAGTTCCTTCATGTCAGGGTGCCTTCTGCTTTGAGCGATAAGGACCTACCTGACCACAAAGTGGTGGTAAGCTATAGAGTTTTATTAAAGTAACAAGATCCGGGGACAGGTCTTCTGAAGTTGATTAATTAGACAGACATCTCAACAGCATCAGGGCTCAGGGTCACCTCCTGAGTGTTGATTTTTGGGGGTTTCCTCTCATGGTTGAAATATGGCTGCCACAGTGCCAAACATTGTGCTGTCTTCCAACAAGGATGAAACAATTTTGAAAGGACAAAGGGAGGGGCAGCTAGTTTCCCCCTGTCTTGTGCTCTTTCTTTTTTAATTAGCAAAATCTAAGAGCTTTCCTCACCGCCACCCCCAGACAGACTTCCTCTCACATCTCACTGGCTAGAAGTAGATCACATGCTCATCCTTAAACCAATCACTGACAGAGGGGAGTGAGATTAGTATTATTTGCCTAGATGCACTGTATTCATCCCTAGGACTGTGGGAGGGGTCCCTATTGCTGAGCATAATGTCTCACTAAATAAGGATTCTGTACATTGGGAAGGGGATAGGGAATGGCTGCTGGGCGGTTAACCAATAGCATCTACCACATGTAACTTTTGGTGAAAAAAGAATAGAAACATAACTTGTTCCTCTTTTTTATTGGCTAGGTATCCTATCTTCTTCATAAAACATCTCCATGATTTTGATCCAGTGAATTACCCTTAAAGCTAGACTCTGCAGGGTAGTTCTTCAATAACACTGTATTTCTTACAGTGTTGTAACTTTTGAGGCTGAGTAGTCATATTTCACTAGATAGTTAGTAGGGAAATGGGCAAGGAGATGTCATTATCCAACTTAGAGATGCTTAACTTTTTCCCTGCCTTTAGAACATTTGGCTGATTCAGAATTAGGGAGGTTTTCTACTACTAAATTGGAGAGAGATGGAATGTTGGTAACTATGTGGTCCTCAAAATCTTAGGGCAAATTGGTATAGTGGGATTTAGAACTAGTGCCCCTCAGCATGGTTAATGAGCAAAAGGCATTAGGGGCCCAGAGTACCTAAGACGGCAGGTTTCTAACACTAGGGTAGGTGATGTAGCTGATATCCTGGAGCCATTGGACAGAAAGCAAAAACATGTACATAGGAACAAAGTGAGCCCTTCTCTCTCTCCTTCCCTTCTCTCTCTGTCTTATCTAGACCATCTCTAGACCACACTGTATCTGTATTACAGATTTTTAAAAAATTACCTTTATTTATTCTTAGAGAGAGGGGAGGGGAGGGAGAAAGAGAATGAGGGAAACATCAATGTGTGGTTGCCTCTGGTGTGCCCCCAACTGGGGGCCTGGCCCATAACCCAGGCATGTGCCCTGACTGGCTATCGAACCAGTGGCCCTTGGTTCACAGGCTGGTGCTCAATCCACTGAGCCACACCAGCCAGGGCTGTATTACAGATTTTTTTATTGTCTTTATTTTATATATCACTCTTTGATTGATGTGACATTAACCATAATAAAAAAACACATTTCAGTGATAGAAACTGTATTCTGGACAATATCATTGTTACTTATGTATATCTCTCTAGGTTATATGATCTGTCTGCAAGAACTGGCCAAATTTGGGGGAAATATCTAAGGCCATTTAAAATCATTAGGACCATTGACTTTGATGCAGAATAATAAATGCCTGTCCAAGTAGACCCGAATTCTCTTGAATTTTTCTTTCTACCTTCTGTTCTGAGTCATCAAACCCCAGTTTTCTAAGTTTTAATTTCCCAAACATCTTAGATATGTTTTTAGTCTTTGAAACTGGTGTCTTGTATACATAGAGAAGATTTAACATTGGATAGACTCAAAAGCATTGAATTCAGGGCAGATTTGAACGGGTTTTGAGTGACCTTGATGTCTTGCCCTCTTTTGGCAAAGGCTGCTGTGCTTTCTTGCTGATGAGCAGCCCCATCCATGGACAGGTGGGTTCCCACAGAGAGGCCATGGCACATGTTCATACAAGTTCACCTCCTCACATATGCATGTGTGTAAAAAACACTTAGTATTTGTTGGCTCTTTGTGGTTGACACATGTTTACATATAAATATGTCAACATCAGTCTCTTACGATGTGCCATAATGAGTTTTTCATTGTTTTGAGTAATACACTATTTCTAATTTAGTGATGTGTGGAAGAAGGTAGTGAGGGCAAATTTTAAGCTTTCTGCTCTTTGTAGATTATGTCTACTTATGCACGCATTCTAAGAGTATATAAAATGGTATATAAAATAGAGTATATAAATATATATCCATGCCTCTGGTCATATTTTCTTCATCAGTTTATTTTATTCATTAGATTCCACATATAAGTGAGATCATATGGTATTTGTCTTTCTCTGACTGACTTTATTTCACTTAGCATAATGTTCTCCAGATCCATCCATGTTGTTGCAAATGGTAAGATTTCCTTCTTTTTATGGCCAAGTAGTATTCCATTGTGTAAATGTCCCACAGTTGTTTTATCCACTTGTCTACTGATGGGCACTTGGGGTACTTCCATATCTTGGTGATTGTAAATAACGCTGCTATGAACATAAGGGATGCATATATTCTTTCTGATTAGTGTTTTGGGATTCTTAACATATACTTCCAGAAGTGGGATCCCTGGGTAATAAGGCAGTTCCATTTTTAGGTGTTTTTTTGTTGTTGTTGTTGTTGTTGTTGTTTGAGGAAGCTCCATACCACTTTCCGTAGTGGCTGCGCCAGTATGCAGTCCCACCAGCACTGTGCGAGGATTCCCTTTTCTCCACATCCTCGCCAGCACAGGTCTCAGAGGGGCAGGGGGTGGGTAGTGGGGTTGGGAGAGATTGACCAAAGAACATATATGCATATGGACACAGATAACAGTGTGGTAAAGGCTGGGAGCCAGGCTGGGTTGAGGGGGGCAAAGTGTGTATGTGTGGGGGAATGAGGATATCCAGAATAATGTCAACAATTAAAAAAAATTAAGTATATTTAATGGTATCCCAGGGGTTAGTTGGACAAGCACAGGATTTGGAGTAGGAAGACTGAGTTTATAACCTCAGTCATACCTTTTATTACTTATGTGCCCTAAGACAAGTTAAATAATGTCCTTGAACTTCAATTTTCTCATCTGTAATTCCTTTAAATACAGATTCAATAAACACGGCTTTCTTTAAAAGAAAGAGTATATAAAATATACACATGTGCTTTCCTGAGACCGAGGAAATCTTTTTGCTTTTCTGCCTGAGATAAGCAAAGCAGTCAATGGCATTTGATGGCATCATGTGATTTTTAAGGGGAAAGATGAAGAGAATGAATATGCAGAAGTCCCACACTGGAAGACTAAGAGTGATCCTGTCTTTATGCAGTGGTTATATCCTATGTCATAAGTGTGCTTTTCCTTGAAGTTAATGTGATAGAGAACATCTTCTCCTGGGCCAGCTCATTAGATAAAGCATTTTAAAGGTTGTGTTTTCTTTTCTTCTTGCAGCCAAGGATTACTGCAAAGTAATATTTCCATATGAGGCACAGAATGATGATGAATTGACAATCAAAGAAGGAGATATAGTCACTCTCATCAATAAGGTAAACAAAGGTTCCCTCCTGCCTTCTCAACTGTGAGCTGCTGTGAGGTGTTGACTGCATAGGACAAGCTTTATTTTAGCCCTTGAAACTCGAGATTGTCATGGTCCTGGGCTCACCAGGAAGACTCTTGTGGTTTTTTTCTCTTGATCAGGCGAAGCCCAGTGTATCCAGGTGAATGAATGAGCTTAAAAATTAAATAGATTTGGTTTGCCTCGGAGCCAGCCGTAGATTTGCGTGGCTCTGCAGAAACTGTCTGTCCCAGAAGGGCTGATCCAGAAGATGGCCTTGTTCGCCGGAGACCTGGACTGCACAGCAGCCCTCACTGCCACGCTCTGGGTCATGTGGTATTCAAGGAGAGGCTTTAAAATGGCAGGTCCTACTTCACAGGCAGAAAGCTCTTAAAGAATGTATGCTGTTCAGATCAAAGACAAGGTAGCATGCTTGAGAGAATTTCGCCTGTCTTGTTTGGGCTAAGAAGGTTGAACGATTTTATTAGCATTATGGGCAGAGTCTTGTAAACATCCAGAGAGCTATAAAATCTGTGTGAAGTGATGCAGCTTAAAAGGTCCTGGGCCATGTACTGTTTCATGCCATGGTACTCGCCAAGTAGATGGTTGAAAGATAAATTATTTAAGCGATTCTTAGAATGTATGGCCTTTTCTCTGAGGTATGGGAATTTTATGAGGGTCAAATACAATGAAAAGCTGAACTGTCTTTAAGATATATAAGGTGGCTTTATTCTTACATCCAGGTGAGTGACCAGGAACATGTAATTCCCTTAGGACAGGTATCATGGCGGCCTGCGTTCATGCAAGGCTGGAACGCACTGGCAGAGTGGAGGGTGCAGAGATAAGAGACAGGGGACAGGGGGTTAGTGTGGGAGGTAGGCCCTGGGTCCCGCTGCCTCTGGCCATTACTGAGAGAAAGTGGACCATGTTTCCTGCCCTGCCCCCCATTTCCCACCCCAAGTGACCAGTCCGATTTACCTTTATAATCAAGGAAGTTATCTTTAAGAAATGCCTAGAGAGGCTCTGTATTTTAAAGAGCCTGAGCCAGCAATGCCAAGCAACTGATGACCCCAGAGCTTAAGTAGCTTGCAAAAGGTCAAATTATTTTAGGGAGAGAGCTGGCCCTCTCAGCACTCCATATGAAAGTGGTATGCTAGACAGTGCTAAGGGCAGGTACCTTTTTGGAATAGCAAACTATTCCCTGCTCTGCTTACTGCACAAGAACTCGTCCCTCTTTTAACCTGTAAAACATCCCCCTAAACTTACTTCAATGGACCTCTGTTGGTGTTTGGTGTTTCCCATGGTGGGAGGAAATCAGAGGAGGGCAAATGCTGCCCTCTTGTTTCTGCCAAGGAGGCCTGGCGGTGCATGGAGCACTCCCTATTTTGAATCGGACCCTTAATCTGACAAGGGGGAGAGGGAAATTGTTAAGTGGGGGGAGGCATAATACAAGTATTTCAATAAGTAGCACAAATACAGAGAAAGGAGGAGAGTACTTTCCCCTACTATGATAAAGCAAACAGAGAAGATTCAGTAGCTACCATTCTTGATAGTGGGGGTACTCACTTTCCTGTTTTTGTTTGGAGGGGGGCAGCCTCCTTTTAATTGAAAACCAGGTGTATCAATAATATTTAATAAGGTTTTGGGAAAAGAAAAAAAAAAACACTGCAGATAATCCCTTATCTGAACACATCTATTTCTACTGTAACATACTATTCCAGTCCTTGTCATTTGATTACAGATGATGAGAGCACATTCATCTTGATTGTTTCCTTCCTACCTCCAGTCTCATAAAAAAGAGCTTCGTCAGAAAGGGATTCTCTCCTGGCCACATCCACACCGCCCAGAACCTAGAGATTCTTCCCTCCTGCAGCTTGGCCATTTCCTGTCCATGGTAGAGACAGGCCCTGGCTGGAGGCTGCCCCTCCCCTGGGACTCCTCCCTCTCTCAGCACCTTCCACAGTACCTGCTCTGCCGGAGAGCCCTGGGGTGACCAAGGATGAGGGCTATTTCATCCCTAGCACCCAAGCCCCTTCTTTTTACCATCCCATGGCGGCATTTTGACCATGGAACCCCTTTGCTCCAATGAAAGTTTTTAGTGACTTTCCTTTCTTGTAAAATCCAACTCGATTATGCCACCCTCATTGGCCCAGGCGGTCTAGCCTCAGTCTGGCCTGCTGGCCTTGGTTTATGTCACTGTTCTACATGAACGAACTCTACTGGGATGTTCCAGTCCTACTCATGTGTCCTCCGTAACTTGACCCAAACCATGTTCCTGCTGCCCAGATGCCCTCTGCCTACCCATTCAGCTAGTTGTTCTGTAGCTGCTAATATACCACCCCTAACTTATGCTGTATCATGTGCTTGAGCCCATTGTGAGCTTCTCGCTCTAAAAAAGTCCTTTGCACTCCATCATTTTGTTTTTATTATTATTTTATGTGGTCTATGAAGTCAGAGCTCTTGAGATCCTGAACTTGTGCAGGTTTTTATCTTTATTCCCACGAATGACCTAGCACTACAGTTTGTTGGAAGCAGCATGTTAAGTTGTCAAGTCCCACGTAGGCCACCAACTCAGAGAAACCAGAGTTTGAACCCCAGCAATGCCACTCCTGGCTGTCAGTCTTTGGGGAAATCACTTAACCCCTCTGAGCCTCAGTTTTCTCAAATATGAAGCTGGCTTCACAGGGCTGCCGTGAGGATTTACTAAAAGATACTGGATATAAAGTGCCTCTCACAGGGAAAGGTCTGCCCGTGAGTGGTACCTGTAATCCTAGGAATTGTCACTTCAACTTCAGCTGCTCTTTTCTCTGGTCTTGAAATGGGAGTGAAGGGGCTCTTGTGTCTGGGCCCAGTTTGCTGCTGGGATGGAAGAGCAGGATATAAAAGTAGGTAACAGTGGTGAAAAATCTACCTGAAATAGTTCAGAACCCAGAGTGGGTGAGATTTCAACAGGAATTTGGAAGAAAAGATGGGCCATACATATTTTGCCTGCTGGAAGTGGGAAAAATGGAGTCTGAGTCTTTCAAATCCTGCTGACATTATAGAAAATTCTTGAATCTTCCTGAGTTAAGGAATCACTCAGAGTTCCTTGAGATGGTGGTGTGCTATTGTTATTGTAAAATGAACAACTTCACCATGATTTGTTTAATATGCATTTGGATATGTGTCTTTATTGCACGTGTAAGTTGCGATGGAAGACCTGAATTGCTGCTCTTTGAAATCTGATTGTGTTTGCTATAGAGGTTCACGCTTCACCCCAAATTCTGTCATGTTTCCCTTTCATAGTCAATTAAGGTGGTTTCCCACTGCCCTGCTTTCTGTGCTGAGGCAGGTGTCACAGGGCAGGCTCTGCCCTCATTTTTAGCCCTAGATTGTCACTTCCTATAGCTTTCTAGAAAATGAGTCAGACACCTTAACCGGGAGTGCCCCCCACAATTCCTGAAATAATGTACCAGGACTCCAACCATTTGTGTGTGTCTCTGGAAACTAGAATGAGATGTGGCAACCCAAATGGTTTGTTTTTTAGTTTATTTATAAAGATTTCTTGTGGACTTGGGAACATTTCCACTTGTGCAGAACACACCTGTATTTAGCTTTTATTTCCAGTCACTCAAAAATAGATCCTTAGTCTGTGTTCCTGCCACCCCCATCCCTGCCTTCCTGATTTCTGCCCAGAGTGTGACTGAAAGGGTTCAGAAGCCTCTGGGTCTGGTGTCCAACCAGAAAAGCTCCCTGGAAAAGGGCTGAGAGCAGCCTGATAGGGTCAGGTGGGGCTCAGTTGTGCCGATGGCCACGGTGCCCCTTGGCCTGTCTACTGCCTCTTGGAGCTGAGTGAGTCCAACTGTGGAGAGAGGGACAATGTTTTGTTTTTTTTTTCCCCTGGGCCTACGGCCACCTGGCCTCAGAGTGATGGTCTTTTCCTCCCAGCCACTTCCCTCCCCAGTCTGGGAGGAAGGGCTTCCCATGTGACCTGTTTGGAAATAAGGGTCTTCAGGTATTTCTTATAAAAATGATCCCCTGAGTAGCTGTGTCTTTGACCCTTACTAGAGCAGACACAGCCCCTCTGTTGCTTCTTGGGCATACGACTATTTGGCAACATCAAGTTCAACACTAAGAAGGATACTATTATAGGCTAAAGTCATGGAGCAGTAGAGATGGAGGGAAGGGGAAAGAGACAATATAAGCCAGTATCGATGTTTAGGGTGAGAGATGCACCCTAAAGGAAGAGGGAAGCCAAAGGATTAGATAGAGCTGGAAGTATAAGGTAACTACCGCACAAAAACAAATGGAGTTTCGCCTTTGCCTAGGGATGTATCAAACCAGGGAGCCCAAATGGTTGGAGTCATGCCTGCAGTGAGGTCAGTGTTAGGACTGAGCACTAATTGTCCCAGCTCCCTCCATCTCTATCTCAGTGTGTTTTCCTCCCTTCTTTCCCAGACAACAGTTGAGCATTTAACTTACTAATGGCTCAATCTGCCTGCTCGACTGCAGCTTTCCAGTGCAGCCCCCCCTGGGCCACTGGCAACAAGAGGCCAGGACCCTTCCTCACTACTCCTTTTCCTCCCGAGTCTCTCCCCAGCTCAGCCTCATAGCAGCCCACGAGCTAGGTGGCGCCACGGGCATTCTGTCCACATTACAGAAGGAGAAACACAGGTGCAGATGTGGACCCAACTTTTCCTAAGGTTCTTACAGCAAGTCAGTGGCAGAGCCAGGGCAGAGGCATCCCCTGACCCTGAACTTGGGGGCTGGACTGGGCAGGGCAGGGCGGTACTGTCCGAACTTCCTGCGGGGCAGTCAGATGCTTGTGGTAGGTGGGGCTCAGTCACTCCCAGAGGTGACTTATGTTCTCACTGAGTCACCCATTGTTGCTAAGTATCTACGGCAAGGGCCTGTGGGATTTTTTTTTGTAAACTGATGACATTATCATTATCTTATCAGGAAAACAGTATCACCACACCATTACCCCATCCATGCATTTCTTCTGCATGCATTTTGGTGTTCCTGTTTCTGATCTCTTAGGGTCAGGATTTCCCATGACTTTCTGATTCCGTTGTCACCTCTACAGAAATGAAATGATAGTGTAGAGGAAATGATGAGTTCAGCTCAGGGCTAATGTTGGATTTTTTTTGTTTGTTTGTTTTTTTTAATGCCCAAAGCCCTCTCATTCTACTTATTTCTTCTGCTTTCCTTTCTTGCCCACTGTATTGTGCCTTCCTCTTTTCTTCTGGGCCCATCAGCCACTGAGTTTTCTGCTTGCTTTTCCCATGGAAAAAAAAAAGAAGCAGGAATCCTGAGCTTCTTACAAAGTCATTCTGTGATTATATGTTCTATTGTTTGTCTAATGTTTATTTTCCCCTCCTGCCTCCCTTCCATTCATTCATTAATTGAAACATTTATTCATGAGAAAAATGTCTTCAGACTTTCTTGCTTCCTGTGCCACAGGTAGTAAGGTTGTTTCCTCAAAGAGAAGTGCCTTTAGGAATCTCAAGGGAGGTTCTTAGCTTTGTATAAGAAAACTGGTCAGCTAAACAGATTGCTGGCCTTGACCCTTTCTCTCTTAACTGCTGAAGCTTTTAGCACAGCTCAAATGCTAGGATTAACTGTAGTTTCAAGGGTGAAGAGTAAATTATCAGGTGCCACCCTGAAAATGATGATACGCTGACAGACCCATTAGAAGGACATATTTTTATGAGTGAACAAAGAAGTTAAACACAGGTCTGGGATCATCTGGGTTTACGCACATTTGAAAAATGTCAGTGTTCAGCAAATGAGTCATTTATGTCATAGGACATATTTCTTGCAATAGGGCCTGTCCTGTTAGACTGCATAAGTCCTTTCTCAAGACAGAAGTCACAATAGATATCCTCTTAGGAGCATTAGCAATCCCAAGGAATACAGTTTGCTGTTTTATCTTCCTCTTTCAAGTCACCAGACAGTGGGATGATTGAGAAGAATCCTCACACCATAGTGTATTTGATCAAAACTTCCTCACTGAGCTTTTGGGCAGCGTCACAAACATGCAGTTTTAAATTAGGTGAGGATGGAAAATGTAGGTCTTGAGACGGGAGAAAATGTCTCTTTGGTTGACCGGTACGCCGGCCGCCAAAACAATGCCAGGCCAACGTTGTGATGGTGACGATTGCAGATTTTTCTTAGGTGAGTTACAATTGTTGCAAATTCGCAGCTCCACGTGCTGCCACAAATTATATAAAACTGTCAAAAGGGACCCTGTGTTTCAGCGTAATTGTCATCTCTCTCCAGAGTGCTGTGCTTTAGTGGCAGGGCATCAGTAATCGTTGCAACAGCATTTAGGATACTTTTTTTCCTGCCACACACAGAAAGAACCTACAGGTGCCATGGGGAATTAGAGAAACTCCCTTTTTGCCCGTTTTCTATTTCCAGCCTTTCTATTTGTATTACTCGGTGAGGGTTGTGAGGATTAAATGAGAGGGTGCGGCTGAAAATGCTTTAGAAATGTAAGTTACACTAGAGTTATTGCTATGAGAAGTAGGAAGAAGAAAAGACAAATGTTCAGTGACCGGAAGGAAATTCTTTCTTGGTATTTGAACTGTCTTGAAATTAAGGTCAGTACTTTCCCCGAAGTTCCCCTTTATTATTTGACTTCTCGTAGGATGAGAGTAATTTATTATAGCTGTATAGTCTCCGTCTTATTCAAGTGCCTCTACGTTTTTACATTCACATTTGCATTATATGAAAACATAGTTTCTGAGGTGGCATGTGGCGTGGAGTGTACTTTCAAGTAATACTTTTCAATTGTATAAATAATACTTACTCTTGGAGAAACAAAATGAGAACAAAACAGACAAATGCAGAGAAAAGTCAATCCCCTCTGACCTCACCACTTTCAGATACCTCTCTAAATATTTGAGCTGTATTCTTCCAGACTTTGTATACACACGCCCCCACAACACAGGCAGTTCAAAATAAAATCCAATCATATCATACTCACTATTTCTTAACCTTCCTTTTTTTCTACAATATATCATGCCTATCTTTGGCAGCATGGTTAAATGGTTCCTTAGCATTCTAATTTATGGAGGACCACAATCCTCTTTTATATTTAGCTTGTCTCTGGTTTTCCCCTATTTTAGATGATGTTGCATGTAATCACCGCCTTCTTTATAAATCCTCATGCACACGATTGTTTCTGCCACTTTCTGCTGCTTGTGTAACCTTGGGCAGGTGGCTCAATCTGTTGGTGCCTCAGTTTTCACATCTGTGAAATAGAGATGTTGATAATACCAACCTCCCAGTGTGGTAAAGAGTAAATGAGTGAAAGTTGACAAAGCACTTAGAATGCCTGGCTTGTGGGAAATGCCATGTAATTGCTAGCCCTTATTTCCTGATGATAGGCTACTAAAGGTAATGCTGCCTTGATGCCCTTTAAAGGCATGTAAGTGATGTTCTCAGAGATTGTGCCAGTTTAGTCTCCCCACAGGAGTGCATGCAAATATATTCCCTTGTCCTTGTCATCCCTAGATATTGTCATTTTTCTAATCTCTGCTAATCTGATAGGTGTTCACATATTTTTTAAATGATCGCTCAAGTTGAAATTTTCACATGTAATTTTCCAGTTGATTTTTATAAAAATACCTTATATTCATGACTTTACCCTGTCAGCTTTCACATTACAAGTATTTTTTCATAGTTTATGATTCTTGGAGACATTTAAGAAAAATGTCATTAAAAATAAATATCCTTTAGACTTAAAGTTCCCCTACTTTATAGTTAACTATGTAGTACAGTAAAATTCATCCTTTTAAGAATAGTTTTACTTAAGGCTTTTATATTGTAGCCTTAGTTGGAATGGGCAGCCAGCTATTAAATGCATTCCTTTCCTGCCTTCCTCAGGGCTTTCAGAGGCTCTATTTACGGCTTCTGTCCTTACAGTAGTTTTTATAGAGGCATTCAGAGAGCCCCTGAGGTTCTGCGTGGATGTATATAAAGAGCCTCATATCTTAGACCAGGGCTTGGCAAACTTTTTCTGTAAAGGGCCAGAGAATAAATATTTTAGGTTTTGCGGGTCATATGGTCTCGGTTGCAACTCTGCGAAAGCAGTCATAGATGTAAATGAATGGACATGGCTGAGTTCCAATAAAACTTTATTTATAGACACTCGGATTTGAATTTTGTATAATTTTCACATTCCTTGAGATATCCTTTTGATGTTTCAAAACCATTTAAAAATGTAAAAACTATTCTTAGCTTGTAGGCTGAACAGAGATAGATAGCAGGCCAGATTTGGCCCAGAGACTATCACTTGCTGCCCCTGAAATAGAATATCTAGAAACAGACCCATAAAATTGCAGCCAATTGATGTTCAACAAAGGTGCAAAGAAAATTCAAGAAAGAAGGATAATCTTTGATTTTCATGCAATTGGACATTTAAAGACAAAAATAGTGAACCCTAACCTAAAGCTAACACATGATGCAAAAATTAATACAAAATGAACCAGATTCACATGTAAAACATAAAATATTTATGAACATGTAGGAGAAGAGAGCTGTTAGACATGACATGAAAAGCAACAGTCTATAAAAGAAAATACTGCTGAATTGGACTTTGGCAAAATTAAGAACTTCTGCTCTGCAAAGATACTGTTAAGAGAATGTTGTTGGTTTCTTTTTTCCTTACAAGGCCATCTGAGCCCTAGTGTTTAGTAAATAATTGCCTGATGTGTAATTACATGAATTTCAAAGACCTTGGTTTGGTTCTGAGTCTTCCTGGGAATGTCCTGTGGAATACCAGACCGTGAATCTCCCATATCAGAGCCTTTTCCTGCCCCCCCACCCCCCACACACTCCGTGCCTCTGTGCCTCTTCTCCCCCAATGTAGCTACACTCACCAGTCAGACCTGGACCCTGCTGAGCAGCCTTGAGGGCCTGGATTTGGCCTGTGAATTGTATTTTCACTGCACAGGCCAAGCAGAGACATTTGCTGAGTATAGAAAAATATATTTATGCCAGGGAAGAAGTTTTCCTAATAGAAACATTTAAGTGGTAAAAAACAGAGATAGAAAGTAGTAATTTAGGAATTTACCATAGCGGCTGCAATTGGCTTGGATGTTTTTGACCTTCATAATGATCATGGCTATGCCCTTCACCTGTTATTCCTTCCCAGTGCTTATCCATGAAAGGAAGATACTCCCCCACCCTCATCCTCACCACCTTCTTTGTGTCTCTTAGAGGTGGTGCAGGAGCTAAGAAAATCTGTTAAAACATAACAAAAGATGCTTTATTATTTTTTTTATCCTTACCTGAGGACTTTTTTTTTTTCGTTGTTTTTAGAGAGGAAGGGAGTAAGCAATTCTTGTATATCGTTGTGTAGAGAGAGAAACATTGATGAGAGAGAGAAGCATCAATTGGTTGTCTCCCATATGTGCCTAGATAGGGATTGTATGTGGCTGGACCAGAGATCAAACCCGCAACCTAGGCATGTGTCCTGACCGGAACAAGACCCCACAACCTTTCGGTTAGGGGACGACGCTCTGACCAACTGAGCCACGCTGGCCAGGGCATGAAAGATGCTTTATGATTGCCAGTGTCTTTGTCAATGAAGGAAAATTACTTTTTGTTCCATCTACTTGCCTTGTAATGGAAGAAATGCATGTGTTCAGATACGGTATCGATTCAGTTCTGTAAACATAAATGAAAATGAAAATTCAGCTGTAGGATGTACATCCTTGAGAGGTAAATTGTGCCATTAGCCATGTGTTCTGGATGAGCTGGAGGTGCCATTAGAAACAGCTTTCAAAATTTAGCATTAAGTGGTCATGTGAATGTAAATGACCTAATCAGAAGAAAATGAGAAGTTTCTATGAACACATGTTACATAACTTCAAATACTTGACCATGTTTAACTGGATAAAAAAAAAACGTGAAAGTGCTACCTTAATAATTTGCATTTTGTGTATAACTTGTTCACATACCCTTATATATGTTATTGTCTCTTGTCATGCTTAAACCCAATTACAAACGCACAGGAAAGGCCCCCTCTGCAAACATTTCCTTTTCTCATCCTTACTGATTTTGAAGTGGATTTATGGGAGTAGGAAGTCTTTCATTCTACTATTATAAAAGGGCTAAAAACATAAACATTTCCTGAGACCTAAGATTATTTAAGCTGCAAATGAGATAATGAAATGAGTAAGCAATCCTTGTATATTGTTGTGTATAAACTATACAGTGGTATCCCATGACTCCAGGAGATGCCCAATATGAATTGGGACCTTGGAGCTGGGCCAATATGGCAGTATCTGTTGGCTGCTCTTCTCTGAAGAGGCTCCAATAGAAGCATATTTTTCTAAGAGGGAAACAGGGTGTGAGCACTGTGACCTTTGGGGCATCTGCTCCTTTTGGTCTCAAATGAAAATCCCTTTGTGCCTTCCTGATTCCCGCCAGCAGCCTCTCCTAGTGCCTGTGGAAAGAAGCTCTGTTCTCTTTCTGGGGCCTGATATTTGGTTTCAGCTCTTTTTCCTCATTTCTTGGTTAGTGACTTCTGGACTCAAAGGTTATTTCTGTAGCATTTCCTGACCATGCGCTAGGAGTGGGTTATAGGACTGTAGGATAATGATCTCCTCAGCTCTCCAGGGTGGACGGGAAGGGCCTTGGGTGGTTGGAATCCCCCTCTGGGCTGATAGCCTCTAACAATGTTTGGTGTCCAGCAGTATGTCATCAAAATACTATCATTTTATATGTGTGCCATTATCTAAAAAGGATGGGTGGCACTGACTTACTGCATGTATTTAACTTTTCCATATAAAGATGTTTAACAATGACTCTGCTTTCCTTAGGGAATAGTTCCCCTTCCTTGTTAGAGGAAGGTACATATGACTAGCAAAGGGAACTCCAGGATAATTAAAAACCTGTGTATGTATCTTCATTTCAGAAATGCTTTCTCTAGGACTTCTTTTGGGAATTAGATCTTGAAATAGCTCAGACTTTTAAAGATAGAGCCTCAAGCTTTATTATATCTAGAATAAAATAAATTTATTCTAATTAAAGAAACCATTTTTAAGTGAGACTATAACTTCCAGTTGTGGCCATGATAGGATAAAGGTTATTAGACTTTACCTGCCTGCCATGGACAGCTTTAAAACTGGACAAAATACATGAAGCAGTTGTTTTAGGCATTGGACGATACACAGCACAGGGATGTGATCCTTGAGGGAAGAGAAGCATAAAGTGAGTTCCACATCAACCCTAGTTTTTTTGCCTGGGGGTACCTTTTAATTTCTAGCACCGGGCAGTAGCCCAGACAGAGAACAGAAGACACATTGGATAGAGGAAACAAATTATAATTCAGGACTGCCAAGGTGGCTGGAATTTTCAGGGCAGGGAACTTCAGAGGAGTGAGCTGGACACAGAAGGAGCTCCAGAAGGCTATTTATAGGGGTCCTTTGAGTCTTTGGCCAAATACTAAGCTGTATATCAATAGGGTAAGACTCCACCAGGCCTGGCAGAAAATAGGTGCAGGGAGTGGGGGTGCGGTGGGCTGTGACCTGAGTGGATGTCTCAGAGGTCACCAGTAATGGGAGAGATTGGAGTTCTGGCTAAGCAGAATAGAAAAACCTTGCTGAACACACCTGGTATCCAACTGAGAACCAAGGAAGGGAAGCCACAGGAAAAGTACTCCACTAGACCGACCCTAACAAAGCCTAAAAACCAAGCCTTGACAAGTGAAGCTGATCTGTAGGCAACTTGGCTACCATAACAAAACTCCACACTCGTAGAAGGAGGATGACAAAATGCAGTCTGTCAACAATATAGCATCTACAATTGTTAAGAGTGTACACTCACAAATTATTAGAAGTATGAAGAAGCAGGAAAATGTGAGGTATAGTATAGGTAGCTTATAAAAGACATGAGGGCATTTCAGAATACTAATGCTTCTTGACTTATGATGAGTTTAAGTCCTGATAAACCCATCATAAGTTGAAAATATTGTAATACACTTAATACACCTAACATATAGACCATTATAGCTTAGCTTAGCCTACCTTAACTGTGCTCGGAACACTTACATTAGCCTACAGTTGGGCAAAATCATCTAACACAATGAACACCCTACAGAATATCAGTTGTTCGCTCTGTGATCACATGGCTGACCAGGAGCTGCAGCTCACTGCTGCTGCTCAGCATCACGAGAGTATCATACTGCATATCACTAGCCTGGGAAAAGGTCAAATTTTCAAGTGCATTTCCTACTGAGTGCGTATCACTTTAACACTATTGTAAAGTAGAAAATGAAGCCGAACCATCGAAAGTCAGGGCCCATCCGTGTAGTTTTTGGGCATCATTACATGTTTCTAAAGAAAGCTTGATTACTGATTTTTGTATGTGTTACCCAATTTTTTGTTATCAGTTTTACAATATGTAAAATGAAAAAATTGGAAGCTAGTTTGCCAAAACTTATATGTTATTGCCCAATAAAATATCAGTGTTTTTTTAAAACAAGTACGTGAACTCTTTGAGGCCATAGCTTCCCAATATCACAAGAGTTAATGGCTGCCTAAGCCCTATGATCCCAGGATGTTGACTTTTGGACTGGAATATATTCTTGAGTGGGTTTGTCCCTGGGACTGTCTCCTTGGCTTCCCTCATTAACTGTGGGCTGCCAGGCATTTCTGCTGACACTGAGGTAGACCGTAGTTTTCTTTTTTACCCTGTGACCTTATAAACTGTCTTGATGAGCCTGCTTTAGTAACTGACTTATGGGGATGTTGGAAATTCTGAGCAGAAATCCCAGCCAAGCAGAATAATTGCATCTCTTGGGGAGGTGTTAACAGAGGCAGAGCTGAGTGCTCCTGGGCTCTGGCTTCCATGGAGCTTTCTCTCAACAACCCCCCCCCCCGGAAGCTCTGCGCAGAAGGCGTTCGTTAGTAAATATTAAACAGTGCTTTCCGTATTGCTGGTGGGGTGCTAGGGTGTGACACCCCCTCAGGACACTCCGAGGCTCACTTAACAGCCACACCAAAATTACGCTCACCTTCTCCACAAATTATATCTCAGTCATCAGAGAAACTCATGGAAAACAGCACAGTGGATAACTTCTGGGAAATTGGTACTAGGAAGTGTGGGGACAGCTGACCACCAGGAGAAGCAACTAAGCAGAGTCCTTTTCTTTTTCATTTGAACCAGCTAGCAAACCCATTTTCATCTTTTCATTTTTTGGTTTGATAGGTCCATTCCTAAGCTACCATAGTTTTCACACTATCAGACGCACCTGACCATAAGACGCACCTAGGTTTAGAGGAGGAAAACAAGAAAAAAATATTCTGAACCAAATGGTGTACTAAAATATTTAATAAAATATAACAATATTTCAACCACTAAAGTGAACAGCAGTCAACAGCGGTATTAAGAACCATCATCGCTGTCATTAACAAATGAGGAGAGCCTTTAAATTTCAAATACTCTTAGTTTTCTGGGAACCCCAAGAACTCACCATCGCTAGTGTCAGAATTTATGGGAACCTTTAATAAAAGGCATTGAGGGAGTTAAGAGGTATCACTAGTTGTAACAGTCACTGGGAGTGTCACTATCCTTGTTACAGGTGCTGGCGGATGACCCCCAGTGCCTGTTACGGTTAGTGAGACCCCTTAATCCCCTCAGTGCCTGTGTTACTACTAGAATAGTGACCCCACCATAACTCCCTTTATACACTACAAACTTCAGCATTCATGGCTGCTCACCCAGTTACTGCTGGCCTCCTCACACAGAAAACTGTTCAGCACTGGAAACAGTACGGAGGTAGACGAGACAGCTGTAGCATGTAACGGAGCCAGTAGCCAGCCGAGAACATGTTACTTCAGCTTCACCCATCTGCCTCTCGTGATTGGCAGAGCTTAAGACATAGTGATTGGTGATTGGAGGTGGTTCTACTGACACAGACCCCACCCAGTGTCAAAGACAATAGGCAATTGGCACTGTGCCTCGTACCCGTTATTAGCCTCAGCTGATTCGACAGGTCAGTGGTTGTAGCTGGGAGTGTCAGGTGCCTGTCTGCACTCTCCCAGGTCCCGGGTGATGGGCAGAGGCAGACAGCAACTGACCAGATGCCCTGAGATTCAGCGGTAAAGTGGACCTTTAAGCATCCCCAGGGGTTTCGCGTGAGCCCACCACTTCCTCTTCTAACAGCTGTCATCACCGCTGATGGGTCAGGTAATACATATAACGGTCTGTGACGCAATATTTGCTCCATAAGATGCACAGACATTTCCTCCCACTTTTTGGGGAAAGAAGTGCATCTCGTGGAGTGAAAAACACAGTATGTACTCTTGTCTGAACTCAAATAGGGCCCTTACAATGATGTCTCAGGAAACCTAGGCTGCCTTTTGGAGATACTTTTAAATTGTTACCACAATTATCAACAAGTAATAAATTCAGTACAGACCAACAGATAAGCCTCATTATGTAGATGAAGCATTTTTGTGTAGTTAATATATGTATGCTTCTTCCTCCTATTTGACCTCACTTCTAGTGTTGGAAATTGAGAGTTGTAGGTTAATAGTCTGGGGGAAGATTGGGCCATCCATCAATTTATCCATTCAGCCAACATTTAGTCAGAATCTATATTTGTCAGGCCCTGTGCTAGGTATTTGATGATTACAGAGGTGTAAAGATACGATCCTTGTTTTCAAAGAGCTTACAATTTTTGTGACCCATACTACCCAAAGTGTGGTCTGTGGTCCAGCAGCATTGACACCACCCAGGAGCCTGTTAGAAATGGTGAATCTCAGATCTGCCCCAAACCTATTGAATCCAAATTGGCATTTTGACAAGGTCCCCAGGTATATAGCGTTCACATTAAAATTTGAGAAGTAGTGTCTCAAATCATTGATTCTCAATCTGCACTTTAGAAGGATCTTCCCCCCATAAATTGATTTAATTAGTGTGGGGTATAGCCCATGCATTAAAATTTTTAAAAATTCCCAAGTGATTCTAAATGTGCAGCCAGGTTTGAGAAACACTCCTCTAATATGTTTTTTTAAAAATCCTCACCCAAGAACATTGATTTTAGAGGTGGGGAGGGGGGAGAGGAAAAGAGGGGGAAGGAGAAATGCACACACACACACACACACACGAGAGAGAGAGAGAGAGAGAGAGAGTGAGAGAAAGAAACATTAATCAATTGCCTCTTGTATGCACCTCAACCAGAGATCGAACCCACAACCTGGGTATGTGCCCTGACTGGGAATTGAACCCACAACCTTTTGGTGTTTGGGATGTTGCTCCAACCAATTGAGCCACAGCGGCCAGTGCTAATACGTTGTTTTTCTACTCTTGACAAAATGGAGCCTGTGATGAGCTTGTGGCTCATTCTTTTAACCAACTCATAAGCCAGGTGGCAAGTTTGTCTCTTCTAAAAATTTGAAGTGTCCAGACTAGCAGCAGATACACCAGGGCTCCCTGGTGACTTCCTGCTGACAGGTTGTATGTCAGGGAGTAGCTTTTATCTGGTCCCTGTCAAGATATCTGTGTGGAGTGGCAGAACACTTCAGCCATGTTTCCCAGCACTGCTGTGGCAAGATCAAGCCAACTGAGGCATGGCATTGAGGTCTGGGCAAGACCTCCTTCCTTAGACTCACCCTGAGGCCTTGGCATCCCTCCCCTCGGTCCTCCTCTAAGTGTGTGAACTGCTTCCAGGGGATTCACCCAAGGATGGTGCTGAGTCACATGACAAATGCATGTGAGCTTAATTAAGAAGCCTTTCAAGCCACATTATCTCTCAAGGTCTTTGGGATCAATCCACAGAATCACAATAATGACAGTAACCATCACCAGCAATCCTGTCACTCTTTACACCTTGCAAAGATTTTCATGTGTATGAAGAAACTGAGACCCAGAGTTTTTATCACTAACTAGACCAAGTAAATATCAGATGGCCCAAATTTGCTCTCTTCCCCCTCGCTCTAAGATATCCAAGATAGTATGGAGCATAGAGGTTGGTGTGCAGCACACCCAGGGCTCTGTGCATTCACTCTTAAAAAAACAAATAAGCATCATTTGTATATCTTACAAGGGAAAATATCATATTTTACTCTAAAATCTGCCTGGTAATGAGGCATCAAGAAACATTTTGGCGCTTTTGAAGACTTGATCATAGAAGAATGAACATTCTGTGTCAGAAATATAATTCTTCCCATACTCTCAACTCTTGATGAGGGTCCGGGGCTTCTTTCCTCTGCTTTTGTGTCAAGAAAGCTTGTTTCTATGTCATTGCTCTTCTGGACGCTTTCATCTACATGCTGATCTTTTACTCTTTCGCACTGCGAACTTCCGCCTCTTTCACCTGCCTGCACTGCCTTTTCCTCATCGGTGGTGGGACCTTGGAATCCGCTCGGGTAGCCATTGTCTTAGGTTATGCCTCTGGTTCTGTTATTTACAGTGTCCCGGGTTTGGGAATACATTTTATTGTCACCCTGAAATCTTCTGGTATTTTAGCCACACTGCCTCTCTCCTCAGTGGTCAGCTATTGCCTCATTGTCCTGCCTTCACCCACCTCCAGCCATCCTCCTTGGGGACATCTGCTTCAACCCTGATGATGTGCTGGCCTCACAAATCATTAACCACCTGCCCCTCAGTTCTGCCCCTGTCACACATGGGTGCCATCCTAGCTCACCCCACATATCACTGTTCAATAGGTATTGGTTGGGGACCTTCCAGGAGCCAAGCACTACCTTTACTCTAAGCCAGTGATTTTCAGCCAGCCTGCTGCAAGAATTTTTAAAACATTCAATAGCTGACTATTTAGTCAGGGGCACGGACTTCTTTTCCCTTAGATCGTCATGTTAAAAATGACAACAACCAGCACAACAATATCTGTCCAGTACAAATGAATCAAACTTATACCTATTTTTTGTCAAATTGACAAAAATATATATTTTTGGTGTACTTCAGATTTTTAGTAATTTTTGTGTGCCATCAGATGAAAAAGATTGAAAATCACTGCTCTAGGCACCTGTTCTTGAATATGGTCTTCTGTGACACGCTTCCCACTCTCTTGTCTTCCCTTTCTTCTCACTTGGTGAACTTGCCCTTGACCTTTCTCCTTGCCTCAGCTGTTGCCCCTCATTCCCTTTCCAGGCTGCCCAGCTTCGCTGGGTCCCATTTGTTTTGAGATGCAGCCTATCACTCTTGCTGGGTCTTCTGTGCCGTATCAGTTCACTGTGTGTGCGTCTCCCACTAGGCTCTGAGCTTTGACGTGCCATGAGGATATGATGCTTTTCTTTTTTTCCCCTGAATTCCTCTTTTATCCTGCGTATTTCACATTCTCAGTAAATAAATTGAATTTGCTGTTCTTTTACATTTCGGGAAGCACAGCCCTCATACTAATAATTCTCTCTTCATCTCTGCGATCAAAGGCTAGTTGTTTTATCTGGTTTGTTGAGGAGGACTTATTTTCACTTCTCATTTTGCTGCCAAGATGGTTTCTGTTTCCCTTAAATTAGCTTTGTTTGCTAGTAAAAATAAAATGCCTTGGTCCTCTGCGAGTCTCCATCCTGCTGTGGGTGCCTTGGCCCTGTGGCTCTTTTCTGTACTGCAGGCCCCTGTTTGCACTTTTTTTTCCTTAATATTCTGAGTCACATTGGCAGTTTATGTCTTTGAATGTGCTTATCTCGTCCATGAGCCTTGTGTTTGTTCTTATACTAATCAGAACAATTAGATTGTGTTCTATCTTGTTTCCCTCTCTTACCTTGACTTACACAATAATTAGCACTGTGAGTGTTTTCCTTAAGAAGCAAAGCATAGATGAGCCATTTAAGCCATTCACCACTGATGGGAAATATAATAATTATAATGTCGTATGCACTGTTTTCCCCTATAGGCATACATCAGTTCTAAAGTTATTCCGGTTATGCTTTTGCTTATTACAATGTTCATTCTTTTTTCTCACATATGAAGCAAAAGGCTTCCTTACAGTGGTTCTTGGGTTACTGTTGTGTAAGGCTAAAGTGAAGTATAGATTTGCACCATTTAGAAGGTATGAAAGACAGTCTTTAAAAAAATTAAATTATTGGGTTTCAATTTATATAAGCTTCCAGTGTACTATTCTATGATACATCATCTGTATATTGCACTGAGTGTTCACTACCCCACATCAAATCACGTTTTAAAAGAATTATAGAGCTAAACAATATTTGGGCGCCCTTTGTGGACATAATTCTGTATCAAATGATTGGAAAGGAATGTGAAGGGAAGTCCAGTCCTTGCGTAAGCAAACCCTTAACACATGAAAAGAGTTATGATTATTTGAAAAACTATTAATGATTTTCTCATCTTTGGTACCAGAACTGTTGGTTGATACCTGTTACCAAAAAGAACCTTATATAATATTGCATGTCTGTCTTTCATGTAAACTTCTAAGCTCTCTGGGGTTAGGGATCATGTTTAATGTTTGGTGCCTAAAGATGGACTTACCTATATTTTACATTTAATAGATCTGTTGAATTGAATATCATGAAGGGCAAATTAACACAGTTGTGACTGTTAGAGAAAAGATAAAGCATTCATCACAATTGCCTTCCTAAAGGTGTGTTTCAAGTGTATTTTCAAGATGAGAAAGACTTATCCACAGAAAGAGGAGAAAAAAAAATATGCCCGACATTTCCTCAGAAGCAGATCCTTGTAGCTGAAAACGACTTCTAACAATTAATTAGTAGTAAACAAGTTCCAGCCCCATAAACTTTTCTCATGATATGACATCTTGAGGTTGGAAGAACCTCAGAGGCCATCATCACATCCTGTCACCACCACCCCTGTTCCTGAATCCCTTCTCTGGGGACTGATGCTAGATTGTTTAGGGGGTGTGACATGATTAGGACCAGAATACGTACCTGGAACTTCTCATTGTCGTTTTCCAAGGAAGACAAGCATGCGCTCATGTTGGAAGTCTTTTGAACCTTGTATTGTTGTGGGTAAATCTGAACTTGATTGCTCAAGTGTCTGCTTTGTGGTGTTTGTTGGGACTAGAATACAGAGTCTGTAATGAAGGGCCAATTGTGCGTTGGGCTGGGGTATAATGGTGAAAAGTCAAATGTGTTCCTCACCTAGCTGGATATATATGCTCTAGAAAGGCACAAGTGAGGTACATAAGCCATGGCCTCCAGGGCCCAAGAGCCAAGTCCTAGGCCCGCTGCACATCTGTTGCATGAGCCTTCCTGGCTTCTGCCCCAACCCCATGGTGATGTGGAGGACCCCAAGCAGGTCTTTCCATGCACCCTGAGCATGGTGTCCTCACATTTTTTAGCATTTCCTGCTTTAGATATATTTTTTGAAAGCCTTCACTCATTTTGAGCTTTAGCTGAAAGTCATTGATATATCGGCAGCCGTCCATCTCGAGAGACGATGGTGTAGCTTCTTAAGAGTCTATCTGCACCGCCGAGAATGGCTGTGCAGTCCGACTCGGGAGTGACACGGTATCTGTCTCCTCCCGTGTTGAATCGACATCTTGCGATGACGCTGGAGTGTCCTCTCCAGTGAAGCTGAAGCTACAGAGCCTGGGCAGGGTGATATGGAGGGTCTGCTGTTGCCCATGCAGCAGACCCCCCCTCTCTTCGCAGCTGAAAGGTCCAAGGGAAAGACGGAGTCAATACAGCTTGGCTTCAGGTGCGCCGCAGGAGTTGCCGGTGTTGACTACAACGTCAAACCGCCTTAGGGACTCCGGCTCCGGATTTTCTGTCGGGGTTTACTCCCTTAGCCTTTCCCCTGAAGAGGTATGCCGCAAGGCAGCGGAGGTTTTTTGGAGTCAGAGTTTTCCTTCTCTGATGTGCCCTGACTGGAAGATCGAACCAGCGACACTTAGCTCGCAGGCCGACGCTCAATCCACTGAGCCAAAAGATGCACACATTACAGTGGTGTGTATGTTGTACGTACACTTGGCAGGAAGAAATGCCCAGGTGAGGAGGTTTACAGCAGGCCAGGTGACCCTTGGATTGGAGCAGTAGATGTGGAATTGGACCCAGAGGACAAAGGCGAGATAGGTTATAATAGTAGAACAAATCAGATTTCCAACCAATTGGGTGTGGGGAAAAATAGAAGTGGTTTTGTGACATAGGAGAACCATGAGGCTGTGAGGGTCAGGATGGAAGCTTGACAAAGGCCAGCTCTTGCTCTCTCCCTAGCACGGTGGTTCTCAACCTTCCTAATGCCGCGACCCTTTAATACAGGTTCCTCATGTTGTGGTGACCCCCAACCATAAAGTTATTTTTGTTGCTACTTCATAACTGTAATTTTGCTACTGTTATGAATCGTAATGTAAATATCTGATAGGCAGGATGTATTTTCATTGTTACAAATTGCATATAAAGCATAGCAATTAATCACAAAAACAATATGTAATTATATATGTGCTTTCCGATGGTCTTAGGCGACCCCTGTGAAAGGGTCATTTGACCCCCAAAGGGGTCGCGACCCACAGGTTGAGAACCACTGCCCTAACACCTGGTACAGAGTCAGCACTCAGTAAATGTTTCACGAGTGAATGAACAGAATAGGGATTATTCAAAGGGAAGCAGGTTTGGTCTGGAAGGAAAAATAAATAAATAGATTTACTCATTTAGTAAACAAATATTGAGTTCTGTAAAATGAGGGAAGGGCTTTTCATGAGGACATCTGTGTCCCATCAACATCAAAAGGAGAAGGTGAAGGCCAGTTGGTGCATTAATGAGCTTGCAGAAAGTATGATTTTTCTTATGCTTGGCTGCCTGTCGGAAAGCCCTCTTTAATCAAAGAGGACATTTCTGCATGTGATATTTTCTAAAGAACATTTGCAGTTAATGAAATATTTTTATTTCAGTAAAATTAAAATGAAGAAAATACATATCTTCCAATACTTAAGGGAAAAAAAAAAAAAAGATCTTTTTGATTCAGGGCATTGGAAAGCAGCAGTGGGTTTTGAATCCCAGCCAGAAGCTCTAGCACACTTAGGCTTTTGTTCTCCCATCTGACTTTGGGGTTTGCGCTGACTTGGTCTTAGTAACCATTGTCGCATGGATAGCGGAGTCAAGGAAAGGGCCTCTCTTCTTTCTAAAAAGGATGTCAGACCTCTCTGGAGCATGCTTACCCCATTTTTCACTCTCTGCTCTCCTGTTTTTTTTAGGACTGCATCGACGTAGGCTGGTGGGAAGGAGAGCTCAACGGCAGACGAGGAGTGTTCCCTGATAACTTCGTGAAGCTGCTTCCACCGGACTTTGAAAAGGAGGGGAATGTAAGTCTTCATGGCTTTTGGTCTCAGGGCTGCACATACTGGCAGAATTGTGGCTTCCCTGACGGGGCTTAGGATGTGAGGTGGGGGAAATTTGGTGTATCATTAAATTACGCTAGCATCTTAGTTTGATGCACCCAGGTTCTGAGTCCTTGGCTGCCCATGTGGCTGTGAACAAGTTTGTTAATTTCAACAAGCCTCAGTCTCCTCATCTATCAGCTGGCATCAGTGATCCTTATTGAAGGTTGTTGCATGAATAAATGGGAATGTGTGTAAAGCATTGGGTATAGTACTCGCAATTTTAAACACCCAAATAAATGGCAAGAACCCTTGGGTGCTCCATTTGGTAAATGGACTGCCTTGGGGGTGGTGAAGTAGCCAGTATTGTGGAAGTGGCTAAAAGACACAGTGTAAAGCTGAGGATGCAGAGTGAGTCTTGCTAATCTTATATTGCATGAGTGTATGCACATGTATAGACATGCATACACACATCTCTTTATGTGTATATATGTACCTCTGATCTGTGCTTTCTCTCACTATTTGGGGACCCATTATATGATGCCATTGTTTAAATGAGCCAGTCCATCTTTGTTTGCCTCACTTCAGGTGTATTGTTTCACTGCTGATCACGTAAGAAGAAGTGTTGACAAGTTCGAAGCACTTAACATTATAAAGGGACAACAATTTGGTGTTACCCATCCTGTTCTGCACCTCATGGCTCTTTGCTCAGGCTTTTACCTGACTTCTTCCTGCCTTTCTTGGCCTAGGCCCTCTTCGTGCCCGTGAGGGCTCTGTTACTAGACCATGAATTTGACCTTGATCCATCACCATTCTTTCAACAAATGGGCAAAGCCTGTGGTTGCCAACATGATGGCACTCTGCCTTCTAGTTCCCAGTCATATTTTAGTGGGGCATTAATTCCACTTGGGTAAGAGAGGGTCCATGGCATACCTTTATAGAAGCTCCGCTTTTCATTTAAGGTATTAAGGGAAGTTTTCCACTAGAAGAGTGAAGTTGTCAGCGATGAGGGGACTCATCTTGGCTTGCTCGCTGAGGCATGCATGCTTTCTGGGACCCCATGGGCACCTCTCCAACCTGAGACAAACAGCCAATATCTCTCTTTAATAGGTCTTTTAATCTTGTCCTCAAGAAGCAGAAAACTCAATTTTAGAGAAACAATAGCCATACCTGTCAGATAAAGTAATACCTACAACTGAGAAGTGATTGCATAATGTGACATTGAGCTTTTAGAAAATCCAAAGTAGTGCATCCTTTTTCGTCCTGTCTGGCCTCTAAAACCAGCCAACCAGCTTGGCATTGGTTGTTATACCAGCCTTTACTACTACACCCAGAGCATTGCTGAGTTAGTGATGGGGCTGTTGTTCGGTGAGTTGACTGTGTAGGGATGATCAGAATCATTAACATAGAGGCACTATGTGAATAATAGTCTGAAGCGTTATTCTGCCACCAGTTTCTGCAGATGTCATCTTATCTTGCCAGTGGCTGAGGTTGCAGTCATTCACCCAGAAAGACGATCTGGGGTGATTAGGGCAGACAGCAGCACACAGCATTTATTCAACAGCAGACCTCTTGACTCGGTAGGCATTTCTGAAGCATTCCCACAAGGTTGGTGTGCTTTCTGCTGAGGTGTGGATTCAGTTGGCCACCACAGGGCCTTTCAGAATTCTTCATTTTTTTTTTTTAATTTCCAATTTTCTGACTACAAGTTTATTCAACACAAAATAATCCCTCCAACTTTACTGAGGTGGTTGACCACGTCCACGACCAAATCTGCCTCTAAACTAGAATTTGGTTGCTGACCCAGCCTTGGCCCTGGCTTTCTTGTCGGCACCAGAGGGTATAGTACTCCACCTGTAGGTGTAGCTTTCAGCTCTCCCTACTATGCATCTTGCAGGTCACTTGCCCTCCAGACCTTTGGGCCTTGGCCTGCTAGTCTCAGGCTGGCTGCAGCGCAAAGTGGCAGGCGCGATCTCAGTGGGCAGGTGGAGGTAATCCCGGAGATACTGGATGCCCTCATTGGTAAGATACCAGTAGAAATGTCTCCAGGAAAACTGTTCTTTCACATAGCCTGGTGGTTTGAGAGACTGCATGGCCTTCAAGGAGTTCATAAATGGCAATCTGGTTCTTCTTGGGCATCAACATCATGATGGCTGCTGCGTCTGGGATGGTCTTCCTTTCAGTGAGTGTTCAGCTAATTTTCTCCCACCAGGGTACAGACACTTTGGGGCTTTTCCTCAAGATAGTCCTGGAGACTATCCATTGATCTCTTGATGCACATTTTAGAGTGATTATGTAGGCTATTTACCAGAGAACCTAAATTCAATGGCTGTCTGTTTATTTTGAGCCTTGACAGTAAAATTGAATATGAGAATGGAAAGATAGATTTTTCTAAGAGCTCTAATGAAGCAGTGCTCTGTCATTATTACTGAAGGAAAATGGGGACCAAGGACTTTAAAGAACAGCAGAAACAACTTCCCACTGTCATTGAAGAAATTAGAAGTTTTCTGAATATAATATTTCTGAAAGACAGTGTTTTAAGAAAGTCTCAGGCCCCATTCCTTTTAAGAGAAACTTCAAATCACCAGAGGATGTTAACGTGCGTTGACTTGGAGGAGTCTTCTGAGTTGGGCCTCATCACAAACTGGGGCATTGCTAAGTTCCCATAGGTATTTCTTTAGTGAATGTTACACACGAGAGGAGGGTCTGCCTGCCCTGGGCATTTATTCCCTGTGGGCTTGATTCCTGAGAGACCAGATTCTACAGGAAACCACCATTGATTTGGTGATTTCTAGGAAAACAAGGAATGAAAATAAGAGGATCTAGTTCTCGTGAAGGGCCTCACAGGTATAGCCTGAGGCTGCCTCACACACCAGAGGAAAAGGTTTACCAAGAGAATTCTCTGTTGAATGCAGCTATGCCCAGGTGATGCTTGCAAGAGCCCTCACACCCTTAGCCTCAGCAACTCTCCATTTTTCTGTTTTCATGGCTGACCAGAGCCTCCCTGCTCAATGTCAATTTCCAGACACGTTGTGGTACAATCAAATAGGTATCCCGTGTTCTCCATCACAATTGAGTGGCAATTTTAAGATCTTCTACTCCACTGCAGCTCTTAAGATAGTTCTAGATTGCTCAGTAGGAGTTTTGCAGGTTCCAGCCTTTATAGGAAAGGAAGTCTCTTCCTTGATTTCCACAGTGGCTAATCTACCGTAGGTGAATTTTGCTGATTTGACTCTGACTGCACTCTTTTCCCAGCTCTTAGGAGGGCCCTTACCTTAACCTGTACCATCTGACAACTCAGTTTATAAAACTGTTATCAGTCCAAATTTCCTTTGTTCCTACTCATGTCTTTCAGCCTTTTGAGAGCCACTACTCTTTCTAATTTCTAAGATGCCCAATAAATTATTTCCCTGTATTTAGTCCTCCAAAAAGAAACAAATATGTGCTTCGAATAAGCAGCATTACAAAAAAAATTTACCCACATATTGTTTGTCTGTACCTTTAGTTTTCTAGGGGATTGTGAAGGCATTAATATCACCCAAGTACCGTCCAATAACAGAGCCCTAACTGAGCTTCCCTAAAGTGGCCTGGCTGGTGCTCTTCTCTCTTCTCCTTTGATACCTGCAGCCTGTGCCCTCCCAGTTGAGCCCTTCATTCACTATACTCTTGCCTGAGGGGATTCACTGCCCTCACCCCATCTGAACTATAATCTCCTTGAAGGAAGAACCCTGCCCCAAGCTTCTCCTTCATGGGGCCTAGTAGCATGTGTCTTATTCCATTTGGACTTCTGTAACAGAATACCATACACTCGGTGGCTTATGAACAACAGAACTTTATTTCTCATAGTCTGCAAGCGGGGAAGTCCAAGGTCAAGGTGATGGTAGATTTGACACCTGGTGAGGGCCCATTTCCTGGTTCAGACAGCTATCCTCACTGTGTCCTCACACAGTGTCAGAGTTAAGGGAGCTCTCTATAGTCTCTTTCATAAGGGCACCAATCCCGTTCGTGAGGGCTCCACCCAAATGAACTAATCACCCTCCAAATGCCCCAACTCCAAACACCATTGCATAGAGGATTAGGTTTCAGCATATGAATTTTGGACAAGCATTTAGGCCATAGCAGCAGCAAACATGGTACATGGATGGCACTCAGGCATCCTTTTTTCTTTTTGTCTTTTGTTAATGAGATATACCTTCCCTTCCTTCTGTTCCTCTTCTCCTACTTGTTACTCTCTCCTGTACTGGTTTGGAAGAGGAGGGACGGGGAAGCCAGGTTCCTTGTCAGATTTCTCTTCCCTTTGAAAGAGGTACCCAGGTCCTTCTATCCAGACATGAGGTCTGGTCATGGAGTTGAGGTATCAGTTTCAGGGTGGCGTAGATGGAGCAAGGGGATGAGCCAAGGGGTTGAACTGAGAAAGATCTTAGGGAGAAGCTGAATACCAAAGCCTGGGTGACTACTCACTAGGCCATCAGTCTGGGTGGGCCCAGCCACATGGGAGACTGTGGATATAGGCCACCAGGCCAGAGGCTAAGGAGAGGAAACTTGAGTGATACCCTGCCAAGAGAAGATTCTGTGGTGGCTCCTGGGGATTTCCTGTCCTAGGAACTCTGTAGGGTGCAGAGGGGCAGCTACAGACATTGTCATCGCAGCAGCAAAGCTCAAAAGTGTTGCCAATCCACCAGGAAAAAGGGAGGAAAAGGTGGAGCAGAAGCTTCCATGTGTTTCTAGAGGCATGAGGGCTGCCCTGGTCAGGAACTACCCACTCATGTTACCCTCTCCAGCCTCACACATAGACACCTCCAGAGAACTTAGCCGAATGCCTGGAGAAGGACTTCCCAAGGCCCCAAATCAAGCTAAAATTAGTTTTCTAACCTTACTGTATTCCTCTAGTGAAGCCTCCCTAGAAGGTGCTCAGCCATTAGGGGTACACGCCTCTCGTTATTTTCACCAAACCACATGCGTGGTGCCAGAGCTCTGAAGGCAAGCTGGTTCAAGAGTCCAAGTGTTGAATCAAAATAAAGCATCAAAACATCAAATACGTAGGAATAAATTTAATGAAATATGTGTGATACCTCTCCATTATTAAAAATAACAATAGAGCAATTAAGGAAAAGCTAAATGGAGTATTCAAAAAAAATTCCTACCAGGGAGGAGGGCTGAGCCAGAGGACAAGCTCTTTCACTTGGGACTGGCCAGACTTGCCAAAGGGCGGTCAATTCTGAAATCCTTCTGCAGGAAGCAAAACCTGCCTTCTTGCTGTCTTCACTCCAGACCATTCAGATCTATTTCCTTCCTGGTAATAATGGTAAGAAATCAAATCCAGTTATTATATCTTTTGAAGGACTCTGTTTGCTTCCCTGGCCAAGCCAACAACTCTAAACACAGGCCTATGTGCCCTGCATTATGTGAAGGCCACGGGAGGCATTATGCTCTCAGAAAATGTTGGTTCATTGCTTTTGTTCGGAACATTTCCATATTAGCTCTTTTTAAATTAATTGCCACAGTCTGGCCAGTGAGAGATGCGAGCCCTGGGCCCATTTTGGTTACTGCCTAGCTGTTCACATGGCCCCTCTAGGCACCAGCATAGCTGTAAGGGCCTCTGAGCAGGCTGCACCACCTGAGTTTGGAGCTGGAGTGTTTTTTAATTTTACCATGGGGGAAGGGATAAAGAGAATAAATAGAATAAAAACTCATGACTTAAAATACTCACCTGAGTTGAAGATGTTTCTGTCTGCACACGTACCTACGGGAGCTAGTTAACACTGGTAAACACCACAGAGAAAACGTTGGCCCACTGCTTAACTTGTAGGTCCCTACGGTGCCATTTCTTTTACCCAGTCACAATTGGACATTTGGGGGGAAATGAACTAAGTGATGTGCTCACGTCTTTTTATTTGAGAATTGTGAACTCCTGGGTTGAATTTTTGATGTTCACATTTTGCTGCAGATTTACCCAGTCTGCCTTCCAGTTCTCACTACCCTGCCTTCCCTTTACATGAAAGGAAAAAAGTCAATGTGCGCTCACGTGCAATTCTTTATTAATCATTTGGGGTTGGTCTAGAGCTTCATGGACCCCCTGGCTCTGATTTTTGTTTCGAATGACCTTGAAAGGCATCTTATTTGAAAATGGGGCATCATTTCTCATCTAAGGAGGCAGGGAAGCTAGCTGTGATAGAATCAGGATCAAGTCAAGTTAAGGAGAAACAAAAGGACAACCTATAAACCTACTCTGCCACTAAGCAAATCAGGCATCTGGCCAGCATTGATCAAGCGTGGTGGATACAAGACAGACAGCTCACAAACTGGTTCCTTCCTTTCAAAACTGCCGCACCTGCCTCCGCAACTGTCCAGGGCTCCAAACCAAACCTCACACCTCTGCCCCTTTTCTTTGCCTCCTTCCTCTGCCGCATTCAAGCACACACTTGCCGTGACCACAGTTTTCACATGCTGCCTGTTAGAGCCCAATGCTTCCCGTCATGTCGTAGTGCCTGTCTCCTCTGCTTGTCACATTTCATTTCCACTACATACCAAACCTGACGCAACACTTGGGGTTTTTGTTCTTTGCACAGTAATCTCGAAAAGCATGATGGCTTGTAATTGTCTTTTAAAAAAAAAAAAAAATTCGGGCCCTGTGGTGTTTGAGGCAAGAGGAGGCTTATGTGAAATGGGTTGCAAAAATTTTCAAAACCAGCAGAAGGTGAGGAAGACTTCTGAAGGGTACGCATTGTTGGGACTTGGCTGGGAAGAATTAGGCCACAGGGTGTTGGCAGTTCTGTGAATAAAAAATCACTCAGATCTTGAGGTAGACGAAGGTTAATTGGCAGAGTTTCAATGATAACTTCATTAGGTAAACACACATCTGTCCCTAGTCTAATTTATACAAAGACAGAAAAGGGAGGAAGAAAACGGAAGGAGTTGCGGTGGAGACTTAGAAGGAGCTGGCAAAAGAGTAACGTGGGATCTTTCAGCTGGGACATCCATCCGGGGGAGGCCTATGCGCAAGGAGAGGTGGCCTTTGAGCATCTTTCTTTTTTATGATCAAATTTGTATGCTCGTAACAAGACAGGAGAATCTTAAGAAGGAAAGACACACACCGTATGCACTCATAATCTCAGAGATCAGCACCATAAACTTCTCGCTTTCCAGTCTTTTTCTGTACGTGTTATAACATAGTTAAGTTCATATGCTGTAGCTGCAATTTGATACCTGGTTTTGTTTTATTTTGTTTTGTTTTTCCCAACTTTAACTTACTGCAGTTCCTTGCGCTTTTATAAACTCTGCATGTGGTTTACAGCCACCTGATGGTTTGTCTTGTGGATGCTCTGTGGCCGGATGGACCCTTCACAGTGCTTAAGAGCGCTCTGTGTGTCAGACAGTTCTGGGCTAGACTTCTAGTCCCCTGCCCCATTTAATAGCCTGGTGGCTTCAGGAAATGCCTTCATTCCTCTAAGCCTCAATTATTTTATCTGCAAAATGGGCACAATAATATCACTACTTACAGAGTTGCCATGAGGATTAAACAAGGAGTGCTTACTGACTCTCTCTGCTTTGAAACTGCCTCCTCTTTAACAGGAAGGTAATATTATCGCCATTTCACAGATAAGAAGGTTCAGCTCAGTGAGGTAACTTGCCCAACATTTATGCTAATAGCTGAAAGAGCCAGGATTTTTAATGACAGATTCTGAAACCCCACCTCTTGCCCAGCGTGGGAACTGCTTACTCAGGGCTAACTTGGCTAAATGAGGCAGGTAGTAAAGAGCAGAGCTGAAATGTCATTGAATCCAGAGTATGCATGCTGTGACACCCACCCTGAGGAAATTACTTGTGGGTCTCAGATTCTCTAGATTTTACTTAAAACCATTTTTTTTTCCTTTGCCCTGGTACAGCATCAGGCATTGGTGGGCATTTGCTGGTCCCTGCAGTAATGTCACAGGAGTGATTTCAGAATGTAGAAGAGTCTGTGAGTTTTCTTTTTTTTAGTCCCAAGTACATGATACCCCAAGAGGGTCAGGGGAAGTGTCAGCAGCAACATGGATCCCATGTTCTAACTCTCCCCCTTTCTCTCTTTCCTTAATGATTTGATACTGAGATGGTTCTTTCCTTGCCTCTGGCCCCCTTCCTCCATGTCCAAGAATAATGTCCAAGAATTGCAGCCTGGCTGGATGCTCAGGCCCTGAAGCACTTGCCCAGTCCAGCCTGACCATTGCTCTCCTACAGTCAACCCTCGTGAGCACGGAGATACCCTAGAAGCGGTTCAGGGATGAATGCCATTGATTGCATTGCTGCCTCCATCACCTACAGAGTGACATGATCTAAGAGTAAAATAAGTAGTGGCTGATAGGCAAAGAAGCTCCATTCCGGTTTCCAGGCTACAGCTGGTCTTCGGGGACCTTGCAAATGGCCTGCCAGCCTTGGGAGAGAAAGGGGCAGCAGGCTTAGAAACCCACCCAGTCTCACCAGACCCACATCCAGAGATCTGATTTAAAGCCACCCCAGTGACTCTTTCTGAATCACTTGGTTATTCAGCAGATTAAATCTTAATTGCAAATGCGGTTTCAGCGTAGGAGTACCATTGTGCTTGCTGGTTTCAGGCCATTTTTTGCTGAGCGGAGCTTTTCCAGAAGGCTGTTATAAATTTAGAAAGGGGGAAATGGCATTTCATTAGTCTATCAGAATTTTGTTTTGCAGACTGAATGTATTTTAGTGTTTCTTTAAAGGTGCCGAAACCTAACATCCCTAGAGAGAGAATTGCTCAATTTCGGGGGGAGAAGAGAGAGCTTCTCTGGACTATCCAAACGATGTCTGGAAAACACTGTCTGTGATCCGTATGTGAGAAGCCAGGCTTGCCAACAATCTCATGTGGTATCATTTTTGATTAATTTTTCAGAGACCCAAGAAGCCACCTCCTCCATCCGCTCCTGTCATCAAGCAAGGGGCAGGTAAGTAAGTTATACCTTTCAGTTCCATCAACACGATGTGCATCTTTCTCTGTGTGTACTTATGGCATCCTTGGTACAGCTCAAAATTATTAGATTCAAATACCACAGATTGCCGAATTGGGAAGTAATGAGTTGGTCTCAATAGGCAAGTTTTAAATAACTGCTATTTTTCCTAAAAAATAAACATATCATTAAAATGTATCCCTGATACAGCAAAAAAAAAAAAAAAAAAAAAAAAAAAGCTAGCCTCCCACAGACAATAACCAGAAAGACTTGGCTTTGGAATAAACCAGTTTTGTCTGCTTTGTTTTTATTGTTTTAATAAACTGCTTCTGAGGAGGTAAGTACCCAGTTGTCCTGCCCAGTTGAGGGTCAGCTTGGGAAGGATTATTTCCCACAGGTCATGGTCCCACCACGCATGTGTGTGTGTGTGTGATATATATATATATATTGTGGTGCTGAATTTTCAGAGTCTGTCCTGTGTGGTTAACCAAAATTTATACTTACTTCACTTACCTCCCAACCAAAAAATATTTTTCTAGCAATAAGTACTTTTCCTTGTGATTTTTTTAAATCTTGAAGAGTCTAACTCACTTTTTCTGTGCAGTTCTGATATCAGGGTTGAATAATTTGGGAAGACTTGATGTTGTCAGACATTGGGTAACTTGTTGCACAATGGAATCTCATACATAAAGATGATACTTCATATTTCCCAATAGAACTCCTCTTTATAATTGTTAAAAACTAATTATGGGGGATATTCCCCCATGAATAACTAGATAAGTGGCATTTTAAAAATTAAGAACTAAAACAGAAGAAGAGTAGGAGTATTTTTAGTTCTACACGCTCATAATTATGATATTTCGGTAGCATTTAAAGTATGAATAAATTTGCAAATTGGTTTATTTACAAGTTTATTGGGAGTGATTAGTTTGTTTTTTTTTTAAGTTCTTTTGGCTCACCAAGTTTGTTGGAAAAATCAGCTTGACCCCAGATTCCATTCCTGGTCCCTTCAGCATAGTTGAGAATTATAGAGATTAAGCCCTGAAATGGGATGTTAATTACATCTCTGCTCCACCCTCATCCCTATTTGCATTGAGCAGTTTAGTTTTGCCACCTAGTGGTTCTGGCTGGACAAATATTTTATTGTGCAGAAATCAAAGCAGGCTTTTGATTTTCTTGTCTCTGAAGACCCTTTTCCCTAGAGGCCTGGGTGACAGATGAGAGGCCAAGTGGATGAGTTGAGTAGTCCATGACTCGGGTAGCCTAGAACGTAACTAGGACTGGACACTTCACGGTAGTAGGATTGTCAATTCTGCCTGGGTCTCTAGGAATGATACTGGACTTCTTCATTATCGTTAGGAGACTAGATTGTGGCATGGTAGGCAAATTCTTATCCTTTCAAAGCACTTTTACCAAAGGTTATGCTGGATCTCTGAGGGCAAAACAAGAGGACATTTCAACTTCCTAGATTATTGCTCATTTATCCTGCTGAATGATCTTGGGAACTGCTTTGTGACAGGGAGGTATTTATAATTTCCCCTTCATCAACTTACCTTGTGTTTGATTATTTGACAAAAAAATCAGATATGGAATTGACAGAAAAAGATATAGTGTTTAATTTGTAGTGAGTCATTAAGGAGATTTAGGTAAAGTATATGTTCAGTTCATTTAAGTTCTTTTGGCTTCTGATGCTATATAAAATTGAGATTTTCGTACCAAGCATCCATCCGTAGGGCTAGTCATGTAAGGAGCTTGTCAAGCACTCAACCAAATCCATAAATCAGAGGAGTATTTGTGATTGGTTTCATGCATTAGCTATTTTTCATGTGTTCTTATGTGCCTGAAGTCACTGACACTGATGAAGACCCCAGGGGAGGGAGCTGCTGCAGTCCATGTGGGTAAAGAGGAAATGCTAATGGGTGCATTTGGGGAGATATAACACTTGAGGGACTCAGGCACAAATTGAAAGGATTTAGAGAGAACCACCATATCTTCTCTGCAAGTCTCTCCACTTAAAAAAATATATTCTAGTTACTACTGCTACATAACAAACCACCCCGAGTTTTGCAGCGCAAAACAATAATCTTCTTATGCCTACAAATTCTGGTGTCAGGAATTTGAACATGGCACAGCCAGGGTGTCCTATCTCTTTTCTCCATGATGCCTGGGACCTCTGCTGGGAATTCGAGACCAGCTGAGGCTGATAGATGCACTTTGAAGATGACCACTTCATTCTCATGTCTGGCTCCCCTTGGCAGGCATAGCTGGAAAGCTGGCTTCGGCTGGAGGTTTTGCAGCATGGTGGCCTTTGCAGCATGATGGCGTCAGGGAAATTCACTTCTTACATGGAGGTTCAGTATTCTAGCAAATAAAGCATAAGCTACATGGCCCCTTAGGACATAACCTTGGAAATTATATGGTATTGCATCAGCTACTGGTTGAATCAGTCATAAGCCCACCCACATTACAGACAGGGGTCATAGACCTCACCTCTTAATGGGAGGGGCAGCAAACCATTTGAGGCCATATTTTAAAACTGCTACAAGATGGAACCCAGGTCCCTGTGAAATTTCTATTTTTACAGCATAATACCCAGTGACCCCTTATTTGCATGTCTTGAAGATTGACTTCTTTATTTATTTATACACATTCCCCACCCACACCCAAGACTTTTCTTTGACTATTTTGGTGTCTAAGGAAGTCATATTTAAATACCAGAACATTTTAGTGGTGTTCTTGTAAATTAAGGATATATAGGCAGGCAAACTTAATGACACAGAACAAAAATGACTTCTGCTCTGTTTTTCAGCAACTTGTATTAGTCAAGTAACACCAGCACTCAGGGAAAAAAAAATCTATTAACTTTGCTCTACCTGATAAATATTGAAAATGCTGGTATGTCTAATTCATGAGTAGAGAAAGCATTTTCTGATGACTGTTATCCTCCGCCCCTCCTCCAGGTACCACTGAGAGAAAACATGAAATTAAAAAGATACCTCCTGAAAGACCAGAAACACTTCCAAACAGAACAGAAGAAAAAGGTATGAGATCAAGTCTTCGTTGGCACTTCTAGAACAGCAAGAGACAAAGCTGTCTGTCACAGGGCTAGTCTGGATTACCCACAGAATTTGCTCTTTTCTTTGGAATATGGTTTTGATTGCTTTTAAATATCCCATATCTAAGGAAATAGGAGAGATGATTATGTGGTGCTTCTTTGGGCCAGAAGTTCTCATCAAGTGAAAAACAACAGGCCCAGTCACTTCACACACTGCAGCTCTTCCGTTCCAATCTCCTTGCCCTCACCACCCTGCCCCCACCAGCAGCATCCTCATCCTCAGTCACTTCTGAGCCTTTGATCCTGGCTACAGACACGTGTCCTCGGTCAAGAATGCTGGGAGAGGGAAAGCATGATGAAACCGGGGGAAACAGCTCAGTGCCTACAGTCCCCTGAAGGTGGTCAGAAATGTCATTTTCAGAGAAGTAGCTTAACGCATCTCACACAGTTAGTTTTACAAATGTGTTTGACTTCCACCATTCTGAGTGTCTCTCCCAAGGAGTCTGCGTGCTGTGGAAGGGCTCATTTTATTAGGTGTCTACGATCTGATTGATCACGCATTTTATGGGGAAAGTGCTATGTTATTATTATGAACAGGAAGCAGAGCACATTCCATTTTAAAAAGCAGTTATGTGTAAGTCACAAGAGAAATGCTGAATTAATGAATGTAATTATTTGGAGGTGCTCCTGGGTGGCCTCATGAAATTTTATTGTGAAATTTAATATTTTGTATCAGCCCGCCGGAAGTCTTACTGACATTGTGAGCTCTTAAGAAGTTACACCTCTTTCTTTCATAGTGGACAGTTAAAACTTGAGTTGTGGAACCTCGTTCTAAAGGCCGGGTATGTGTCACAGATCAGTGAAAAAATAGTCATTGATCATGTTCCATACAGATAGCTCTTTGATAAAAATGCATATTGTGACATAACCAAATTCTGCCTCTTGTCCTCATGGAGGACACGTGGCTAGGTTCTAGCTAATAGCCAGGCTCCTTGACAAGGGCGCTTCCTTCTCTGTTTCATGCTATAGCACATGGACTCAACTTACATGTGAAACAACCACCCTCCTTGGCTGGCCATGTGGCCACACACTTCTGGTTCCTTTCCCTCCCAGGATGCCTTGTTGTGTGCCACAGTGGGTCATGAAGGCAGAAGCCCCTGATTAGAAGCAACAGGGAAGTCAGGGAAGCCAGTCCCACCCTCAGACTTGGCCTCCCATGCCTTCCAGTAGGAGGGCCCTCCCTTGTGTTTCAGCCGAGCCCCCCCTTCTCTGCTCCCCATGTATCAGCTAATGAGTCGCCCGAATTCCTGGAAGGCTCATGTTCCCCGCTGAAATATTGTGGGTATCAGCACCATGATGGCTACACAATAGCTGATGGGCTTTTAAAAGCTTTGCCAGTTGGCTTGGGCACCCAAACAGAATGATTTTGTGTTTGTGAGTAAAACATGTTCAGATTTCCAGCTACAGTTGAACATAGGGACCCTGCCTGTCCTCCGGTGGGCAACTCTGAAGTTCTGTCTTTATATAGAAGAATGTGGATAACTGCTTTTTATACCATGAACAGGGCAAGGCTAATTGGGGACAGTAAAAATAGAGCTGTCACTGAACGCTGCCCAGTTGGGCCACCAGATCTGGCTTTACTAGCTGTGACTCTAAAACCCTTAGGAACCAAATAGCTGTGAAGCCCCACATTACCTTCCATGTTCAAACTGCACAAAAAGAATCTAGAACTAGTTCTTTTTCCCTGAACGCTCCCCCCATTATTGGCTTATGGCCCTTCACACAGGCCGACCTGAGAGGTGTTAGGTCACTTTCCTCCCCACACCCAGCAGGACCTATGGGTCATTTACCAAACCTGTCACCCATTAACAGAGCACCTGCTATGTGCCAGGTGCCACACAGGTTTCCAGAGAGAAGCCCAAATGTGGGCCCTGCCCTTGGAGCTGACAGCCTCCAGACTGTGCCAAGCATGCCCACACCCAGCAAGTATCCAAAGGGAGCCTGTTTATACAGGGCTACCCTTCGTGGCTCAGGTGAAAAAGTTAGGTCTGTCTTTGAGGATGGGTCCAGCTGATGAGAAGGGAACATGGCTGGTGTCGTGTTTCAGTCAGGCCTGATGAGCAGGCCTAATGAAGAATGAGTAGGAGTTTGCCAACGGCGGACTGTAGCTGAAAAGGCCCTGCAGGCAGAGGGACCAGCATGAATAAAGGCGAACAGTAAGCCAAGTGTTTATAGGGCTTCTAACTTGACAGAGAATAAAAGATGCCCTTCCGTGTCCAGCTTCACCTTTGCAAATGGCATTGGTGATTTTTTTTAAGCATGAAATTAACCGTCAGCACCTGAGTACCGGTACTTACACTAGAGCTATCTGTCTTCTTTATGCTTTTTTAAACAATGACTTAAAGAAAGACCAGAGAGAGAGCCAAAACTGGATTTACAGAAGCCTTCCGTTCCTGCCATACCACCAAAAAAGCCACGGCCACCCAAGACCAATTCTCTCAGCAGACCAGGAGTGCTGCCCCCAAGGAGACCTGAACGACCAGTGGGTCCCCTGACCCACACCAGGTACTGCTCTGCTCTTGCCCCTGGGGTGGACACAGGGGTGGGTGAGGAGTGGCCTAGGGACACAGGAGATGGGCCTTGAGTGTGTCCAGCTAAGGGAGGGGGGCAGGTCAAGCTGGCTTTCTACTCTCTAGCAAAGCAGTCAAAGACTCTGCCATTACTGACCTTGCTCCAGGGCCCAGGCAAAAGTGGGTGCAAGCCTGGGAGTGGCAGCGTGGGTTTCAGGATTAGCAGATCCGGATCAGGTATCCAGCATCTAGGTCCCGCTCACAGGCAGTTGTCCCTGTGCTTTGCGAGAGCAAGTCCAACTGCCCTTCAGACTGGAAATGTGGGTGCCAGGCCCACTTTCATGCCCTGGATACCCTGCTGACCTCAGGTGCACAGGTCTCTCCTAGCCCCCTCCCTGCTCTGTCGTGCCTCCTTCCCCATACTCAGGCTCCCTCTGCCTTGAATGCACAGCTCTGTTGTAGAATCCAGGACCCAGCGTGGCAGATATTGTCTTAGTGTACATGTCTCTGAACTAGGAGACCCTCCAAGGCAAGGGACATACTTTGTTCAGGCATGTCTTCCAAGATGTACTTGGCAAAACTCAAATTTGTTCAATAGCTGGCTGGACTCGTGTGTTAATAACATGGAATCAGGGTTGGACATTGTGCCTTCCATATCTGAGATACCCATCAATCCACAAGGAAGTACTGTGTTCTCTCCACAAGTTCATTGCCAGGACTTTCCACCAATACATGTGTGATATATGTGTTGGTATAACATACCAGACCAAGTCGGTGGCCTGGAGGTCTTTGCATGTACCTGTCAACACACAGTCACTCACCAGATTTTTGTTCTTTTGAGCTGAGTTTGCATGATGAGGGTCTCATGGGGCTTCAGTGTCCTGGTGTCAGGGTCAGGCAGGCTTCTGAGCTCGTGTCTCACCGTACCTTGTAGGAGGAGTATGAGCCTTGGAAAGTCACTGCCCTTCTTATCTCACTTCCTCAACCTGTAAATTGAGCATGATAATGGAATGCACCTAAAAGGATGAAACGATGTAATTTCCAAGTATGTAGCCCCATGCCTGTAAATCATTACTTTCATTGTCATTTTATGATTACATATCAAACTGGATGTATTGCAGTAAAACAAAATAACTCATTTACTTTCTAGAAGAGATTTTTAAATTATGGTAAGAAAAAAACACATAACAAAATTTACCATTCTAAGCATTTTTAAGTATATTTTATTTATTATATTGTTACAATAGCTCCAATTTTTCCCCTGTACTCCCCTCCACCCAGCACCCCCCTCCCCCAGCAATTCCCCCCCCCCAAGTCCATGCCCATGGTTCGTACATACAAGCTCTCCTGCTTCTCCAAAGAGGACATACAGAGGGTCCACAGGTGTATGAAAGAATGCTAAACATCACTAGCCATCAGAGAGATGCAAATAAAAACCACAATGAGATACCACCTCACACCAGTCAGAATGGCCATCATCAACAAATCAACAAACAAGTGCTGGCGAGGATGTGGAGAAAAGGGAACCCTAGTGCACCGTTGGTGGGAATGCAGACTGGTGCAGCCACTGTGGAAAACAGTATGGAATTTCCTCAAAAAACTAAAAATGGAACTGTCTTTTGAACCAGCAATTCCATTGCTAGGATTATATCCAAAAAATCCTGAAACACCAATTCAGAAGAACCTATGCACCCCTATGTCCATAGCAGCACTGTTTACAATAACTAAGTGCTGGAAACAACCTAAGTGCCCGTCTGTAGATGAGTGGATCAAAAAACTGTGGTACATTTACACAATGGAGTACTATGTAGCAGAAAGAAAGAAGGAACTTTTTCCATTCTAAGCATTTTTAAGTGTACAGTTCAGCGACATTAAGTACATTCATGTTGTATAGCCATCACCACCATCCATCCATAGAAATCTTTTTATGTTGCAAAACTTAAACTCTGTGTCTCTTAAACAGTAAATCCCCATTCCCTCTCCTCTCAGCTATTGGCGGTGACCATTCTTGCTGTCTCTGTGAGTATGACTTTTCTAGATGCCTCATAGGTGGAATCGTACAGCATTTCTGATGACCCCCAGGGGAAACTAATGGAATCAGAGCTGCTGTTGAGTGGCCGGGCCTGTATGTGTTGTGCCTTCTTCTGACGGACAGCAGAAGGCCATTTGCACATGCGCACAATGGGACCACTTAAGAGCCCCGATGACGTTAGCAAGGGCCACTTCAGTAGCATGGTGTGCCCAGAAGCTGGCACTTCAGCTGAAGAAGGTCATGTAAACCTATGTGCTTCTGAAGAGAACATGAGCTGCACATACAGGGGGAATGGAGCAGCAAAGAAGCATGTCACTTTCTGGTGGGGGAGAGGAGGACAGAAGCCACACTCCGCTTTTGTTTTGTTAGTCTTCTGGGGACTACAGACATTTCAATTAAGTCTATAACAACTTCCAGACTCTCCCTGCTGTGCTTTCCAAAGATCTGATCTGCAAAGAAGTGCAAATCCAATGGCTTCTTTGCCTTCAAATGTTGCTTTCAACCATCTCATTAAGGGATAGGGGCAGGCTTTGCTAGCCAAGAACTTGACCTGCATGCGTGGGGAAAGGAAGGGAATAGTAACTGCCAACCCTCTGGGTTCTCAGATCCTCATTACTCCCACGCCTCAGCTTGGCTCTGCGCTGCCTCCAGCCCTCCCAATATCCAGTTGTCCATTAGAAGTATAGGTCATTAAGGAGGATCCATGAGAGGGATTTGTCCAGAAGCCCGAGGGAAACGGAACTGTTCTTCACATTGTGTGTGGCATCTGAGCAGCCCCCAGCCTCCCATTCCCCCTGTGGCTGACCAGTCTCCGGGCACTGGTTTGCAGAAAGGGAGAGCTGGAGGAAAGCCCCGGGTTTTCTCCCTGACAGTTCTAGGAAGTGGCAGACCCAGGCAAGGTTGGGAGCATTTAGGGGGGATAGTACCTGCTTTAGCCACTTGTTTAGCCAGTTGAAGGGGGGACAGTGTCTGCTCTAAGTCAGCAGTTCTCAAACTTGGCATGCATCACAATCACCCAGAGAACTTGTTCAGATCAGTGGGCCCCACCCCCACAGTTGCTGTTCTGGTAGGTCTGGGTGGGCTTGGGAACTTACACTTTAACACACTCTCAGGTGATGCTGATGCTGTTGGCCTGGGTCCACACTGCCACATCCCCTGGTCTAGACTCTACCAAGTTCTTGATGGTGCCTCCCTCCTTTCCTGGCTGCCTGCTGTGCACCTGTTAATGTGCCCCAGTTAGCACTTCCCTCTTCTGGAAGCCTTTCCTTATCTCACATGGTTGCTCTCTCCTCCAAACACCCAACATCCATGTTTAGCCTAGTGCATGGCCCTGTGCTGTGCCACTTGGGATGCTCCCGCCCCCGGACTACTTTACCAGATCAAAAGTGTGTTTTGTCATTTGCACATGCTTTACAGGGTTGAGCATACGGTAGTGGCTCATTTAACACACTTGTTGAATGCTGTGGTTCCTAAAAGGGGCGGGGAGAGGCTAGTGCTCACATTTTGTTCACTTTGCCTGTCCTGTCATCCTTCGATGCCTCTGAGCAAGCTCTGTAGTATGTGTGTCTTTTATGTTCTAACTTACCTAGTGCACCATGGATTTCAACATAATTTTTTAAAGAAAATCAAAGAAAGGCTTAGAGTTTTTCAGTACTTTGTGCACTTCATATTTTTGCTAAGTAGTTACACTGGACAACCAACCCCTATAGAAACTGGTTTAGTTCTGCCAAATTAGTTGAGGTAGAATGTTAATGTCATTCAAAGAGTTTTGTGTTCATGGTCCTCTGGAGAGAGGGTGTTGTCTACTGTGTAAGCCCATGTCATTGCCAGGATATACCTGACCAGGCGGATAGATGGATGGACGGTTGAACCCATGGACATATGTCATTGTTTGCCGTTCTTGCTGGGAACCAGGCATACCACTCAGCTGCAGTGTGTGGGCTCGAGCTTCCTCTCACGAGGCGGAAAGCTCGCTGCCAAATGTGACTTCCAGAAGAGATCGATTTCTTTCTATTTAAACAGGAACTGGCATCTTTTAGGAATAAAGGAATACATAGATCAGGCGGAGGGGGGGTCATTTTTAGATGCGTTCACGTAATAAATTGTATTGTGGGACTACTCTGTGTGGGGCAGCAGTGTTCTGGATCTGAGTTGCGCTGGAGCTCAAGCATTGCAGGTCAGTTTTCAGGAATCACATCTAGGGGAGCTAGAGGATACCAGTGCACATGCGTGTGTCCATTCTGAGCGAGTGGAAGCATGCCATTAACATACTCATAGGTAAACATGTTCTCCCAATTTCTAGCAAGTAAGTTCAGATGGAATTTGACCAGGAAAAAAGACTTTTTCAAAAAAAAAAAAAAAAGATTTAATACCAGAGTTGATTTAAAAATTGAATGCTGGTAGGAGATGCCCCTAGGTGCTAAGTGCCTCCTTTGTTTGAACTTCTGTGCTTTGGGGACACCTTGGTTATTATTCCATAGTACTCAAAGGCAGTGGATGCTCATCTTGTCTAGCTCACCACGTAACTAAGGTGGTTGTGGTGCAAAGAGCATTCTCTCTACCCCGTTTTCACACTTGAGAAAATGGAGACTCAGTAGTATGGAGCCTACTCACTTACTTGGATATTTGATCACAACTATATTTCAAGTGGCAGGATATACCTAAACCATTTTGTATGTGTGTATGCATACACGAACAAGTGATGTTCTATGTGTAATAATGTGTATTATCAATTTAATGAATATATGTTCTGAAAGCTGGGAAAGCATCCAAAATTAAAAAAAAAAAAAAAAGAAAGAAAATCCAAGGAAATGCTGGAGAGAAGCAGGCTGCTCTGACTGAGCTCTAGTAATCTCATGCAGTGGGAGGCAACACGCCAGAAACCTGAGGGGCAGAGCAGGTGTGTGCTTTCAGAAGAAAAAAATAAACCCAATAGGGAAAGAGATAGAAGCAGGCTGGCTAGACCAGAATGGGTTTCTTAATCTCACAGACACCGCAAATTGTGATTTTTTTTTTCTATTTCTTCTGAAAGGGCATGGAAGCTGGAGCAGGAGAGGACAAGCTGTGCCTGTTGTCTGCTACAGTAGGGAACAGTCCCTGCTCTCTGAGCGGGGACAAGTGACTGGCAGGACGGGGGACAGAGAGGGCTGGTGTCTGGGGCCTTGAGTGATAGACAGTGGCATGGGATGGAGGGAAAGCTGAAAGATGTAAGGAGGAGGAAAGGTGAGCAAGGATGAAGTGAGGGAAGTCAATGGCCAGAAGTGTAGGAGACGCTGATGAGCACAGGGAGGCTGGTGCTCACAAGTTCAGAGGTGGAGTAGGTCTAAAGGAGGGACTGCCATTGGGGACGGTTTACTCACATAGCTGTCACAGGCTCCGGAAGATGGCAAGATCTGAAGTGAGGTGACGTTGATGTTCTAGAAGGCAGTGTCCTCTTAGGTGGATGCTAGTATGTTCTGGGAGTTGATGACACTCAGCGAAAAGAAAGTTTCAATAGTCAGGGTGGTAGCAGGCCATTCAGTGAGGAGAACCTGAGTGTGGGGAGCTGGCTACTGTGGCTCCCCAATCCCAGAGGGCACTGACCGCGGATGTGGAAGCATGTGTTGGAGGAATCTCAGTCCGGTCTTGGACACCAAGCTGTGGGCAGCAGGCCGAGTGACTCCCCACGCCACTTGGACATGACCTATTGCTTTAAATGTTTACTGCACCAGGTAACTTTTCTGTGAAGGGCAGGAGGCTATCCTGAGGGGAAGTGGAGCACAAGATCCCATGGGGAGGGGCAGTGGAGTTGCAAAAATTTTCCTTGTGATAAAGATAGAGCCTTGGATTTCAGAGAAACACTGGGAGATAAGCAACTATTGAGCTCTAAGACACTTTAGCTTGAGGCAAAGATTAAATAAACATTTGTATGCCAAACATCAACTAACTGCTTAGGGAAGGGCAGATGTCTCTCTTGAGACCAACTTACCCACACGGAAGTTAATTTTTCTTTAGACTTACACAGGCATCTGGGCTGCTCAAGGCCCTGGGGTTACGATTTAGCAGAAAATAAGCAATCAAGAGGTCTTGATTGCTCTGTTAGGTGTCTGACCCCCAAGCCCACCAAAAGAAAGCATTGAAAAAAAAGACCTCTTTGCTCTTATTTGGTATAAATGAATCAATTAATTTTTTTAAAAAAAGGAAGATAAAGGTAGCTAGAGTACATCCACATGTTCCCTAAGTAGGCAGGTAAAATGGGTACTTGGGAGTGCAGACCGTCATTTTGAGTTTGGGTTACTCAAGTATTCCACGTGTCTCTTGAAGAAGCTGTGATGTTTGTTTCCTTTCTCCTCTACCATTCGGGGCCCAGACCTGTCTTTGGAAAATTCAGGAGAGAAGTCTTGGCTAGAAATTACAGAGGTGCGTGTTGTTGGCTCAGAGATGGTAGTTACAAGCACGGAATGGCTACGGTCATTCTAGGAGATTATGGAGAAAGGTGAGAGTGAAGACAACAGTGGGGGGAATTGTTATTTATTGGGTGGAGGGAGAACTAGGAACTGTTGAAAAGGGTATGTAGAGCGTGCTGTCCTGGAAGCTAGAGAAGGGAATGTAGAGCACCTACTGATCTGTGGGTCTCACAGTTGAGTGTGCAGTGAAATCATCTGTGGGTCTGTTAGAACACAGATCACTGCTCCCCTAAGTTTGTAATTAAGGCCAGGGAATTTACATTTCTAGCATGCTCCCAGTGCTGCTGCTGCTGGTTGGCTGACCATGTCGTGAGAACCACCACCATCGTGAGCACCGGGGAAGACTGAAAGGCACCCAGGGGCTTTGGTCACTAGTTAGTCCTCGGTGATCCAGTCGAGTGATTTCTATATACAGTAGTCCCTCGCTATATCACGATTCACTTATCACAGCCTCACTGTATTGCAGGATTTTTAAAAATGTTATATTTAATTATTTATCGCAGATTTTTCACTATCGCGGGATTTTGCGGTACTGTATACGTATGTTGTTAGTTACGTAGGCTTAAGAGTGTAGAATAAATGTAAGGTTTCTACTTCGCAGGGGTGTCTGGAATATAATACCCGTGATAAGTGAGGGAATACTGTACTTCTTGGGGACAGGAGACAGACTTGGACTGAATTGAAGAAAGAATGAGTAGAAAGTCAAACTTGTGTAAGCTCATCCTGCAAGAAAAGTACTTGATTATGGAAGATGGTGCTTAGGTATGGATTCAATGATGAGAGGGTTGTGTGCATGCATGCACACATATGTGTGTGTGTATGTGTGTGTGTGGTTCATTAATTTGTTTCAGATAGTCATCAGGTGCGTACTTTTAACCAGGAACTCTTCTAGGTAATAGTTAACTATGGTTCCGGCCTACCCATTGCTTTGGAGCCAGGCACACGAGGGTCAAAACCCCTCCCCTGTACATACTTACCCTGTGGCTTTGGGCAATGTACAAGCCTCCTTGGGTCTTAGTTTCTGCAAAATGGCACAGTGAGGCCTATCTTGCTTGGGTATGCAGATTTCAGCAAGTCACTGTGCCTCAGGCCTCGGCAGGTCCATGGACCCCCTCAGACAGCCCTTCAGGAGGTCTCTAGGGGGTGAAAGCCTGAGCAGCCTCCCCCAGAGGCAGTGGGAAAGTCAGGGGAGTTGGGACTGAGGGAGGACAGTTGATTTCTAGATCATAGCAATCCCATAGGGCAATTACCTTGTCACATTGTAGGAATGTCTGCATTATTTGCCGACCTTGTTTCATTTGTGTGTATAACCTTCTCTCTTCTTTCCACTCACACCTAGGATACATTTTATTCCCTGCAGTGAGAACCAACAGTAGTGACAGGGTTTAACCCAGTCGAAACTAAAGTACATTGATTTCCTGCCAGTGATGGCCAGCATCGGGCAGGGGAACAGTAGGAGATAGTGACACCTCACACAGGCACAGTGCGAATCGGTTCATGTAATGCGTTTTCTCGGGGCTATTTCTTTTTTTCTTTTTATTTATTTATTTATTTTATTTAATTTTTAGAGGAGAAAGGAGAGAGGGAGAGAAACATCACTGTGTGGTTGCCTCTCACTCGCGCCCCCAACTGGGGACCTGATGTGCAACCTAGTCATGTGCCCTGACTGGGAATCGAACCAGCGACACTTGGCTCACAGGCCGACGCTCAATCCACTGAGCCACAGCAGCCAGGGGTCTTACTTCTCGGGGCTGTTTCTTTGAATGCTCTTCCTCCAAGTGGCACCCTGTAAACTCTTCTCAGAGTTCCCCTCCTCCAGGCATATTTAAAGCCCCTTGCCCCTCCAAGAAGCCCAGCTGTGGGCTTGCAGATGAGAGCTGTGGATGCCATCACCCTTTTGCATTCGCAGAGTGTGGGCTTGTCATGCCTGGCTGAGTTCTGAAGTGAGGCTTGTTTCCACACACACTTGCAGAGTCTGCACAAAGAGCAGAGATTTGGAGGGGAATTGAGTGGGCAGTGTCCCGTCACCTTCCAGTGTGTCTTCACCAGCTATAAATAGCCACGCTTGTTTGTGCTCATCCAAACAAGGACGCAGTTACAACGGGAGAGCTGCCAGGGAGCCCGCTCTGGTTCTTGCTTCTTGCTCCCCTGGCCAGACTTGAACTGTCCCACATTTAAATGGAAAGTTTGCAGTCAAAAAGCGTCTGTGATCCCTGGTTCATTCTTGGCCATCAGGTGGTTATAGAGGGACTCCACAGATGTCCCCAAGGCCTTCGGGTCTGCATTTCTGGGAAGGAGGCTCCTCCTGCTGTTCTTCCCACTGATGAGTGAAGGAAACTGGGCTTACTGCTACCACAATTTTTTGTCCTTTCCTGATGGAAGGATTCAATCTCCCCAGGCAATATCTTCCCCGTGCAGAACGCTTCCGAAGGACTGGCTTCACATCTGCTACCTTCACAGTTGGTCAGAGAGGAAAAAAATCTCTAGAAGCATAAAACATGTGCATGCAATGCTCATTTTGATTATTAACATCCCAAGTGTGGTGGGCAAAGACAGGACTGGGCATCAGGAAGCTTCCATCCGGTTTCAGCTCTGCCACCAATTAGCTGTGTGGCCTTGGGCACATAACTCCTGCCCTTGGAGCACACCAGGACAGCAGAAGGGCAGCGTTCCTTTCCATTGGCCTCGCATCCTCAGTGTGCACTTGGATCAGGACAAGGAAAGTGAACTCTAGGACCTGGTGCTTTTACATGAGATGAGGGTGATAAAACAAGGTTGCAGAGTTGGAACAAGAAAGAGATGGGGTAACTCAAGTCATTTCTCTAGGCTCTTCACATTTGACATCTGCCATCGTCCATGTGAGTTGACAATCCCCTGGGTAAGGTGAATGCTGGAGAAAATAGAGGATTCACCGTGTGCACTTCACTGGTTTCCTGACTGCAGGAGACAGGACTTTTCTATTTCCTTTCCTTTCCGTCTCTTCCCAGCTTCCCCTACCCAATCACACACACCCCACCCCTGCCCCAGAACAATATTTAGGCATTTAAAGCCCAAACATTTACATTATAATAATAAATCCTTCTGACGGTAAAGAGAGAGGACAGCTGAAAAGAGTCATGATCCGGACTTGGGATCTTTTTGTTCAGTTGAGAATCAGTGTGTGCACTGTTTCCCCTCACCCCCACTCACCTCCACAAGGGCTGAGGGGTCTTTTGGGTGGTTTCTGGGTGCTGTTGTTAATGCTGCTAATTTGTTTATTTACTTGTCTCATTGCCTTGGCTTCCTGTGCACTCCAACACCTTTTCCAGACCACATGTCTTGGCTTAACTGTCCCAACTTGGGCTAAATTGGGCCATGCCACTGGCTGAGCTCATGTTCTCAAGCGATGCACATGGTGCATCTTCCATGTTTCTGACTATGCACATGCCTGGTCCCGTGTCTCAGGTCTAATTCAAAGAGCAGGCACTTCAGGGTGGGTCAGGTGTGTGATTTTTGTTTATTATTAGTACTTTTTAACTCAGGGAGCAAAGGCGATTTACCCAGCTGGCAGTGACCTGTGGTAACACAGGCTGCCTGGTGTCCTTGATGGTTCACCAGCCCCATGACCACAAGGCCAAGTGAAGCAGCTTTGAGAAGTGGTCAAGAGCTTAGGCTCTGGAGTCAAAGTTAGGTTCAAACCCAGACCCCACTAGTCCACTACTTTTATAACTTTTTGTCAGTAAGCGACTTAATCTTACTGAGCCCCAGTTTCCTGGTCTATATAATGAAAAGAAGGCCATCACAGAAAAAAGACTGGGGCAGCATTTAACATGCAAGATCTATTTTAGGGCTCAGCGCCTGTGAAGGAAGAAGGAAGCAGACTTGGGCAGAGGGATATGTCAGGTTGTGATACTGGTTCATCAAAGCCTTGGCCATCTCCGCAGGGAGTTTTGGGGCTAAAATGGTCCCTCTAAGTCGTCCTGTGTTGGACTGAAATGGCCAAGACTTTTATAGCGTGCGTTGTAGTCCACCCTGGAAAGGGTATGCCTTGGTGAGGAGGCTCTCTGCAGCTGGGGTGGTCCCTGGAGGGGCCAACAGCCCTCCCAGGAGCAGGGACACCCAACCTTCACTGAAGGAGACTCTGGGTGGTGCAGCTCTGTGCCCACAAGGCAGAGTAGATACTTCAAGGGGTGGCTGTAATGATTGCATAATGTACAAAAGGGACAAGCCTCATGGCTGGCTCATGGTAGACCATCAGTTCTCAGTTGCTGCTGTTATTTCTATGGAATTGTAGGTTCCCCTTCATCCTGCTGGGTGTCCTTGGGCTAGTCAACTCATTCTCAGTGACTTACGACCCCTGTCCAGTAGAGCGAGGAGACTCTTAGTTGCTGGTTGCCAATCCAACTCCTGTGTTTTAAGTGCCCAAGACCAAAATTGCTGAGAAAAATGCAAGAAAATAACATTATTTTTATTTAAATATCAGAAAAAGGTAAGGGCAGCGTTGTTCTGACATCTTTGGCTATATGGTGATAAGGTGATAAGCCCACTGTCTTGTGTTTTCTCCTTTTAACAGCTATGGGCAGAGCAACTCATGGTACAAAAACCCTCATAGGAACTAGTAAACTACAAAAGGATGGGCTTTTTTGCTCTTTGTTGAATTTAGCAACATCCTTTTTGGCAAAATGGTACCCATGTGTTGGGCAGACTGGGTGAGAGCAGGGACCGTTGATGGCCACAGCCTCATTGGCTGTCAGCCGCTCCAAACACATGCTTTGGAGAATTTCAGAAATTCTGGTATTTTTTAGAACTGAAATTCATTAGCATTGTTGTAAGAGTCTATAAATACACTGAAAGGCATTTACAAATAGACTTTGTAAAATGCTTCCACACCCACAGTCTGAACACTGTCAAAACACCAGCTGCAGCTTCCCTACTTGGAAGGATCAGACCTTTTTTAAAATTACACCTACTGTTTTTTTCAAAATAGGCTTGATTCTGGCCCTGTGTAGAAGATAATTTCAGCTGAAAGCCTGTGTCTGGCTCTTGACATGAGGGGTCAGGGCTCAGCAGAGACATGGGGGATCCTAATCTTCCTAATGGACAGTGCCTGGCACTTTAGAATCTGGAGAGGGGTCTCTCAAGAATGGTACTGCCTATTTTTTCAGAGTGGGCCCTCATGACCCAGACCTCTCACTCTAGGATTTGTAACTAATTCTACACAGGCCCCAAGTGAGTTCCAGGTGTGGTCACAGGTGATCACACAGGCACCTGTGGTCAGGGAGATTCTTAAAGGAGAGTTTGTAGCAAGGGGCAGGCAATCTGATTTAGACCTGGATTATATTGTTGGGAAGAAATGAGAAAGAGCAGAAGCTGCATGAATTGTACAGTCTCTAGTATTAAAGTGAACTTTAAAAGGAAGGAAAAATGTACCTATAGTCTTATCTCAGAGACAACTATTAACATTTTGGACTTTTTCTTTCCCATTGTTTTCCCATGTATGATTTGGTTTGTTTCATTGGTTTTACATAGGTATGATCATACTGAATGTCATAAAACTTTGTCTCTTGGGGAAAAATGCATTTATTGTACAAATATGTAATACAATCCTATTTCAGAAAAAAAGCAAATGTTAATTAATGCCACAAGTGTGTTTTGAGCCCCTCCCATGTACCACGTGCTGAACTGGATGCTAGAAATTACCCATCAAACTACCCGGGAATAACCACTAAATATTCTTCCAGTCTTTAAAAAAAAGTTCCTCTTCCTAATACAGTGGTACCTTGGTACTCATCGTTAATTCATTCTGAAACTTGTGTCAAGTGCCAAAACAATGAGTACCTAACAAGAAAGCATTTTCTCTTGTGGGGCAGCATCGTGAATCATACAAGTTCTAGCAAGTGCGACGAGTCCTGAGTAAGTGCTGAGGGCTGAAACATTTTTTTTTTTTCTCGTCAAAATGCAATGAGTTTGACGAGCTCTGAAGCTGATGAGTGCCGAGGTATGACTTTATATCAGAAGTGCACACAGGTGTATATGCATTGAGGCAGAAGTCATTTTAAATTTGCCTTTGTTCCTTGACATCATAACATCACAGGAATTTGTTGTCATAAATTTGTTCGTGAATATTATTTCAGTGACTATATAAAAGTGCCAAATACCATAAGTTATTCTACTCTTCCCCTGTTTATGAAAGATTCCAGGTCTCTTCAGTTTTTCGTTATTACATGTCACACTGTGATAAACATATTGACCTGCAAAACCCATTTGGGTATTTTAGACTCTTTCTTTAGCATGTACTCCCAGAACTGGTCCAAAGCAGATGAACATTTCTAATGCTATTGCTAGACATCCTGTTCTTTAAAATTACTTCATTTTATCTTGTACTGTTCCCCAAAGGCTTTGAGGTAAATTTCAAAAATAAGTAGTTGAGAGTGACAATAAAGGGGAAGTAAGGGTAGAAAAGTAATACAGGCCAAGATAAAGTGAGCAAGGCACAGATAGTAGGCAGGCAGACCTTGGAGATATTGCAGCCTCGGTTCCAGACTACAGCAATAAAGCGAGTCACACAAATTTTTTGCTTTCCCAGTGCACATAAAAGTTATATTTATACTCTACTGTTGGTCTTCTAAGTATGCAATAGCATTATGTCTAAGAAAATTGTATATACCTTAATTTAAAAATACTTTAGTCCTGGCTGGTGTGACTCAGTTGGTTGGAGCATCATTCTGTAAACTGAAAGGTCGTGAGTTCAATTCCCGGTCAGGGCACATACCTAGGTTTTGGGTTTGATCCCTGGTTGGGGCGCGTACAGGTAGTAACTGATCAATGTTTATCTCTCTCTCAATCCCTTTCTCTCTCACCCTCCCTTCCTCCTTCCCTCCCTTCCTCTTTCTCTGGAATCAATAAATATACCCTCAAGTGAGGATTAAAAAAATACTTTATTGCTAAAAAAAAAGGGCTAACCATCATCTGAGCCTGTTGGAAAAATGGCACCAATGTAGGTAATGCAGGATTGCCACAAACCTTCAATTTGTGGGGTGTAGTGGGGGAGCAATAGCTAGGAAGCACAATAAAGCTGAACACCATAAAATGAGGTATGTCTGTAATGTGCAATAGAGTTCTCTACAGCCTCTCAAGATAGGCTCACATTTGACTGGAAGCTTCCAGCTGTCAAATCAGAGGGAAATGGCAGCTGCAAGATTCAGTTACCAAAATGTACGATTAAAGCACATGTTCCGAAGCAGCCAGCATGTTCTGCTATACATGTGCTTAACTGCTGTGCAAAGCTCCTTCTCCCCACCAAAACCTCCCCTGACCACCCCCCACCCCCACCCCCGCTGCCCACCAGGGTGGCACCTAGGACTATCCTCCCCTTTGGCCAAAAAAAAAAAAAGGCAGCCCAGTGGAATTAACTGGACTTTCATTGCCTGAGTGACCTGCCTCCCTGGACAGAACATGTGTTCTTATAACTTTGTGGTCCTTGGTGTGTCCCCAAAAGGACAGAACTGTCTGGCTGTGAGTCTAGCTTGAGTTCAGTCAGTTAGTCTGGCAGAAGACAGCACCACATCATTTGGGCTGCATAGATACCAAATAATAATATTAAGCGCCCTGAAGACTTTTATAAAAATGCAAATGCTTTCCTACTAATAATACTTCATTTCTAAAACATTTATTTTGAAAGTTACATTCAAATTAGTGGATGTTTTGAATAAATTTTTTGAAATGTTTCCTCAATCCAGCTGTAGCTGTCGGCTCGGGGTCTGTCCAAGGAAGCGTGTCCTGCAGGGCCTGAGCTTTGGGAACCTGGGGGTGGAGAGGGAATCTGCTGTGGAAACCTCACCTAGGAGGGCCCCTACCACCTTATGGGGTTGGGGTGAAGTGGGGAATAAAGGCTCTGCTGTGAAGTTCAAGCTGCTTCCCCTTTCCAAGTACAGTAGTCCACGTTTTCCTTGAACTTTGATTTCAGCCAAAGCCTGAAAAGCCCAGTGAGTCTCATAATGCACACACACAGTCTTACAGCTGTATTTTTTCTCTTGGTGAAGGCCAAACCGTTTGGCTCAGCCCTGGTTCCCCGGGGTTCTCACCTCTGCTCGTCTTGAGGGTTCCTGAGGTTATGCTTGACGATAGGAGTCAGTCTCATCCATTTGGGAACTGACGGGGGATTATTTTGTTTCTCTGGGTACTCTTCACCGTTCCAGGGTACGCACGTCACAGTGACTGCTACCACTGCCACCCCTCATGAACGAGAAAGCCAGGAACCGGCCCTGTCAACCCCATCCCTTACCTCTAGGTTTATAAGGCTCTTGCTTCAGTTTCCCTCTGTCTCCCATCACCTCCAGGATAAACGGAACCCTTTAGTGCTCAGTGCAGCATTCTGACCTTTCTCCTGTCACTTCTCTCTGGAGACCTCAGGCTTTAACCCTAGGACGTCTGGCTACTCTGGGTCCTTGCTCAATCATGTGTCTTACTGATAGTTCTCCTTTTTCCTCCAAGGCCGAACTGTAACGCCCCCTCCCCCATGTGCCCCGCACTGCCATACATATACCCTGCACGGGCCCAGTCCTCTGTATACGACTTTGACGTGCCTATGTCTTACACTGCCTGTGCCATGTGGACTTGTAGTTGTCTGTCTCTCCCACTTAAGACCTGGAGCCCTTCCAGAGAGGTACCACCTGGTTTGGCCCTCTTAATACTACAACTTCTACTCATTGTATAGTTTGGCCTCCTGCCATGGCGACTGCCAGAAGCCATGAGATGGACTATTTCTGTTGCTTTCTGGGAACAATTGCTTGACTTCTCCCTCTCGTTTTTATAGGCTACATTTTGTTTTTATTCCTGTTTCACTGCTGTCACAGACCTTGGATAATCTTGTTTGGCATGAACACCCCCCCCCCCAAAGGACCCAAAGAGCTGCCTTTTTAAGGAATTCGGAGGCATCTTCTGCTCGTGCATCAGGGGGCTATTACTCTCATCATCTTAGAGGCTCAATCCTTCCCCAAGGGCTGCTCCTCACCCAAATACAGAGGGAAGTCACGCGTGTCCTGATGGGCATGGGGGCACCCACCCAAGAGTTGTCTAATTTTATAGGCCTGTGCCCCAGCGCCAGCTTTCAGGCTGCCAGATCTCAACTCGACACCTTGTGCCTGTCAACAGCCTGGCTGATGCCTCAGCCCCAGGCCAGAAAACCTTTTTCTCAAGGTTAAAAGTAGTTGACCTTTGACAAGCAGCGTTGGCTACATTCCTTGCTCCTTAAAAGGGAAGCTCCCAGTTACTGTTTGCTGGTGCTTATTTGGCCATGAGGCGGGAGCAGGGCCTACGCTGTACCCTGTGTACCAGCAGGAGGGTTTGTGGCTAAAGGTGCATTGCTGAACAGTCGTTATTAAAATAGCCATCTTTGAAAATGTGTGCTGGAGAGGGGGGCATCCAGTCTGTCAGCCGCTTTGCACCCAGGCCCCTGTGGCTGGACAACTCGTTGCTTCCTACTGGCTTCCTCATAGGCGACAGTGCTACCTGCCCCACACACAGCACACTCGTTAACTTGTGTGCAGCAAGAAAGCTAAGAAAATGACAAGGACATGCACCAATTACTAAACGCCTGGACTTGTGTTTTTAATGTAGGGGTGACGGTCCAAAGATTGACTTGGTGGGCAGTTCGCTATCTGGCATCCTGGACAAGGATCTCTCGGACCGCAGCAATGACATCGGTGAGTAAGAAGTGCATTTTTGCTTGTCTTCCCACAGGTTTGAAGGAACCGCAGAGCTCAATTTTCCCCTTCAAGAAACCTGATGAGAACTAACACATCTATTTAAGTGCAAGGCTAACAGCCCTGGAGGGTTTAGGTGTTGCAGTTTTATTAACCGGGCAAACAGCAGTGGTTCCCACATTGAAACACAATGCTTGGGATTCTTACTCTCCCTTGCCTTCGAAATTCCTTGCAAGGCCCCACAAAAAGAAATGATGAATAAATTTTTCTGTAAAAGTGGGCATTAGCACTTATATTCACGTTTTCCAGTGACTTATGTTTTTAATGTAATGAGGTGAATGGGTCAAAATGCAGAATGGCAGAGTTCATTGTAAACCCAGCACTAAGTGTTTTGGCTTTGAGTTTAAAATGAGCTTTGATATAATAATTGCCACTTAGTTCAGAACATCAGTGAATTTTCCCAAGGTCAAGATACCACTATGTGATAAATGGGAAGGTAGCTAAAGTCTCTGCAGGTAAAAAGTCAGAGGGTCTTTTGAGGATAAGCATGAGTGGGTTTGAGGTCACATGTGTGCTGGTTGAGGCCACTCTTGGTCTCACTTAGGTGAAAACCCTTTTAAGAAGTCCAGATTCAAGGTCTTAAATTTTTTAACTTTACAGCTCTTATTTGTACCTATCACAGTCATAAGTTAGCATTCTCTCCTATCCTACATAAGAGAGAGGGCTACGTTTTGGATTTTGCCTCTTTTAAGTCAAAAATTTTATTTTGAAATAAGTAGAGATTTCACGTGCAGTTGTAAGAAATAATGCAGAGAGCTCCACAGACCATTTATTCAGTTCCCCCCAGTGGAAGCATCTTAGGAAATTGTAGTGCAACATCACAACCAGGATATTGACATTGACACAGTCCACCAGGTGCCCCAGTTTTACAAGTACTGTACTTGGGTGTTTAGTTCTATGTCATTTTGTCACATGTGTAGGTTTGTGTATCCACCGCCACAGTCAAGATACAGAACATTCCATCACCACCAGGATCCCTCTGTTGCTTTTTATAACCACAGCCACCTTCTGCCTGCCCCCTCCCCTTCCCTAACCTCTGGCAACCATCAGGGATTGATTGGGCGTGGAATATTCCTGGCATCCTTTGCTTTGGCTGCTCAATTTAGAAACAAATGTCTCACAGTTGGCAGGTCTTGTAAGAGGCACCAGAGTGCCTAACATGAGCATTCTCGTCACCTGGGGTTACTCCTCTGCTGGGGTGTCCTTTTCTTCTGAACCTGCTAATACAGTTGCCTCTTTGCAACTGCTGACCTGCAGTCTCTGACCTGATCTTTTGAAGGCGTTGGGGGTAGGATGTGTCCTTGTGACTGTAAACACCAAAAGTGCTTGTTTTGTTTCCAGAAACTGTCCTATATCCTCAATCAGCTTTTGAGAGCCCAGTCAGAAAACATGACCAAGGGCTTCTGACAGCTTGGACTGATGCAATAATAATTGAAATGCTAGGCTGCTGTAGCATTTGACCCGGTTAAAGGGCAGGGAAGAGCAGAGCCGTGATAGGCTGTGAATGAGAATAAATCATCAGAATGAGCCTAAGTTCTGGTTCTACTGCTACAGTTTAGCATTCAGGTTTCATTTCTAGGCAGGGTGGCTAGTGAGCAAAGTATTGGTGCAGGTAGTATGTGCGGCCTCCCACAAGAAGGGAGGTGTTCTCCTACCTCCAGAATGCACAGAGATGCGCCTTTCTTTTGAAGAACATTGACCTTTGACCTTTTTATTCCTTTGGGTCTGGAGACAAGTAAGGCAGCTATTGCCAATATGTGAATTTCATGTTTTTCACTCTCACGAGCTACTTTGGAAATATTAGGCGCATTGATGGAGGGGGTTTAGCCTATGGAAGCTTTTCATACTGTGAAAACTAAGCACCCGTTGTATGTATCTGAGAGCCCACAAAGAGAGGTTTAGTTTGCTTGTATTTTGACAAGAAGACATTAAGACCAGCAAACTATAATTCTTCAGGCTAATAATTTAATATAACATTACTTGCATTGTGAGAAACGATGATTGGCGGTTATGAAATCAACCACTACATACTTGAGTACCTCCTACTCAAATACAAGGCTGAATGGCTACCAAGGCCCTTACACACAGGCCCTGCCTTCCAGGGTCTTTGGGTCTCTTTGTGCTCCGAAGACAGCAAATGAAAAGTGAAGCAACTCGGAAAGTCTGTGTAAAGGGTAACTGAGTGGTAGAAAGCAATGCCGCTCGGAGTTGGGGGTGCTCCTTGGCGTGCGGAGTGTGAGCACAGGTTATGTGAAGGGGGACAGATTTACCCAAATCTGGAAGTTGGATTTGCTTAGGTGGAGGCAGAGGTGGGCAGGAAAATCCCCTGGGGACTGCCAATAGCTGATCCTAGATCAGCCTGGCTGCAACAGAGGGTTGGTGCTGGCGTGGAGGGGCAAGAGGGAGGGAGCGGGAAATAACAGTTGGGACTGGATTGAGTTTGAGAGGGACGGGTTTGTAATTGATCCTGTAGGCAGCAGAAGCTGTTGATGGTTGACACTGAAGTGACATGATCAGGTCTGAAAATTCAGGTATCACCGGTGGAGCTTTGTGGGACAAATGAGGTGAAGGAAAGATCGGTGTCAGGAGTCGGGTTATTTGATAGTTCCAGTGAGAGGAAGTGAGAGAGAGCCAGAATTAAACTGCTCTCAAAAGGATTGTGAAAGAAGGGGTAGATGCGGAAGCAGTAATGCGAGAGCATTATGGCCAGGCCTCAGTAACAGATTGGATTTGGGAGTGGGGAGGAGGAGAGAACGATTTGTTAGTTGTGAGGTTTTAGGGTTGGGTAGCTGGGGAAAAATGACTTGGGTAGAAATAAGTATGTGGAGGAAGAATTGGTTTTGGGGGGGAAATATGATGAATTCATTTCAGCGCAGTGACTTTGAGCTTTGGTCGGACATCCCGTGTCAGTGTCGGATGAAGGCTGAAGGTAGAAGCCTGAGGCCAGGGAGGTGGGCAGGGATGGCAGGTAGATATTAGGGCCTTCCATGAGACAGGAACACAGGGTTGGCATCTGCACACCTGGGTGCGAGTGCTGCAGATTCTGCTGCTCCCTGGCTGAGTGACCATCGTAATCTGCATAGACTCTCTGAGCTTCAGCTTCTTTATCTGTAAAGAATACTACATCTCTGCCAACTTCCTTATCTCGTCTTCCAAAATTATGAAAAGTTACTTGGCGGGTTGCAAAAAGATAAAAATGCTTATTTCTAATGTTGTTTACATGGAAGTGATAAAATGGCAACAAGAAAAATAAAATCCTTACCATGGGAACAAAGAACCTAGCACTGAAGATCAAAGCCTGCAGAAAGTCCACGTGTAAGGGAAAAGCGGAATCTTGCAGTGCCACCGGGGCCAAAGGAGGAGAGGATTTTAAGCAAAATGTGTTTAGGCCCAAATGCAGAAATGCTCTCAAGGAGAAGAGGACATTGCAGAGTGGCTGGCTCTCTCCGGGGCTGCTTTTGTGGCATGTGTTTATCCTTTTGAATCAAGAAGGAAATTATTTGTACCAGAAGATTTTGTTAGTGCTTTAGACAATCAAAGCTGTCCAAATGTGGACCATGGTGAATAGCAGAGCCATCCTGAAAGCCATTAGTAATCATCAGTGTTAGCTATTTAAATAAATGTGTTTTCTCGTAATAAAGCTATAATTTTAAATGATTATGACATTGAATTAGAGAACATGGCTTTTTCAGATCTCGAATGGGCAGCTCTCAGTATCTGTCAGCCCACGATAACTTAGAATGAAATCAGTTGGTCCCAAACTAAGTTGTTGATGTCGGTTTGAGATATTGTTTATATCAAACGACGCAGCCATATTTCAAGAAACATAATAGAAAAACCATGGATGAGCTCCAACACAGGCGTGCGCATGAATAGAAGTGAAAATTAAATTGTCCAGTTTTCTCCTGCTGACAGAAAACTCTTCTGTTCCGATTGAATGGGAGATTATAGGCCGCGAAGTCAAGAGCCATAACATTTACTTTTATTATGCCATATATCGTAGTTCCCACAGCATGGCAGGATTTATGGTTACACTTCAATACTACAGAGGTTTCCTGTTTCTTTCTACTAAGGCCCATGGCAGTGGGCCTCAAGGTGGGAAGCAGCCTGGGAACGAAGCCATCGAGTTTCAACTAATTGACTTAGAAAAAGCCCTTCTTCTTCCTCTTCAGTTGTTTGCCACCTTTGTTTTAACTGTTGTTTCTTCTCATCAAACTGTTCCCACTTCGATCTCTTTACATGGACACCACCCCCTCTTTACTTGAGGAAGCTGAGGATTTTCCCTCCATCTCCCTCCCGACTCCCCCACCCCGCCCCCCGAGACACTTACTTCACATGGTACTCAGTTTGGGGCCAAGTGTTACTAGCTTTAAAGTCAATGGACTTAGGACAGGGACCTGGTTTGAAAGCTATGAAGACCAACTGCAAGCTGTCCTCAGTCTCTCCCAGAGGCCTCTAGGCCTATTCATTTGGACCGGGAAATGCAAAAGCACTTCCCTACACCCTGAGAGTGCTGTTAAGAGCTCATTGATTTGGGGTGCTGGAAAGGTTCTGAAACCGGATTGTGGTGATGGTCGCACAATTCTGTAACTTTACTAAAAATGACTAAGTTGTGTTCATTAAATGGGTGAACTTCGTGGTATATAAATTATACCTCAATAAACTGTTAAAATGGAAAAAAGAGCTTAAACTGAAATTCTCTTAGCAGTCACTTTGAGGTCTCAATGTCAAAAAAGATATATGCACACAACTAATTTATAAGTATGGGCTTAGAAGTGCCCCTTTGCCCCCCTTTATAGAATAGTTGTGTTTATTTAAACTAATAGCCATTATATTGGTGTTTCTGAGTTGTCTGTAAACCAGTCTTTTATAAATTGCATCATGTTTTAGATGTGTTAAGAAAGCTGCCTAAAAGCCTGTGGAGGAATCCTTTGGTAATACAAATAAGTTCCCTGAAGGTGTTAAATAAGGATATTATTTTACAGAGGGTTTTTTTTTTAATTGATTTGAGAGAGAGAGAGAGAGAGAGAGAAACATCCATTTGTTGTCCCACTTATTTATGCATCCATTGGTAGATTCTTTTTTATTGTTGACACTATCACAAGATGTCCCCCATTTCTCCCCCTTTTGCCCCCCTCCAGTCAGCCCGTGCCCCCATCCTCCACCACATTGTCATCTGTGTCCATGGACTGTGCATTGAACCCACAATTTTGGCGGGTCAAGATGACACTAACCAACTGAGCTACCTGGCCAGGGTTACACAGTTTTCTTAAATTGAGGACCAGTTGATTACAGCTGTGGTTATAGAATATTCACAAAGTGTTTAGAAGGCTTAGGAGTGTTTTCTAAGAATATTTGGAGGTAGAACATGTCTTTATAATCTGGATTCCTTTTTCAGGTGCAATTTGCAGATAGTTGCTTCTGAAGAATGTAGTTATGTATGCAATGTCTTAGTGTGAGAACCATTTCTCTAGTACAATTACAAGCACATACTCCCTTTCTTCATCTGCCTTCTACCATTGTCCTGAGGTTACAGTGGGTGAATTAATAGCAGCCAGAGTGAGCAAGAGGAAGGAAAAAAGGAACTAACAGTGACTGGGGTGCCCCCTAGACATCTCATATGTTTTGTGTCTTTCTCATCATCACCAGCCCTATATAGGAGGTATAGTGACTCTCATTTTTATAGGGAAGGGACAGGGGATAAAGAAAGCCAGGTAATTAGGACAAGGTTAACTGGCTAGTGAGTAGCAGAGTGAGAGTTGAATCCAGGTCTCCCTGACCCATGGACCCAGATATTTTAGTGCATGAGGTTGGTCTACATCAGCGGTTCTCAGCCACTCTTCCCAAGGGGATGTTTGATGATGTCTTGGGACATTTCTGGTTGTCACAACATGAGAGTGCGGATGGGAGTGGGGGTGCTACTGGCATGTAGTGGGTAGAGACCAGGGGTACTGCTAAACATCCCGCAGTGTACAGGACAGTTCAACACCAAAGACCAATCTGGCCACAAACGTCAGTAGCACCAAGGGTGAGAGAAGCCTGGCCAGTGTCAAGAATCCAATGGGGAGCCTGGAACTGCTGGGCCAAGGACAGTGTCCCCTCGGGTACAGCCTTGTGGTCCTGAGGTGGCCCATCTCATTTCCTGCGAATCTCTATAAAACATAATTTGAAAATGGTTTCAGAGCTTGTTGAAACCAATGACTTTATATACAAAAAAAGTAAATATATCTGAAATACTTAAACATTGACCAAGAAAGTCTCCGTGACCTTTGAGAGAGTGATCATCCTCAGGCTTATGGCAAGTTTCTTGCTCTAGGAAAAAAAATAGGATTTGAGTCTGATTTTCACATGGAAAGATTGTTATAGTTGGGATTAGATACCCTCCCAAGATTTAATATCCAATGTTTAAATGAGTATTAAGTAAAAGGACAACAAACATGAAATTTAATTAATGCTGTATTATAAATTTGTGCTCTGTGTACCAAAGCTGTTCAAAACATATGTGAAGCCATTTAATAGTGACTATTAACAAAATTTTTATGACACCAAATCTGTATAAACAAGTGTTTGAAGTCTTAACTTATTTTGAAATTTCTGCCTTTTACTATAAGAAATATTTCTTGGGGTTCTCAGGCAGATTTGGGGGGAAGTCCCTGGCTTTGGGCTGTTGGGTGTTTTTTTTTTTTTTTTTTTTTTTTGTGTGTGTGTGTGTGTGTGTGTGTCCTTTCTTATATTTTAAATTTCCCCTTTGGTCCTTGTAGCATTTTAGGTCAGTTGCGTGACTTCTTGGGTTTTATAGAATAACATATACTGTGTCCTGCCTGCGTTCACGAACCCACAGGAGTGACATTTGGAGTGTCCCAGATGGACTCTGCTGGCTGACCGTGTGTGTAAGCTAGCTGTGCTTCTTGGCCCTCTTGGGGTTAGCCAGTCTGACATGAGAACTTTCATGCAGGGTACACAGCTCACTCCCACAGACAGTGTCTCTTTACCAGTGACCTTCAGACATGGCCTTGGGGATCAGGAATGTGGCTGACATTACTCATGCATTGGAGAGGAAGATATATGTCTTTTATATCAGGGTCGAGGCTGTAAAGGGTGGTGTGTGTGTGTGTGTGTCTGTGTGTGTGTGTACATGCTGTTCTGGATCCTATTCAGGGACACAAGTCATGATCAAACTTTACTTTCTACCAGGACTATTTTAGAAACAATATGCATTTCTCAAGCATGATGACGAAGAGCAAAAGAGATTGTGCTTAAGGTTAATTAAGTGCTTTATATACCAAGGAAGTGAAACAGCTTGAACTTCTGTTTGATGGGTCTTGGCTCCAGTTAATTCAGAAGAGGTTCTATGCCTGGACCTCTCCCTGGAGTGCCTCTCCCCTGGTTCCTGACCTCTCACCTACAACTGTTAGGGCTCACAGCCTAGAATTGTGCTGAATAAAAAAGCTCAAGCTGCCAACCGGCACTGGTTTCAATATCATGTCACAGTCCTCGAGGAGACAGGCTGGTGGCAAGGCCTGTCCTCAGTACTTCCAAGAGTCTGATCGCAGATGTAAACTGGGGGTGTCCACTTACAGACCTTCACAGAAACATCGGTCCACACCAAAGCCGAGGTGCTCACTTCTGCCTGCTTGGCCCCCCTCAGGGCAGCTCTGGCCTTTGACAATCCATCACATTTGCTGGGTTTGTACTTAGTTTGTTGTGTTCCACGCACATCTTTTACCCCATCATATCCAATAAGCGCAAAAGTAATGAACATTTGAAGTGCCAGTAGGAAAAGTCTCATGAATACTGTAGAGACACAGGTGGAGATTGAAAAAATCAAAGGGAGGAGACCATGATAAATGTCGCATAACCTCATGGGAGTATCTGGGGGTGTGAATTATTATAAAACACAAAGAGTGAACAGTGCCATATTGCCTGAGCCACCTACAGCCGTCAGCCTGCTCAGAGGGAAAGTAACTGACAGGAGGGAGGAGTGGAGGGACATTCAGGTGTGTCACAAGCTCAGTTCACACAGCCCTTGGCTTGGAGATGTCCACGGTGCTCAGTAGTCATTAGCATTTATGGCCTGGCTGAGAAGCTCACTTGTGTGCAGAGGCGACATATCCTCCCCTGGGATTTTGGCTGCCTGCCTCTGTCTGGTCAGGTCCCTTGAATTCTTCCTTCAGCCCAATGGCTTGAGCATCTCTGCATTTGCTGCATGCTGAGACCATTTATAGCTCTTTGAATACCCATGCAGAGAGTTTAAAGTAGTCTATGCACAGCTAAGAGACTTATATAGTAACCTTTGTTACATCCACAGTGCGCTCAGCTGAGGCCTCTGAGCTGGGAATGAATGTAGAGGCAAGAAGAAAACAGGTGACGATCAGCTCTGATTGCACATAACATTTCTTAGGCCTGCAGTGCCCCCTCCGCCCACTGCCTGTGGCTTGCAGATTGGCAGGGCCCAGTTATGGCTTCCGTTTGACTTGTAAATATCCAGAGGGATATAGCACCTGCCAGGAAACCATGATCAAGTGCCCCTTTGTCATACTAAAAGCATTATAGACAAACTGCACTTTATTAAGGAAGGAAGCTGAGTTATCAAACCCCTTCTCTAGCCATAGGCTCTTGTTAAGGCGTAGTCTAAAGGCCTTGGTCCTCTTGACCTCTTGCTACCTTTGACTCATTAAGTGGGAAAAGTGGTGAACTCTTGAGGAATGAGGTTGGTGGGACCCATTAGGAGGTTATTAGATCTGCTGGTGACAAGCTAAGGATGAGGTATACGAGAACAGGGTGCCCTGAGTTAGAGCCAAAAGAAGCCTCTCTATTTAGCTTCGAGGTGACCTATAATGATGCTTTCTATCTCCCCAGGCCTGAGTCATTTCTCCCTGAGGTTGTTCGTAATCTTTGGGATTTCACAGACTCATCTACCAAACATAATGGGCTTTTAATGTGAGGGAGTGCTGAGCTTTATTTCACTAATTAAGCACGTTTTTAAAAAACAAATGCCATCACCTAGTAGAAGGGATATAATCTCCAAGTTTAAAAATTGAACACATTTAGCTTACTGGGAGACTCATGATGTTGACCTTTTTCTCTATGACTGGCGATAACTTTCTCACGGGCACATACCAGTTCTTCAGGTGGCATTTGAAAACCGCAGGCTTGGTGCTTGTCTGCAGAGATGAGGGTGGAGCAGAGGAGAAATGTCGGGGTGGTGAGGGACAAACAAAAGGCTCCAGAGAGAGACAGGCATTGAGGCTCTGGCATATTTCAACGCCCAGAAATGTACAATTAGCAGATTGATTTTTTTTTTTTATAGAGATACAGTTGCTTGTGATTTTTAAAAATCACTTATGGGATGTCAGATTTTTAAGGATACTTGAAATACTTTGTGCCTCTATCCTCTGCCTCCCCTCTGCGCTGCACAATGGGGCCCGCCAGCCCTTCTAGCATTTCAGGAGGCGCCAGTTCCTCCCAAGGCGGTAAAACAGGCACTGGGCTTTGGACAGGAAATACCTCCAGGTTTTGTACTCAGCATAAATTTCGGCTTCCGTGTAATTCTGGATATTAGGATGTTGTTGTTTCCCATGTGCATTAAAATGTTCTGAGTGTCAGACTGCTCCTCCCTTGTCTAAGTAGTGTGCTGTTGACTAAGATGGGAAGTCCTGTGTGACTTGCTCCCTAAAAGGAAACCGGCCCTCAGCCTGGTTGCACATCCCGTGGTAGCAAACCATTGGGTGTGGCCCCACACCTCTTTCAATTTTGGCTTTTCATCTTTAAACCAGGGGCTGGGATAAAATGATCAAAGGGGCCCAGATCAACCTCACAGCCTTGTTTCTCTGAATCCGTTTCTTTTAGCTGAGTTGTCTGGGTGTTGAGAAAACTGCTCTCTCTGAATCCTCTTTGAGATAAAATAGCTTATTCTTTTGTCTCTTTACCTTAATTCTTTTAGTTCTGTTAGTTCTTTTAACCTAGAATTGATCATTTGGCCCTTTCTAAGCTCTTATGTAGGCTGTTTTGGCCTAAAAATTTTTGCTTATACAAGATTTGCTGGCCCTGGCTGGTGCGGCTCAGTGGATTGGGTGCTGGCCTGTGAACTGAAAGGTCACTGGTTCGACTCCCAGTCAGAGCACATGCCTGGTTTGCTGCACATGTCTGGGGTGATGCTCCAACCATCTGAGCCACACTGGCCAACACATGACTAAGGTTTTGATAGCTGCATCTGAAACCAATCATTTCATACCCAATCTACTCAGTTGTGTCTTTATTTTAAAGAGCTTCTCCCACTCCCCCAATTAAAAAGAGAATAGTTGCTTATTTCAAAAAAGTAAAAGAACACAGAAAGTTAGAAAGTACAGCCTCTCCCTGAGATAATCACTGTTAATTTGTTTAAATACTTCTAGAAATCTTTCTATGATTGGATGGATGGATGGGAATTTTATGACCGTGTTATACATAAACAGTTCTGCTCCATCGTTGTTTTTTGTACTAAATAATGTATGCTTAACATCTTTCCACATAAGTCACATAGATCAACCTTATACTTTTAAAGGCTACATAATATTCCATTGTATGATTCTGCCATGACCAATTTTCTAGGAGCAATGCTGCAAAGAGCATCCTAGGACAGGGATCTACAAACCAGACTACCTGTATCTTGCAGCCAGAGAAACTTCTCAGGCCACAAATAGTGCTCATCTTCTTATGTGCTCTTTCTTCAGACATATCTCCTGAGAGCCCCGGTGTCACGCTGCTTCTCCTTTTCCTGCTCCCCTTCCTCAATTGCCCTCTCCTACTTTATATGGCACAGCCAGTCTCTTGCCCAATCCTGGAGTATAAACACCCCTGGTGCAAACTAAGAGACAGTTCTAAGATTGGTGTTGGAATTGAGAAGCTGAGTTACTCTTATCAACTGGACAAAAAAATCCATTTACAAGTTGGTTGGTTTATAATTCTTTGCTTCCAGAAAAACTGAAGAAGAGCCCTACTGAGTTGTTCATTGATGGATTATTAAAAATAGTTTTTGATGATGCTAGACCACTGTCTGAGTTTTGTTATATAACTTGAAAGGAGTTCAAAGAATTGAGTGGCATTGTAATAAAATTCTTTCCATTTCTATCTTCTATTTATGTGAACAAAGTTTCTTGGCACTTACAATTATAAAATGAAAAATAGGAATAGATTGCTACCAAACCTTGTAATTCTTGTGCTAAATAATAGTTATCCAGTATGCGTGAAGTATCTGGGAAGGAGGAACCCAATAAAATTCTACCTTTTTTATGCTTATAAATTATTATCAAAATGTGGTATGTGTGAATACATATGTTTTGATCCTTCATATACTAATAATAATTATAATGATAACCAATCCAGGAGAAAAAGTAATTTTTATACTTAGAGTCTTAAGATTTTAGGAAATAAACAATCATAAATTTAGATTTATATGCATTTTATAGCATAAAAAGATGATAATTGACCAAGGACAAAAATATACTAAATTAGACTAAAATTCAGCAGTGGAAGTGTGATGGAATATGAATTCAAGGAGAAAAAAGAAATGATGCAGAATTTTCAACTGTTAAAAGCTTATTCATGATCTTTTTAAATGGATAATGGTGGTTGTTACATTGCTGTGGTATTCAAATGCATATTGAATGTATTTAAGAAAGGAATATCATAGTTTTATTTTAAAATATCAATATTTAGAGTATAGCAAATTATATAATTTGTGACTAAAACTTATACAAAATTTTAGGTGTCAGCCTAAGTTATGTGGGGGGGGGGTGCATGGGTTTTCAAAATTATTTTAGAAGGTACACTGATAAAACAGTCTGAAGACCACTGGCCTCATACATACACTTACATAAACATTTCTATGGGTTAATTTGTAGAAGCGGAATATCTGAAGGTCTACATATTTATCTTTTGCAATAGATATTGCCAAATGGCATCCCAAAAAGGTTGTGCAATTTACATTCCTCTGAATAATAGCATAACTACTATTTCCAATAAAAGAAATACATTATTTATTAAATCCCTTTGCATAGCCAATTTGAGCCTCTAGTGCACAGTTTTTAAAGGCATGACAATGTGAAAAGTTGCTAATTTCATCATTTTACCTTCTGTAGTAGTTTACAGAATTTGTAATTATGTCTGTGTGTATTTGTCTCTCACAGAGGGCTGGAAGCTCCATGGGGCAGGGACCGTGGCTATTTTGTTCACCTCTGTATCCCCCCATGCCTCACCCAGAGACTGGCTCATAGTTCTCACTCAGTAAATATGCATTTGGTGAATGGACTAAACAAGAATGAGAAGAAATACCATGATGTAGGATTGTGATAGAGATCTTTGTTGCTACTAGCCATAAGTAATATTTAAATTTAATTTAATTTAAATAATCACACTTATCCACAGTCCGTGCACTCATTAGCCACATGGGGCTTACCATATTAGATAGTATAGATATAGCAGGTTCTGATCATCACAGCCTGTTTTAATGGATAGAGCTGATTTAGAGTGATTACTTTCATTCTCGAAACTATCACTATGCCTGGCATGCAATAGATAGTTCATAAATGTTTGATTAAGTAGATGAGCAAATAAACTCCTTATCTCTCTCTCTTATTCTTATAATAGATCCCTCGCTCTAAGCCCTAGACTGCTCCACAGGCTACCACCAGGATGTTAAAGGACTGATCTGAGTACGTTTCTTCACTGCTTGAAGTTCTTCCCAAGTTCCCACGAAATCTCAGTGCCTTAAGTTTCCATATAAACATTACTTTGTACTGAATAGCCAGTCAGTCTCAGTTAACTTGCCTAACTTCTTCCATTTCTTATCGGAGATTTCCTTTAAAGAAGCCAGCCTCTTTTTTTCCCATCCTTTTAAAACACATTTGAATAAAATAGGAAAAGGCAGTTTGTTATCAGAGCACACAGTGGTTTCTTCACCAAAAAAGATTACTTTTCGTTGTATCTTTTCTTGTTCTTGATGTAGAAACAAGTCTCAGAATTCACCATTGATTGAATGGGAAGCAAAGTAATGTGGGCCGTGTCACTTTCTGGTTGTGACCTTGAGCAAGTGGCCTAACCTCTGACCTTCCCTGTCTCCCTTCATGGACTAGAGCAGCACCTCCAGGGCATGGGTTTGGGGAGGGTTACATGAGTGCGTAAGCGTGAAGCATGGTCTGTAGGATGGCTGAACAGTAGCTCAAACCTGTTTGTCCTCAGCAGCTTGTGTCTTGCAAATGTCACACCTGGATTGCAAATGAAAACACGACAGCTAATCTGCTATAGCCTTACACATTTTGGAGGGCTTATTTTCCTGCAGAAGCTGATCATGGCTCAAATGAGAGTTTTTCAGTTGATGACTCAGCTAACACAGGTGTTCATTTGACCCCAATAATGGGCCCATCTTTGTAGTCTGCACAGATGTTCTATGCTAGTCACATGATTTATGTGCAGGGTGAGATTTCCTCCCTACAACCCTGTGGGTTTAGGGTTTTCACACCTTAAGTCTTAATTTTTAAAAAGTTGTGTTTTTTTTTATTAAGATTTAGCTTTACTCTTAGATCTCTGTTGCCAAATTCCACAACTCGATCAATGATGTATGAAAACAAAATTCTATCTGTGTGATTTGAGTTTTCACATAATCTCTCATTTACAAAAGAATAACTCTCCAAAGCTCATAGCTCAGATAATTATCTTTTTCTGGTGGAAAAACTGGAGCCCAGAATGGTTGTTTGTTAATTTATTTGATAATCATTTATTGAACACTTCAAGCCAGGAATGATGTTAGGTCTGGGACAAACAGAGGTAACAGCCACAGTGCATTCTCTGGCTCATGTGGGAGATAAATAAGTCAACAAGGAATGTCAGCTTAGGGTGCTAAGGGCTGAGACTGGAGTGATGGGTGACTAGGGGAACACCCAAGCTAACCTTTATGGTGCAGTCTGACTTCTTGGAAAAGGTCCGAGTTGCCTGAGCCAAGCCTTGATGGTCCCAGGGGAAGGGAGGAGAACGGAGGGAAGGAAGTTGCCTGAGGGACAGAGAGGGGTGGGCACTGGCCATGGCATGAGCACCTTGGCCCTGTTAAGGCACTGGGATTCCATGGGAACTTGGGAAGAACTTCAAGCAGCTAAGGGACATACTCAGATCTGTACTTTAACATCTCTGCTGGCAGCCCATGGAGTGGTATGGGGCTTCGAATGAGGAATCTATTACAGTGGTTCCAGGCGAGAAGTCCTGCCGCTATAGTGACCCTTGACAGGGACATGCAGGAGCAGGAATGGCTTGCAGAGATACTGGGAGACAGTGATGTTGACAGGCTTCAACCGAAATAAACTTCGATTCCAGGACTCTTTCTCAAGTCCAGAGCAGTGAGCCACAATGAATAAACAGAACCATTGAAGAGCTCACAACTAGTTATTTTGGTGACAGCTGGCTTCTCTCAGAGTTTTGACTCTTTCTCCTTTGTGTTTTCAATGAATGCGCTTTAGGTCACCTGTGGTCACTGGTATCATCCCTCCCATCTGTGGAAAACGAGCCCACATTTTCTAATTGAAGTAGATAGGGTGTGACTGAAATTCATGGAAAATGGGCACTTCCATGTGGCATGAAGAGTCAGAGGCCTTTCCAAGCCGACTCTGTCCAACATGAATTATCCCCGTATGTCTGCAGAGGGCTCGTCTTCCAAGTATCACAAACGCCAAAAACCTCTCCTCCTCATGAAAATGACTTTTAAAAAATACCTACCATTTGCCAGTTCAATAGTTTTGGATTGGCTTATAGAGATTAAAAAAAAATTTTTTTTTAGTAAGAGGAAAAATTCCCAGCCAGGCTGAGAAAGCTCCTATCAAGTTTCAGCCTGATTCATTTCAAAACCACCATGAAAATTGGGACATTTTCTTCACACCACAATAGGTTAGTCATGGAAATTCTGTCTTAATCTCAGCTACCATGGTCACAGTCATGAAAGCATTAGGTTACAGTACTGAAGTTTCCCCCTTCACTGTCAGGAATCAGAAGTCCACTGCCATTCAGGGTCTGAAGTTCCCTTTTCAGCACATGACGTCACATTTGGTGCGTCCTTCTTTTTCTGGCGGTTCGGTATAGTTGTGTCCAAAAAAAAGTGCTTTTTGTAAGCTCAAACTGAAGGAAGTTAAACAGAGGTGAGTATGAGAGAAGGAGGGAAGAGCCGCTCCCCCTACAGGACTCTGACCCTCTTGAGTGACAGATGCGGCAGTCTTCTTGGCCCTCTGTTGTGGAGACACTGGCTATGTGTAGCCAGGCTTCAGCGTGTAGCGGTCTTTCAGTGCAGACCTCAGCCAGGAAAATGAAATGGGCCAGCCAAGCTGGCTCTGCAGCCGTGGCACAGAATGCTGCCTTCGCCCTGAGCTGCCGCCTCACGTCCCCCTGGTGGTCCCCTCCGTAAGCTGCACTCCTGGAATCAACAGTTTCATCTTGAGATTAGTTCATTTCATTCACTGGCTTGTTCGGTTGTTTGCAGGTTCCTTCATTTGCAGAATATTAAGCACGTTGTCTCCAGGAATGTGCTAGGCATTGAGAGCTCACAGATGAGTTCCTGCCTTCCGGGGCTCACAGTCTAAGTGGGGGAAACCGACCCTCACTTCCGAGTCATATTGGAAGTGTGATTTTAAGACAGACCGTCATCTCACATGCCATCAAGCCTTTAACTCCTACAGGGACTTAATTATTTCAGGAGGGCGAGTGGGAAGCAAAGATGAAGTCCTCCTTGGAGTCTAGCTGATGTTCCCTGGACATGAACTTGTCTGTCCCTGCACACCAGTGGATATACTGAGTCCATCCCAAGGGGATCTGAGGCCATTCCACCTGCTCCCCACACCCCTCTCCCACCCCGCTCTGCATACTGGGTCATCTGGCAGGCCGCCTTCTCACTCCAGCTGCAGTGTTTCTGACCTGTCACCAATCACCCAAGCCTTCAGTCACCACTTTGATCAACTGCTCTGGCACCTCTCTTGCCCCCGCCCCCACCAGGTCAGCACTGTCCAGCCCAGTATCAGAGGACACCCCTCCGATGACCCTTACTCCTGACAACTCATCTGCCCAGCACTCTGTCTAGTCACTGGGCCTTGGAACACCTGTAACTCACCAGGTGGCCTCTGCCCCTGCTCCCTATTCTCTCCTCTGCTTAGTCAAGTCTTATTTATCCCTCCCGCCCCTCAGCCCCAGCCTGCTAGAGCAGTGCTTCTTTACGTGGCTGCATGCTCATATCACCTGAAGAGATTGAAAACCTACCAACACCCAGCCTGTACCTCAGCTAAGTTCATTCAATGCCTGGGCTGGAGTCCCGGCGTCTGTCTTTCTACTTGTCCAAGAGGTTCCACGGTGCAACCAAGGTGGAGAGCCAGAGTCACCTGGCCTTTAATTGTTCTGTAATCACTTCACTCTGCTCAGGTTTTGCCTCCAGAACTTGCTTCTGTTTCCTGGACAGAGCCATGATAGTGGTGGCCCCTCTCAGCTGCTGGTAGCACACAGCCAAGGCAGCGCCTTGTTTGCTGGAACCATTAATGGTTCTGTCCTCCACCTCCTCCCCTGGCTGCCTGCTGAGCATCTGCTCCTCAGTTTCGTGTCCTCTCTCCTTTCTCCCAGGCTCCTCTGCCCTCTTTGTGTCCCCTGTCCTGCACAAGCAAACCCCTGCCCTGAGCAGGCCTCCCTGTTCTGGGCCTTACTTCCTGCTCCTTATTTGGGAGCTGCACAGAGCAGCGGTCCCCAACATTTTTGGCGCCAGTGATGGTTTCATGGAAGACAATTTTCCCATGAATGGTGGCGGGGGATGGTTTCAGGATGATTCAAGCACATTACATTCAAGCTCACCTCCTGCTGGGCAGCCCTGTTCCTAACGGGCCCAGACTTGTATCAGTCCATGGCTGGAGGTTGGCGATCTCTGGCATAGAGAACCTGCTAAACCCATTGTATGCAGAGTGCACGCAAAGATATTTGTGGACACTTTTCTATAATAAAAAAATTGGAAGGGGAAATGGTATGGAAATGACTTGTCCAATAATAGAGGATTGAGTCAATAAATCATGAATTGCAATGCAGCAGTAGAAGATTATACAGCAATCAAAATGTTTATGAAAAAATTTTAGAGTTGTAGCATGTTATGATAATGAAATAAACAGAATGCAATGCTACATATAGTGTGAACTAGACTATTTATAGAAAAAGCCTGGAGCATAATATGCCAAAATGCTAATAATGTTGGTTGTACCAGTGTGGTAAGATTATAGTTGACTTCTTTTTATTGTCACAATTTTATGTGTGTTTTTTTAAATTATACACTGAGCATGTATTACTTTTGTAATGGGGGGAAAATGACTTTAATTAATTGGGAGGATGTTAATGACAGCTGGTGGCTTTTGGCATCAATCCAAGTGTGTAATGGGGACTTTCCTTTTCAAACAACATGGAGTTGGTATCGGTGAGTCCTGGGGTGTGGTCAGGAAGGGAACCTTTTAGAAAAATAAGATCTTTTAAAAGGGAAGGCTCCTGAGAGGGTCAGGGTAGTGAACTGGCTCTGGAGAGGCCTATCCCTGAGCCCTGCTCAGCAGGCTTGTGAGATAGGGCCATGTAGGAGCCTTGCTGTGGTGCTGATTGGCTCCCACTTTGGCCCCTGAGCACCACTGATATTTTCTTGGTGCTGTCTCTGCAGATAGTTAGCCTTTGGTTATACTTGTTTTGCCTTATAAAATGAGTTCATTGACTAATCATTCATTCACTAGGGGCTAGAATAAAGTCACTCTGTATAATCCCAAAGGCAGTGTAATGGTTTGTCCTGTTGAGTGTGACTCGTGATTGGTTTTGTATACTTTACTGAAGGAAATAATTTGCAAGACAACAGTGTCCTGGTTATTAATAGAATAAAGCCATCACACAGCCAGAACACTTGTTATAACCATCAACAAAAGAGTTCTCCTCCCACCCCAAAAAAGAGGGAAAAAACACACATAATTTTTATCTTTTATGTCCTGAGCTAGCAGATTTGCAGTTATGGATTAGGATGCTTTTAGCTGCAAATAAAGAATATCTGATTAGAATTGGCTGAGATAACAGAGGGTTATTAATTTCACATGGCATGAAGCCTAGGCAAGAGATTATTACAGGGCTGGTGGGTGGTTCATTGGTCACCCAAAAATCTTTCCATTTTTCTGCTCTGTCATGCTCAAGATCACCAAGAGCATTGGCCAGCCTCCCCTCATGGTCATAATATGGCTGCCACAGCTCTAGACATCCTGTCCATTCACAGCATCCCCAACGGGAAAGAAGAAAGGGCAGCAACACAAATGGCCTTCCACTCCCTTGGAACTCTCTAGCCAGTGAGGCAATCTCTCTCCCAGAGGCTCTCAGTAGACTTCCCTGTATTTCTCAGTGACCCAAATTGGGCTACAGGACCACTTCCAGACCAATCACAGGCTGGGCACACTGTCCTGAAACAAAACTGAGGCTATGTTAAAGGGATAATGGGGGATGGTTTGGGAAGGCAGTGCCTGGCCTAGCATGTGAAACACAGTACAGTTGCCAGGAAGAGATGGCATTGCCCCAGTCACAAGCAACAATAGGTCTCAGGGTTGACTCCTTTCTCCCAGCCTTTCCTTTGTGCATCTCACAGGCATCTACACTTCATTTGTAAATCTCCCAAACTCTGTAGATCCAGGAAACAACTTGGCCTGATCATTTGTTGAAGATGGTGGCAAAGTCAAGGCAGAGGCCTTCCTCCAGGTCGCATGTCAGGTATATTATCGATCTGGCTGAATAATTCTACAGTACATTTGTCTGAAATATCAGTCACAGAGTCATGAGGTCTCTGAAAGCTGGCTCATGTCCGCTGTACTCGCTGGTATAGCCTTGGTATTAAGCCGTGTGTGTCTGTGTGGCACAGAGTAGTTGTTTAATCATAATAGTGTGAATAAATAAGCATACTGATGACCCAAGAAGATGATGCCTTCATTGAGTGATGCCTCTTGGAAAAAAATGTACCAGGCTCTGTGAGTTTTCTGGAGAACTAGAAGCTTACGCTCCATTTGCAGTGAGTTTATGGTCTAAAGTTAGGGTGAGAGCTGATGGTCAGGGTACTGCGGTACAGCCAGAGAAGGAGACTGCCCTCTCTTATCTTTTGGAATCAACGACCAGCACTCACTTATATGAGGATATTGTACCTCATAATAACAGATAACTACTTTTTGTGATGAGGCTGCAGCAATGTTTTACTACCCAGATGAACTTGACTTTGTGGGAAAAAGAGGATTCCTCCTTTACTCTTCCTGTAGCTTTTCAAGATTTATGAATATTGTTGTGGAAGAAAGAATGAAGAATCATCGTATGTGAGCTTGGTCTGCAGAGGTGGAACTTATCCTTTGTTCCATTCATGTTACATTTATCGGATGACCAAGAGATGCAAACAGCCTTCATAAATGATGAAATGTAATCCAGGCATAAAGGATGATTGTTAAGGAAAAGAAGTGCTTCTGGCATGTTATGAGAACCTTTCCTCGCTCCTATTGTTGCTCTTAAAAAATCTGTTTTACTTTTGTTTTAGACCTAGAAGGTTTTGACTCCGTGGTATCATCTACTGAGAAACTCAGTCACCCAACCACAAGCAGACCAAAAGCCACAGGGCGGCGGCCTCCATCCCAGTCCCTCACATCCGTAAGTGTCTCCTCAATTCTCTACAGCTCAAACACAAGAAAGATGAGACAGTCTAGTTAAGGACTCTTCTGCAAGTGACTGTTTTGAGGGCAAGCGGGAGAGAAAAGTCATGAGATACATTGCTGACCGAAAAAAGTGATTTGAGAGTCTTCGGAATCAAGTAGTGTTTCTATTTGTTCTTTGTGTGTCTGCCAGCCAGGGGGACACTCCCTGTTCCCACTTTCTTTTTCTCTCCTTCCAGACTGATTCTCATTTCAACCTGAAATAAAATTGGTAAGAAAAAAAAATGTCATGTTTTATGATGGGAAAGGAGATCAAGGCTGGTTTGGTCTATAAATAAAAAGGAAGTTCTGCCACTAGACAGTGTGTGGCAGTGACAAGCCTTTCTCCCATGCAGACCTTTAGGAGAGTGTTTTTAAACATAGGAGGAACCTGGTCTTGGAGAGAGAAGTCAGAATACTCTGGATAAGCCGTAGAAGTGTTTTTGGGGGTTTGTTTTGAGTAAGTTCTTTTCTCATTGGGAATCTGTAACACATTATTGTGCCAAATTTAAGCAATGAAATGCATAAAGAAGGAGGTTGCTTGTAATCCTGCTCCCCAGAGCTAAGCAACGTTAGCCTCTTGCTGTATTCTTAGATTGCATTTAAAATTGCATTTGGATATATAAAATTGTTCCTTCAAAAGTGGGGTCACTTAGTATGCATTGTCTAGAATTTGCTTTTTCCTCTTATATTTCACAGCTTTCTCTCCAATCATTACACCTTCTTCAATAACATCACATTTAATGGCTGCCTAGTATTGTAATCTGTGAAGAGATAATAGTTTATCTAGCCGGTGCACTATCACTGAACATTTATGTTGTTTCCAGTTCCTCATTATAAACACTGAAGTGAGTGCCACTGTAGAAAAATCTTGATGCTTCTGCAAGCGGTGTGTGTGTCGATCTTTATCTCTCTATCAATCTGTCTCCCTCTCTATATGACCTTGCTTTGCCCTTGCTAGGAATGCAGGTCTATGGCCTTATGACCCTTCCCTGGATATACCAAGGAATTAACCTTTTGCAGGTTTCCCAGGACACTTTCTACTTTCACCTCATCACTGATGCCACCTAAGCTGTCATCATTTAGAGGGAAAAAAGCGCCACTTCTTTGAACTGCTTCTCTCATATCTTCTGAGTCTGGAATTGTGGTTTGAGTCATCCTACTTTTCCTCTTGTATGAAACAGACCTGGTTATGTGTTGGCACCTTTTGTGAAGAAAGTCTTGGAAAAGTAACCGACTGTCTTTTTCCTTCTTATGTGGACTATTGTGTCAATACTGCCTTCTTTGCCCTTCCCCTATTCACACCCTCCCCAACGTGCCTCCTAGACACACAAGGTATTTAATTGTTTGTTGGTGTCTCTATATTTACAGTTTTAACCCTACCTCCCACAGCTTCTCTATAAAACCTTCATCGGCTTTGTTTTCCCTCCAAATTCTTTCCTACTTTATAAGATCTAGGGGGCCTTGGGGCATCCAGAATTAAATACAGAAAAATGCAAGCTACCATCTCCCACCCCACCCTTGGTTCATACATCCCATGTCTGAGAGTTTGTATATATTTTGGAGGACCAGGTAAAGACATCTCATCTTCGTTCTGCTTTTAGACTCCACATTTGTTCATTCACTCACTCAACAAATATTTATAGGTATCTGTCTCCTACGGGCTCAGCTCTGTGCCAGATACCAAGGCTGCAACGAGAATGTGATGTACCCAGTCTCTGCGCACAGAGAGCTTATGGCACAGTGACTCAAAGTTTGGCATTTTATATGCAACGACTTTATTTGTGGGCTTAAAACTATAGCATACATTTGTGCTTTAAAGAAGTAGAATTACTGTACCCTCTTCCATTCATTGCTATCCATCATGCACATTGAATTCATGTTGACTCTTCTTCCAGTTAGCACTGGTAGCTTTTTCATAGCAAAATGGGATTAGTGGACATGGACATATTCCTAAAAGGCCATTGAGGGAAAGACTGAGGAAATGCTGTAGTTATGACTGCCCAGCCTGGGGCCCCTCACTCTAGTTTGAGCTATTTATGTTTACAGAATTCAAAGAGGAAATTTGATTGACAGGCCATGAAGCATAGGTTATATAGGAGGAAACTGACTTTAAAATAAAATCTCAAAATGAAAGGATTCAGGCATTGCAAGATAGTTAAGTAATTAAGCTTAGATTAATAAAGAAAGCTTGGTTGGGGGGAATATTATCCTAGGTAATGGGATTTTCAGATTAAATGAAGATTAACAAACAAGACCTTTGAATTTTAAAACTGCTTATAAATCTGCTAAATGTATTAGGTTTCTACCTTATTAAGCAAATACACAGAAGAACACAGACAGGATTTGTAGGTGGGGTTTTTCTATACTGGCACCATGTGGGGATTCTATATAGGACAGTTTCCCCACTATAGGGGTAGAAAGCATAGAAGTGAAGCTGAATATGAGGTCACTCAAAGGAATCTCTGGAAAGAGTCTTCCTTCAAAAAGATTCCTTGCCATGGGAACTCTCATCTTCACTTGCTTTGTCCTAAACTAGGAAAATTCTAGCACAGTAATCATTTTTGACCAAGTGAATCCCAGTGAATTGGTTCACATTCATTCAGCTTTTTGATCTTCACAATGAGGCAAGAAGGGTAGAAGTGTTATCTCCATATTTTATCAAAATATGCTGCCATTCTGTAAGTATGCCTTATCCAAGATAGAATCCAAACTGGATGTTGATTGTCCATGGCAATGAGAGTAGAGATTTAGTGGCAGGTACCCAATTAGGTATGAGCGTGCTGAGCTGGCAGGCAGGCTGCGCTCTGGGACTATAACAACTTTGATTACTGGTCCACGGGCCTGGTGACCCCTTGCCCTTGGAAACAGTTTCCTCTTAGAGAAGTCCTTTTAGGCACTGCACTGTGCCCATTTGGTGGTCCTGGAAAAGGATCAGGAGGGAATAGAAGAGAGGCACGTTGGAGGCCCCCTCCTCTCAACCTGTGTGTTCTTTCCCACTGGACTGTCAGCTCTATGAGAGCAGGGACCATGTCTGGCATGTCACCATTAAGTTCAGTACCATGCTCAAGCACACGTGGCAAATGTTTACAGAAAGCAGGGAGGCTCCAGGGCATGGAGGAAACAGGAAAAGTTAGATGACGGATGCTTGCATGGATGAAATGACCGATGGGCATCAGTTGAAAGATCCTATAGAAAGATCCCTGGTGTAGGAAATCTTGCTTCTTAGGCCCAGTTCTGCCATTATCTCTAGTGCACAGATAATAGCACACTTTCTGCCTCATGGGGTTATAATGAGGAGACAAACAAAACATAAGTGTCATGTGCTTGGAAAAGCATATAGCATTATGTTAACAAAAGCTATGTCAGCTAAGGTGTAATTCTGACAAAAGCATTTTCTTTTGGCTTTATCCAGTCTTCCCTTTCAAGCCCTGATATCTTTGACTCCCCAAGTCCCGAAGAAGATAAAGAGGAACACGTTTCGCTTGCACACAGAGGAGTGGACGCATCAAAGAAAACTTCAAAGACTGTTACCATATCCCAAGTGAGTGACCAGCCGTGGTGAAAGTGTCCCTATAGCACGGGACCCCTGCCTTTTCATGTATGCTGTGAGGAGTTATAAACCAAACAAGGACAAATAGATGTCTTAGTCAGTTCAACCTGCTATAAAAGTGCCATGGATTGGGTGGCTTGTTAACAATTAAATTTATTTCTCACATCTCTGGAGGCTAGAAGTCTGAGATCAGGATGCCAGCCCCACCAGGTTCCGGCGAGGGCTCTTTTCTGGGCTGCAATCTGCCAGCTTTTCATTGTATCCTCACATGGCAGAAAGAGGGTGTAAGAGCTTTCTGGGGTCCCTTTTAGAAGGACACCAATCCCATTCACAGGGGCTCTGCCCTCATGACCTAATTAGATCCCAAAAGCCTCACCTCCAAATGCCATCAAAATGGGTTAGTACCTCCACATATGAATTTTGGGAGGATACAAACATTCAGTCCATTGCAACGGACAATGCAAGTTTTTGTCATTCTTTAGTGACAGTGATTACTTTAGTAATCAAAATTCCCGAGGCATGTTACGAAGTCTCCAAAACTGGGCAGAATCCCTGAGATACAAGTTTGATTGATGATTTCCCATGTTCTCTTTTGTGGTTTGATCTCCTCCTCATACCATCGACCACATATATACAAATGCTGTCACACACCAACACCATGACAACAACCAAGACAACTTAAAAAACCTAGAGGTGTCTAGGAAGAATACATTAACTGTATTAAATGCTGTGCCCTCTGCCCACAGTTCTTGACTTTTATGTTTCAAACTGGTGGTGTCACAAACTGGGGTTGGCAGTTCATGAATTTGAATAACTAATGGTGGTATCTTAAAAGGTGACTTGGACTTATTTATGAGGATAAATTTATGGTTTGAAAACATTTTAATGTCATGGCATGCCTAGGGGATGGTATAGCTATTTTAAGTTATTGGCTTATGAGAAGCAAAGAACACATTGTTTAGCAGTTGTGTGTTCTGCTCATCCTGTGAATGTGAACCAAGATTTTGAACTTGATGCTAAGAGAGCAAAACCAACTGGAACTATTTTCTATGAATGCTTGTGACTACTTTCTGTCTAAAAGTAGAAAACTGTAGTCATTTTTAAAGGCGCTTGAAGCAGGAATTAACATGGAGAAATCAAAGGTTATGTGGGCCTTTTCCTCTCACAGATTTAAATTTTCACACGTGTAGTTCTTCTTTAACATCTGATACAGTAAGCAACACTATAATCCCATAAAAATAGAAATTGTACTTATTCACACAACTGAAGTATTCTCCCTTTAAAAATAGATTTCATTTGCAGAAACTGGATTTAGCCCCCCTTTTTTTTTTGGTTTGTTTTTGGGCTTTTATTTTGTTGTTGTTGTCTGTTTTTGTGACCATAGGTACGTACACACGTATAGTTAGTTGTGTTCTCTCTGACCTCTCAGACATCCTTGGGGTGTTTCTACAGTGACATCTACTGGTGGCCAGTGGCTCTTCATGGTTCTGATTTTCACGGTTCTATCCCGTTAGCCTATTTCACTTCCCTGCAGCTGTAATGTCGTGTTGTTTATTGCTTCTAGGAATTCCACTTGAACTAACTTGGTGAAGGTATATATGGTGGCCTCTATTCTGTGAGGATTTTAAAAAGTACTTGTTAGCTGAAATGGGCCTGGAGAGCAGGTCACATAGGAAATGCTCAGAGAGGCATTCATTCAAGAAATGCCTGCGAGTCAGCCAGTGTGAGGACACTGGTGGACTAGGGGAAGTACATGAGGGTGCAGGATGGGAAAGTGAAAAAGTGTGAGCTCAGGAATAGGAAAGAAGCAAAGAAAAAGACAAGAGAGTGAATTTTCAGACTCGGGCAGCCACGGTCATGGTACCAGACTGAGGGTCCAGCTGATCGGGAGAGGATTGAATCCCAGTTCTGCCAGTTATTAGCTGTGAGACTTGGGGAATTTCTCAACCAAGTCCCTAAGCCTCCCATTTCCTGCTCGGTCAAATGCGTGTGCCAACTGATCCTTGTTTCAATTGTCTAGCCGACATCCGGCATGTGACCAGTGCTCCATAAATGTCGTCCCTCTTCCCTCTTACTATAACTCCTACAAACAATAAGCATGGGATGGCTGATTGCTATCTCTGGCAGAAGAAAGCGCTTTTCCTCAATGGGAACTTGGCAGAGAAACGGCAAGCAGAGAGTCTGAGAATACTGGCCCATCTGCCTCTGCCTTACTTTGCCCAGTGTCTCCCTCCAGCACAGTCTAACTACAGACTCTGCCTCCTCACCGAGCCAGCCGAGCCCCTCCTTGGCTCCCGTCCTGGGTGCCTGGTGCTACAGGGAGTTCGGGCTGTGTGGCCAAGCTTCACCACCAGCCTTGACTTCTGCCTGTTACTTACTGCTCACCTACCAACATCCTGTCCTCTCACCTTCCCTTGCTGCCGCCTCCTCCTCTAGGCCTGTCACATGCCCAGTGACTGCCACACGCCACGTACCCTCTTGGTTTCCTCAGGACGCTTCTTCATCCGGCCTCCTCCACCTGTCTCCTCTGTCTCCAGCCTGGTCCTCTTGGGCTCTTTCTCTCATTATATCATCCAGCTCAGGGTCTCTGCTACCTTTGAGAGTGAACAAAGCCCTTCTTTAAGCCTGTCTCCTCCTGAGGCTTCTCTGTGAATCTTCTTTCTTTCTCCCATCTTCCTTCCTTCACCAATTTTCTGGGAACAGTTCTAAACCTGCAAGCCACACCCCTCACCTCTCAGGTGCTGACTGCCTTAGTCAGGTTTCAGTCTCCCCCAGTTTTCCTGTCAGCACCCCTAACCCACTTAGCCAACCATTGTTCTCCTTCTGGAAATTCCAGCAGGGGACTTTCATAACCCAGGCTCCTCTTCCCATCTGGTTTTGTCCCTTCTCACCACTCTGTCATCGTCCTCAAGGACTCCCTTTCCTCACCACCTTTTCAATGTGGAAAGTCCCCAACTTCCGTCATTGGGCATCTTTTCTAGATCTGTGCTCTTCACCCCCACGGCTATCTTTTCCTCTGGCCATTACTCTGGCCCAGCTCACTGTGTCAGTTGTTGGCTCTGCCCGCTAGACATGAACTTCTGCGGCTCTGCACGTCCCTCCCCATGTGCAGACTTCTCCTCATCTGCAGGGCGTTGGTTGCTCTGTCTGTCTGTACCTCACTGGGCTCTGAGCTTCTTGAGAGCCAAGAAAATGTTTTGCTCAGTTAAGAGTTTTCAGAGCCTAGCAAGTAGTTGGGACTCTGGGTGTGTATATTAAACAGATAGGAACTACCTGGCCAGAAAGGTGGTCAGATGTAAAACATACAGGGGAAGGCACTTCAAGGGGAGGGGGAATGGTGCTTAGGGGCTTGTGGATGAAAGAATGAGTAGCGTATGGGGGGAGATGGGGGCAGTGATATAGGTTGGGGGGTTGCTAAACACAAATCCCTAGCCTGAGGCCCCTGTGCCCTCCCTCATTACAGGTGTCCGACAACAAAGCACCCCTGCCGCCCAAGCCGGGAACCATGGCGGCAGGTGGCAGTGGTGGGCCAGCCACTCTATCCTCGGCGGCACCTTCCCCCCTGTCGTCCTCTTTGGGGACGGCTGGACACAGGGCCAACTCACCATCTCTGTTCGGCACGGAAGGAAAACCAAAGATGGAGCCTGTAGCCAGCAGCCAGGCAGCCATGGAGGAGCTAAGGACACAGGTCCGCGAGCTGAGGAGCATCATCGAGACCATGAAGGACCAGCAGAAGTGAGTGTCTAGGGTCCCTTCTTCATCTGCCTCTGGATCACTCTCTGCTGGGTCAGGGCCTAATCTGCAAGCCTGGGTCCCAGCTTGCTCTGGAGAGTACCCCAGCCTCCCTGTGATGGTGTCAGCAGGAGGTGGCAGTGGGTGTGAACCCGAGAGGTTTCACTGAGCTCAGCTCCCTATATAACGACCCGCCGAGGGAGGAGGTGGCTAACAGGGACTGATGTGCTCGGCAGGTCGCCGAAAGGAACAATCTTTACATCCCCATAAAATACAGTATGCACATGTGCCACTTCTTTTTGTTTTATCCTCACCTGAGGACATGTCTTTATTGATTTGAGAGAGAAGAAGGAGGGCAGAGAGAGAAAGAGAGAGAGACAGATACAAATTGGTTGCCTCCCATATGTGCCCCGACAGGGGATCAAAACTGGGACCTTTTGGTTTATGGAATGACACATGTGCCACTTCTTAATCAGCCCAACAGCCAGCTTTTCCTCTGGCATCAGAAAAATTGCAATTTCTTCAGTTAGCTGCCCAGTGCACTAATTGGCTTGCATTTAGGGGCTGTCATGTATGAAAAGACATAGGGAATCTTTAAACCCAAGACTACACTCAGCAAGATGTTCTCCCCATGAGACTCGAAGCACTCTCTGTGCATGCTCACACACAAACATGCTCTCTCCACATCTGTCATCCTCAAGGAGCATTTCGATGGGGAGGAAGATCTGAAAGCATAAATAACTAGCAGACATAATTATTACCCAGGACGCCATATGCAGTGACAAAAACGGTCAAAGGATTAGAAGTCAGGAAGTACTTACCTGAGTAAGCTGAGGCTCAGTTTAGGAATCAGCTCTTTCTTGGAGGAACGGGGTTGATGGGGGAGAAGCATCTCAAGGAAGTGTTATCCTGAGTAAGATTTTGAAAGACGGCCTAGGCTTTCCAAGAGCAGAACACCCCACCAAAGGGAACAGCATGGACAGGTTCATGGGCACACAGCGGTCAGTGGGTGGTGGGTCAGCACATCCCTGGCACCTGGCCTCCTGGGTAGGGAATTGTGTGGGGTGGTGGCGGGAAATGGGGCCAGAGACCCACCGTCTCTCAGGAGATCACCCCAGCACCTGCCTCCTGCACAGGGCTGGAGGGCCCTGATGGGTTTTGTAACCATGGACTTTGGGGAATAACTGGGTTGGACAAAGTTCATTTCTTCTCTAAAGGACTATTCAGAGCCTCTGCTGTCCATGGGGAAGGTGGAGAGGAGCGCATATGCAGTGTTTCCCAAATGTACTTAATCACAGAACTTTGTTTTTTTTTTTTTTTTTTTCAAGAGCATTCTAGGATGAGTGTTCCATGGAACTCACTTTGAGCATTATGGCTCTTCAGGTTCTGGTCCACTCAGGCAGGACTTACCCCAACCTGGAAGGGGCCTGTCAGATAACTATGTTGATAGGCAGGATGCAACTAGAGAGGGTCTCTTGGAGCCAGCCACACTGCCCCTACCTCCTTAAAGTCCCCAGCTCCTATGTGGCTCTGCACATTATCAGGTTTGAGTACCCAAAAGCCCCATCTGTGTCCAGGTGACATTAGCCCCCTGCCTAGACAGTGACCCCACACCCCAGGACATCCCAGAGCACTGGTTCTCAACCTTCTGAACAGGACCATTGTTGGATCAGGCCAACCTGGATCCAGGGCTTCAGCCATGAGGTCCTCTGAAAGGTGCCTGGAACCTTCCTGAATGTCTGATATTGCTTGCATCTGAGTACAAAATCTCCAGTGCTTTGGGGCTGCTCCACCCCATATTCATCTCTCCACTGTGAGGCCTGGGCATAGTTGGCAGGCATTATCCTTCCCCAGCCAACATCTTGCATCCACACATCCCAACGGCCCCTCTCCAAGGCCTGCCTTCTGCAGCTTTCCTCAACCTAGCCTTTATGCCCAGGACAGTGGGTTCCCGTCAGTCTCCTACCTTAGCTCTTGGTGTCAACCTTTTCTCTGCCTTGAGCTCAAGTCTGTGCCAACTCCACTCCTCCCCAAGCATGCTGGTTCTTACCTCCTCTCTGCCCTGGCTCTCCTCCATCAATGCCCCCATCTTCCTTCTTCCTTGTGGAATGGCCTGTTTTACTAGTTCAAGACTTCGTGACTGTCTTTGCACCTCCTTCCCCAGCTAACTGCCCCAACATGGACTGCTCGAGGCTTTGCCTGCCATTATCTTCCCAGAGTCTTGCTGTTTGCTTAGGAGCTCACCTTCTCTGTCTTCCCTAACTAGTGCCCACTGAGACAGTGGCATAGAGCATGTGCTTGAAAAAATACAGGCATGCCTTATTTTATTGTACCTTGCTTTATTGAGCTTCACATGTGTTGCTTTTTTTACAAATTGAAAGGAAGACCCTCCACAAGCAAACAGATTACACTTCACTTTATTGCACTATTTTCTTTATTGTGGTGGTCTTGAAGCAAACCCTCAATATCTCTGCATTCTGCCTGGACAGTAACGAATCACACTGGTGAATGTCAGAGAACCGAACATATTGTCAACATTGTTGGGACACTGGCCAAGGTCTAGGGACCATCAGAAGTGAGCAAATGCAGTGTAACTTCTACCTTACTTGTTGTGCTGTTTCTGCAGTCCTCGTTTTTTGATTTTCCAATCCAGTTTGTAAAAGTGTACATGTAAAATGGAGTGCTTGATACCCTAAAATGGAGTACAGCGCTCTAAGCAGCTGGGATGGTTCCAGTGTCCTAAGTATAGAGCTCTGAGCTTGCAAGATGGCTAGTTTTGTTTTACTTCATCATTTAAGGTCGGGAAAGGCATTAGACTGTGTGTCCTTTACTTTCTCTATGACATGACTACCATATCATTAGTTCAGTTATTCTACCTCTGAAGTTTCCAATATACCATATTTTTCGCTCCATAAGACACACTTTTTTTCCCCCAAAGTGTGTGTGTGGGGGGAAATGTCTGTGCGTCTTATGGGGCAAATATTGCATCACAGACCATAATGTTTATTACCTGACCTGTCAGCGGTGGCGACAGCTATTAGAAGAGGAAGCAGTAAGCCCACATGAAACCCCTAGAGATACTTGAATGTCCCACTTTACTGCTGAATCTCAGGGCGTCTGGTCAGTATGAAGACAGCGAAGAAAGTGATATCAGTGATTGTGAACAACTGAGCTTCATCAATTCTGACACTAGCAATGATGAGTTCTTGGGGTTCCCAGAAAACTAGAAGAGTCCTTGAACCTTAAAGTCTCTCCTCATTGTTAATGACAGCGATGATGGTTCTTAATACCGCTGTTGACTGCTGTTCACTTTACAGGGTTGAAATATTGTTCTGTTATATTTTATTAAATAGTTTAATACACCATTTGGTTCAGAATATTTTTTTCTTGTTTTCCTCCCCTAAACCTAGGTGTGTCTTATGGTCAGGTGCATCTTAATAGTGCAAAAAATAAAGTAGCTATTGGTAGGATTTCATGAGAATCCACAAAAACATACCAGTAACCTTTTATTCATTTAAAATTCTGGGAAAATAAAGGAAATGTATATGGAATGTTCAAAATGTCTACAATGAAAATTGTCATGTAAGTATGTTTAAAAACCACTGATTCTATAGTAAAAGGATAGTTAGTTTCCAGTCAAGATGGCTGAGAGGGAAGACAACAGAATATGAGCCAGGTTACCTGTGGTCTAGTCATTGAGTAAGTTAGCCACTTCTCTAGGCTTCAGTTTCCCCATCTTCTCTTAGGAGGAACTTGGACTGAGGGATCTCAAAGGTCACATCAGACCTACTATTGGATAGCTACATATTTTGGGAGCCCAGAAATAATGGCAAACCTTTCTGTCTCTGACAAATTTGAAGCAATAACAATGCAAAGAAAACCATGTTCTGTTCATATTTTTTTTCTTGTAAAAGGGTCAGGTGGATTTTGTAGTGATAAGATTCTCCTGATCTCTTACTGGGGAAATGTGCACCTTTGTTTCATTTCATTGTCATTTGCTTTTCAGACGAGAGATTAAGCAGTTACTGTCAGAGTTGGATGAAGAGAAGAAAATCCGGCTTCGGCTGCAGGTGGGTCCCTTGGGGTCCTGCTGCCTTGTGAGAGGCTCGGTTGGGCATGGGAGCAGCATCAGGGCTTTATTTTGAAAATAAATGATAGTTTTCTCTGTAAATTTAGGCATGCTTCCTGTGGCAATTTTCTTAAAATTTTACAGGCCCCTTCACATCCTTTCCTGGGACCCAGAAAGTTTTGGGAAAGGGAGACATTAGTAAATGTGCTTCCAATTGGGTTTCTCACTTGGAATTTACCTGAAACATCTCTGAAAATCTCTCCCTGGTTACCAGAGGCCTCATTGTAGTAACTGCCAGAGAACATGGCGCTGGGGAGACCCCACTGCCAGCTGGCTGCTGTCATGCAGTTGTTGCGATTGCAAGGACCATAGCCGCCCACCTTCGGCACTTGCTCTTCATCTTTTTACCTCTCCCTGCTGGTTGTCAGTCCTGCCAGCGTATCAGAGCTCTGTACCCCACTAGCCTCTGATCCAGTTCAGCTCTTACCAAATGGCCAAAGCAAGCCTTTCAGCTTTCATCCAGTTGGTGCCTTTGGTGGTGGTTAGGACCCATGCCCCTTAAAGAAGGGACAGGTAACTGCTTGTCCTCACTTTGAGGATGCTGACAGACACCCCCTGGCCCAACCACAGCTGCCTTCCAGCGCTGCCAGGTGGTCCCATGTGTCAAGGCAGCCTGCTCTACCCTCTGGTCAGAAAACTTAACTATTGCTGCTTTTGACAAGTTTTGGATGCTGGTAGCCTGAAAATTAAACATCCACCACTTCTTAGCATGTCACATCTGTGTGCCTGTCCTTTAAGTTTATGCATTTCTGGCATCATTATCAACTCTTCATTCAGATGTCATTTTACTCATTTTGCCTTTAAGATTTTCTTTCAATAAACCAGGTTGACTTTTCTGTCAAACCAGCCAATTCATTATGATTGTGTTGGCTCTTCTTTTTCCTTTGTAGATGGAAGTTAATGACATAAAGAAAGCTCTTCAATCAAAATGAATACTTGATCACTGAAATGTCGCATTATTCATCCTGAGTCCAAGACTCAACTTTTCTGCCCCAGCCAAAATAACTTTGTGCCAAAAGATTAAAGATTTGCCTCACTATGTCCCTGTTTGAAAGATTAGCACATAAGTCTTGATAGCACAACACAAATTCCATCCAAGAGGAGACTCTTCCCCATGGTGTAGCCCTGGGTCTGGCACGGGTTGTGACTTAAATAGAGCAAATTGTGCTAAAGGCATTTTTACTATGAGATCTAATGCGAAATGAAAACTCAGGCAGTTTAGTCCATAGTGGTACTATTTTGATGATATTTTCCATTAATAAAATGTAATTTCAGATTATTCGTTTACAAGCTTTATAATTTTATGATTTTTTTAAATCGTGTTTTGTCACAGACTCCCCCAGTATTTGTATTACACATAGTCTGGAGCGAGTGTCCCTCTCTTTGGCTGTAGGCAGAAAGCTGCCTCGCTTTGTGTCCCCTCTAGGAGTCTATTACATATGCAATTTTAGATCCAAGCCGTCCTTTTTCCTGCCAGCACCGCCCCCCCCCCAAGATCAACTTTAGCTTATATGTGATGGTATATTTACAAAAAGAGAAAGAGAAAATCTGGTATTTGCAATGATCTGTGCCTTCTTTTTACCACCCTCTTGATTGGAACTTTTGTGATGCAGCTACCATGATTGAAAAAAAAATTTTTTTTTAGCCACTTATCAAAGACCACTAGAGGCCACTGTCTTCAAAGCTTCTCTCCCTCAGCCAAAGGTCCTAAGAGGAGACGGCTGTGAAGTTGGGTGTGCTCTGTGGCGACTTTTAAGTTCTACTAGTTCTAGATTCATGAAATTAGAAATGTCACCCCTGCTTGATTTTTTCATCAGCCAAGTTAAATCCCCTGCTTCCTGTCCTTTGCACCTTTTGCGTGAATAGAATATGCATTATTAAAGCAAAAATAAATAAAAGTAAAATGCAAATAAAAACAAGGGGGGGAAGTTGTATTATTTCCTGCACTGGGTTATCTGTGTGTGTTACCGTTTGAACTGTACTCACATGATGTCATTTGTCTCACTCTCTTGTAACCACTTCCTTAGGTGCAAGGGGGGTGGGGGGGTCTTGTCGAAGTGGAGCCATTGGTTCTTTCTGGCATTGTTTGAATTGCTTCTTCCCTCCCAAGAAAACTGGTGTTTGCTTGTCTGCTTTATCTTTGTAGCAAGTGAACAGTTCAGCCTTAGTCTGTGTAACTGCTTTCTCATCCTTAGCTGAAAATAAGGGGACATAGGGTATTTCAAGATTGTTTGCGGGTTGGGGTCATAGTACCTTCATGGCCCCTAAAGATGTTTTATGTGTTTCTAAAAAGCTGCTTTGTCTACTTCCTGAGTTTTAGAGTAAAAGAACTAAATATTAATAGGTTTTTCACAACCACAGAGAATAACACTAAAAGAGTGATGAAAAAAAAATCACCACGTTATTGATCATCGTAAGTATTACAAATAAGTCTCTTCCTCTCTCCTCCCACCTTCCTCTTGCCTATATACTCGTCCTTGCCTGAGGCTGCTACTTCCTACGGAGTATTACAAAGCCCAGACACCTGGTCTGCTAGGGTTAAGGAAGGGATTTAAGGGGAGAGAACGGTGGAAAGAAAGAAACCTCCCATCCTTCATTCCCGTGTCTTCAGTAGCCTTGCTCTCCAGTGTGCTTGGGGCCAGAAGCACCAAGTTTCCAAGAGGAGCATAAAACATTCCTGTACTCCTTGACTGTTCTAAGCATTTTTATGTTAAACTTGAAGCCTCCAGAGATTTCCCACCACCTATAAGAATGAGGCTTGGGTTCTTTGACATTTGGATTTCTCATTACTCATCATGAAAATCCTTAATGATATAGTTTTATATAATGGGTAGACAGAGTGGGATTGCTAATAATTACACTGAGAGGTTTCCCATGAGGGGCGCTGGAAACCCGGAATGGAGAGGCCTGTCATCTTCCCCTCACAGAGGCCTCTGGCTTTCTTTGTATAAGGAAAGGGCGAAGCGTTTGTAGAAGTTGGCCTATCCAGCTTCATTACTGTTCCTTGGGCTAACCGGCAGAGAACTGTACATTGTGGAACTGGATGAGCCACTGTCTGAACAGCCACCATCTTTACTCTTTACAAAATGGACCCGTCAAAAATACTGAGAAGCTTGGAGATATCACTTTTGAAAAAATCTTTAGCCTTCAGCATGGACTTGAGCAGCATCTATGGAGATTATTTTTTGCTTCATTTTCTAAAGTTGTATTTAGAAAAGTCTTTTGAGTATTGTGCTTTGTAAAGAAGATGATTAAAATGAAATTTTGTGAAAATATTTTTGTTCAAAGTTGTCCTGGTCCAAAAAAAATGACTTCTTGGAATTCAAATAATTTTTCTCCATTTTACACAATTTGATTAATCTTATTGAAATGTCTTCTTAAGACATGGAATATAGTGCCCCCCCCCTGTCTTTCTCAAGTGAACAGACATAATTCATTAAAATCTGTGGCTGTGAATTCTGTTTTTAATTGTTCAATTTTACATTCAAATTTAAGCACAAAATTCTAGTTAGGTATAAATTTTTTAGTGTAAAAATCATTAAATTATCATTATTCAAATAATTGTGTAAAGCCACTTTTATTCATACACAGCCCTCTAGACAGTGTACTCAAGTACATGATTTGTTTTCTCCCATAAAGACAGCCTGTATCTAGCATCACGTGTGCGTCTTTTGTTACTAATGGTGGGATTTTATTTCCTTTCATAACCAGCTCCTTGACGGGAAAACCACAGGGTGTATAATTTATTGCTCACGGTTGCCACTGTCGGTATAAAAATAACCTTGGTTCCACAAAGGCCTTTGTGTTGTAACTTAAGGTCATCATGGCCTCTTTTTTGTAGGAGATTAGGTTTTAATCCTCCAGTTGTTTTAGCACCCAGAGGGCTTGGTGAAAATCTTTCTCTTTGGCTTTGTAAAAATGAGAACTGTAACAAAGCAACACGTGCATGGGTGATAGGTGTTCTCTATGGCTGATTGCAGTGGCCAACAGAAGGCAGGTGTGGTTATGACCTAAGCCTGGGGAAGAGAATGCCATTCCCAAATTAGCTCTAATGAGAGGATACAGTGGTCAAGGCAGAGAAAACTTTCCCAGCCAGAAATTAAGGTTTGCCAGTGGCGTAAGGACAGAAAGGGGGTCATGCATCTTAAGGGGATGAACCATTGCTGTCATTCCTAGTTCTGTTCTTAGGGTCACCGAGGCTTGGTTCCTGGCACATGGAGCAGAAGGTGGCCCCTGAAGTCCAGGAGGATCCATGAAGTAGATGCAGCTTCCTGAGAGGTGGTTTTAGTTCATGCCTTTTTTTTTCTTTAAGATTTTATTTATTTATTTTAGAGTGAAGGGAAGGGAGGGAGAAAGAAAGGGAGAGAAACATCACTGTGTGAGAGATACATTAATCGGTTGCTCTCATGCACCCCCGACTGGGAACGTGGCCTACAACCCAGGCATGTGCCCTGACTGGGAATCAAACCAGCGACCTACCTGGTTTGCAGGCAGGCACACAATCCACTGAGCCACACCAGCCAGGGCAGTTCATGCCTTTTTAATCTATCCCAAATTGGAGTGGCTTTGGGGAAGTCCCTTCCTGTAAATGACAGTGTGTGCTCATCACATTTATGAATTCAGAATTCCCAGTTAACTGAGCTATTCCTTTTTTCTTGTTGGAGCAACAGGTGTTAAAATATTTCAACCAAACAATAGAGCAAGGTAACCTAGTAGGTTGTAGCTAGAATTTTCTGAGGAAAAAAATAGGAAGATTAAAAAACTGAATGAAAGAAGAGTTGAATTCCTGGAAAACCAGCTTGATGGGGCAGTTCTCTTTAAGTGGCAACAAGTTTGCTTATATTATGCAGATCGAGCAATGTATTTAAGGCGTGAATGCCTACTTTCCCTCTCAATCCTGTAGATTATTACTAGTTCTCCAGGAAACTGAGATTTGTTGGCAAGCTTTGAACTCCGGATGGGAAAGTGCCCTGAAAATGCAAAACTTCATTATAGTTTCTATTAATTAAAAAATGTCTTGACTTTAGACCAATATGGAGGCGTAGACAGACATGCTGTGTCTCCCTCCACAACTAAGAAGGAATACAACTACCTCAAAACTAGAAACAAACAGAAGTTCCAGAAAATCAAAACTTCATGGAAGTCCAGCAAACAAGGATGTAAAGAAGAAATACTCATCCAGACAGGTAGGAGGGGCAGAACCCAGGCGGAGATGACACAGCGTGGTGGTGGCAGCAGTGGCAACAGCAGCTGGACGGCGGAAAGTGTCATTACATGTTTTTAAAAGTCAGGAGGGACACCTGGGGAGCGTTCCCAGCTCCTCACCAGAGCAGCTCACTGTCCCAGCTCTGGGGAAAATCAAGCCTCATTGCTTTTGACTGTGCCAACCAGTGGGGGTTGAGACGGAGGCAGAAACTGCCGGTCTCTCAGCAGAGTCCGCTTGTTTAAAGGGCCCCCACAGTCCTAGAATGTCTGCAGACCCACCCACTCTGGCAACGACGGCCAGGGCAGCAGCTAGAGGGGCGCCAGTCCAGTGCGGAAGTGGGAGAGGTGCCTGGAAAAGGGGCGAGTGCTGAGCAAGTGGTATTGTTCCCTCTCGGACCCCTCCCCTGCATGCAGTGCCACAATGTGGTGAAACAGGTTGCCCGTTACTGACGAATCCCTAAGGCTCCGCCCTTTACAACGTAGTAGGAGCGACAGCTCTCCCTGGGACACGGAAGCAAACAAACAGGAGACTTCCGTTCAAGATGGAGGCCTAGACTGACACGCTCCATCTCCCTCCACAACTAAAAAGGAATACAACTACCACAAAACCAGCAATAACCAGAAGTTCCAGAAAATAAATGAAGTCCAACGTATGAAGTTATAAAGAAGTGGTGCTCATCCAGACAGGTAGGAGGGGCGAAGCCGGGGAGGAGAGGTCAAGCTGTGCTGTCCGTGGCAGCAGCAGTGACGGTGGCAGGACAGCGGTAAGTACAGACACCCATATTTAAGGGGAGGCGAGAAGCATCTGGGGAGCACCCCCGGCTGCAGACCAGACCCATCAGCTTGTAATTCCAAAGCTGGGGAAGGCGGACCCCCCATGGCCTTGGACTGTGAGGCCCAGTGGGGGCGGGGGCGGAGGAAGAGGCTCCTGGTCTCTCAGTGGAGATTGAATAGGAGGCATTCATCTTGGACCCCCACCCCCACAGAAAATGCCCGGTTGTGACGAGTGTATGGGGCTCCGCCCCCTATAGCATAGGAGGTGTGACAGCCCTGCCCAGAAAGCAAAGGTAAACACAAAACTGTTCAGGATGGCATAGATCATGATAGAGATCCCTATCATGCAGCCGATCAGACAGCAAATTTCTAATTAACGAAGCAGCAGACAGAAGATCTTTCTGAGGCACAGTTCAGAGCCTTGCTTATAAAAGCGCTTACAGACCTAACAGCAGATCTTAAACAAGACAGGGAAGGAATCAAGGCTAGCCCAGCTGAAATGAACAAAAACACATACGAAACTAGTGGTGAGGAAAGGAAAACCAGGAATCAAATCAACAAATCGGAACACAGGGAAGGAACAAACAGTCAACCAGTGCAGAAAGAGGAAACTAGAAGTGAGAAAAAAGGAGAGGCTCAGAAACTTATCGGACAGCTATAAGTGGGCCAACATCCGAATCACAGGGTTGCCAGAAGGTGAAGAAGAAGAACTAAAAATAGAAAAATTATGTGAAAAAAGAATGAAGCAGAACTTCCCTAACTTGGGGAAGGAAATAGATTTACAGGTCCAGGAAGCACACAGAGTTCCAAAACAACTGGACCCAGGAAGAACCACACCAAGACACATTATAATCAAAATGTCAAAAATTAAGGATAAAGAGAGAATCTTAAAAGCAGCAAGAGAGAAGAAGAGAATTACATACAAAGGCGTCCCAATAAGACTGTCAGCTGATTTCTCAAACTCTGCAGGCAAGAAGGGACTGGCAAGAAATATTCAAAGTAATGCAAAGCAAAAATCTACAACCACGAATACTCTATCCAGCAAAGCTGTCATTCAGAATAGAAGGGCACAGAAAGTGCTTCCAGGACAAAGTAAAGCTGAAGGAGTTCATCAGATCCAAACCATTGTTATATGAGGTGTTAAAGGGACTTATTTAGGAGAAAGGATCAAAACTATGAACAATAAAATGAAAGCTGAATCACAACAACCAACAACAGAAGCTAGGGAACCGAAACAAAGGCAAACTAAGTAGGCAATGAGAGTGGGAAAAGAATTATAGCTATGGAGAACATTATGGGGGGAGGTCAGCGGGAAGGGGGAAGGAGGGGAAAGGGAGGGAGATGGTATAGGAATTAAGAAGCATAGTAGGAGGGAGTGGAGTAGACAGGAAGATGTTGAGAACTATATGCACAACCAATGGGCATGGACTAAGGGGGGGGGCGGACAACTGGAGGAAGGGAAGTCACTGGGTGGAGGGGAACAAAGGGAAAAGAAATTGGGACAACTGTAACAGCATAATCAATAAAGCGTATTTTTAAAAAATGTTTGAAGGGGTTACAACCCAGTTTTTAAACTAACCAAGCTGATAAAACCATCCTGAAGCCAAACAGAAACCATGAAGAAATCCATAACATTTCCAGGGTTGTTCCTCCCAAATGAAAACAGAGATGTCAATGGAGAAACGGAGTGGATTCTCTTTAAGCTTCATGATTATTTCTTAGTCTGAATCTCAATTTGAGAGAACTGATCACTTGGCTGGGGCTAAAGCTCTGCTGAATACTGAAGGGAGGTAGATGAACAGGGACTGGATACTTACATGAAACACCCATTCATCCCCCTGCCTTGGCCCCAGGAGGTGCTTAAAAAATGTGTTCGTTTCTCCATCAGGACAGTCTCCTTGGAGGAAATGAAACTGGAACGTGAAGTACAGTATTTCCTGTACTTCATCTCGGGTATTACTTTCTAGATCCCCCCATGATAGGTGAAAATTCGCAAAGTAGGAACCTTACATTTATTTTAGTATTTATATCTATTTTAAGGCTTTATAAACCCTTCCCACACACTTACGAACTGTTCCCAGTCCCTTATTAATCTTTCCCACTCCCTTATTAACCTTTTCCACACTTTTATAAACATGACTTATGTTCTTAAACATATTCTACACTCTTAAACCTATGTAACTTTAACAACATACGTATACAGTACTGCAAAATCCCGCGATAGAGCGAAAAATCTGTGATAATTAAATATATTTTTTAAAATCCCGCGATACAATGAAGCCACAATAAGTGAACTGTGATAAAGAGAGGAACTACTGTACATGTATTAAGAGAGGGAGAAGACTTAAGAGGGAACTTCAGGAGGTAGAACTGACCTTTTATAGGAATGCAGTGCTGAGATTCTGGGAGGGGTGGAGCTGAGGATGTGAACTTTCAAGGTAATAGAGGATAACCACACATATGGATGGGCCTGTTGACAAGAGTCCTACCAGTGAATGCTCTAAGATTTAGAGGACAAGAGTGATTGCTGTGGGCTCAAATGTAGAACCAAATCACCTTGAGTATTTAAATACAGTACCTGACTTTTTTTCTCATTATGAAGCCAATAATTATACCCAAAATGGAAAATAAAAACAACAAAGGGAAAGACAGAAATTGTCGTTATCTCCTTCAGATATAGCCTTTAATTATTTTGGTGTCTCATAATGGAGATTATTCTGTGTATACAATTTTTTAATTGAATTTATCAGGTGACATTGGGTATAGATAGTTTTATAGTCTGCTTTTTATACATAGTATTATTTCTTTGTCACTAATTTTTTCCAAAAACATGATTTGTAATGACTGAATAATATTCTGTCTACAGATATGCCAGAGAGCATTTAACCAATCTTTTCTTGAACATGTTTCTTATGATGTGCTGGACACCATGACAGGTGCTGAATGCAACATGCCCCTATCCTCAAGGAGCTCAGATGGGGAGAAGTAGACAGGTAAGCATGCAGGTCTTCCACAGCACAAGAACACGAGCACAGAGAGAAGTCCAGGGGCTTTGGAACTGCAGAGGAGAGGTGCCCGATGGAGTCTTGAGGGTGAGAGGTCAGAGAAAGAAGGGCATTTTTGTTCATTCCAATGTTTTATGTTATAAATCTGTGAAGAACATCTTTGGGCATAAATCTATGTTCTCACTTCTAATTTATCCTTAAGATAATTATTGCCAGTAGAGTAGAGTGTGCTTGTGAATTATCTGAGACTTTTATCAAGAATAATTCTGGCTTGATTACAAACAGTTGATTTAACATTAGTATACAAAAGTGACTAGCCACCTATCTGTCCCTAAGTTTATATTCGCTTAGACCTTGGTGGGGGTCAAATCTGGATCTCTTTCTTCTGGCTAATCAGTGCTCAAATGTCACCTCATCAGAGAGGCCATCCCTAACCCACTAAATAAAAGAGCCAACCTTAGCCTGAGTCCTCCCCCAGATACCCAGCATTGATACTGTGCTTCATTCATTCACACACGCACACACACACTCTCACATGCACATGTCTGTTTTGTGTAAACCCCCCTCCCTAGAATGAAACCACCATGAAGATAGTGACTTTATCTTCTTTGCTGCTGTATCTTCAGCATCTAAAACACTGGCAGGTGCATAGTAAGCACTCAGTATATATTTGTTGAGTGAATTAATGAGTAATTATGATTGATACCAATTGGAAATTATTCTATAAATTTCAGGAGGCTATTTTTACCTTTATGAAAACTGCACAAAATTGTAACTTTAAGGGAGGATTTATGACATTGCTGCCCATCAGGGCTGACCATATGCCCTCAAAGTGATGAATAAGTAAGAAGTTTAGATCAGCCCCAGGCCTTCAGGACAGACCATTGGGTTCCTCGAGTGTGATCCCTAGAGGAGCAAGTAGTAGCATCACCCAACCAGGAAATTGGTAGTAATGAAAATTCTTCAGCCCTGCCCCAGACCTACTGAATCAAACTCTGGAGAGGGACCCAGAAAACGGTGTTTTAATAATTCTTCCTGGTGATTCTGATGCACACTCAAGTTTGAGGATCAGTGTCATAGGGGGATCATCTCCCTCTCAATAAGTTGTGTGTAAAATAACCCATAGCAGTCTTTTCAAGAAATCTCTAGTTATACTGTGGCTGCAGCAATGCAAGGCACACTATCAAGAAACTGTCCTGGTCTATTAGGTTGAACCACATGAAACTGACATTTTTGTAGGTCAAATATGGGTGAAGAGAGTTTTCAGTTTCAGCTCAGAGATATAGAGCTGTGAGATGTCCTTCCCCTGCTTACAACAAGAAAAAAAATCTGGACAGACTGAAAATTAAAAAGAACTGAGTTTGCAGAGCAAACAGCTATTTCAAAATCTGGAGAGACACATTCTGTGAGGCAAAGGACCTAAGCATTTCCTCACCAGCAACAGAAACCCACAGATGCCATAGAAGTAGATAGTAAAGTCAAACTAGAAAATTTCACGAATTGCTGGAGACTAAGTGTGGACTTACTTGAGATTGTGGAGCTCTTGGGGGGAGGGGTTCCCACCATTTTGCAGGCTTTTACCCCAAGAACCCCACCTGGCTCTCACAGGGAGGATCAGGGAAAATCCAGAGAAAATTCATGGTGCAGGCTGGATGCTGGTTCAGGAACCACTGAGTATTTCACTCAGGCCTTTCTCCCTTAAGGAACAAAAGGTGGAAAGGACATGGTCTGAGGGCACTGGTGAACTACATTGCAGCTGAGGGAAGGAAATTCCACCCAGCCCCATCCCCTATTCCTATCTCACCTAAGATAATGAAGGTTTAATCTTTAGGGAGAAGGGTTTAATGGCTGTTCACTGAGAACACTGTTGGATCCATTCATTCCATCTGGGGAAGATACTGGGGGAGGGAGCACTATCCCTGGAGAATGGGCAGAAGCACTGGTGAAGGCTGCATCTCTGAAAATGAGGCTTAGAATGTTAAGAGACCACCCCCTCAAAGCCCCACTAGCACCCTAACAAAACTCCAGGAATAACAGTGAATTACAGAAGGGAGAGTTTCAGAGACAGACTTTGTCTGAGGAACAGCACAAAGGGAAGCCCCAAAACTAAGAGGGGGAAGGAAAAAAAGATAACTAGACGAATTCTAAGTTTCTGATGTCCATAGAAAAAACGAATCTCAACACAGCCCAATTCCTGGCTAGATTAACATAAATTCCTATGCTGAAGGCTTATTTCACAGTATCTCTAGCCTTATAAAAATGTTTGGCTTTCAACAACAAAAAAATTACAAGACATGCATGCCAAAAGGCAAGATGAAAAGCAGTGTGAAGAGACCAAAGCAAGACTTAGATATGGCACAGCTATTGGAAGTATCAGAGCGGGAACTTAAAATAATTATGATGACTATGTTAAAGCCTCTAATGGAAAATAGATATGCAAGTTCAGATAGGTAATGTCAACAGAGATGGAAACTCTAAGGAAGGATCAAATGGCTGAAAATAAAAAATATATAGTCACAGAAATGAAGAATGTCAGATAGGCTCATCATCAGACTTGAATATTTATATTAACTTGAATAAGTAGCAGGAATGACAAAAGATTGAAAGAGAGGTGTCACAAATCACCGAGTCAAGAATGAAACAGGCTATCACTGTAGATCCTGCATCCATTAAAAGGATAATGGAATACTATGAGCAACTTCAGTATCATAAATTCAACATCTTAGAAGAAATAGACTAATTTCTCAAAACCCACAAACTATCAAAACTCAACCAAAGTAGGCCCTGTCTGGGTAGCTGACTTGGTTAGAACATTGTCCTCATATGTCAGGGTTGTGGGTTTGATCTTTAATCAGGGCACATACAAGAAGCAACGAATGAATGCATAAATAAGTGGAACAACAAATCAATCTCAACCAAAATAAAATAATTATCAGTCCTATAACCATTAGAAAAAAATTGAACTTGTAATTAAAAGGCCCTGAAAAAGAAATCTCCAGGTCTAAATGGTTTTACTAGAGAATTCTATCAAACATTTAAAGAGGTAACATCAATTTCACACAATGTCCTCCAGAAAATAAGAGAGGACATAATATTTCCAAAATTATTTTTTGAGGCTAGTATTACTTTGATACAAAAACAAGGCAAAAGCAGTACCAAAAAATAAATAACTAAACACTACAGGTCAGTATATCTCATGAACCTGGATGCAAATATCCTCAATAAAATACTAGTAAATAAAATCAAGCAATGATTTTATACCACAAGCAAGTAGAATTTATTCCAAGTATGTGGAGACTTCTGGCTAAGATGGAGGCACAAGTAGACATGCTTCATCTCTTTCCACGACCATAAGAAGGTTTACATCTACCTCAGAACTACCAGGAAATCAAACTGCATGGAAGTCCAACAAAGAAAGATATAAAGAAGTAATAATCATCCAGACCAATAGGAGGGGTGGAACCTGGGCAGAGAGAATGTGGCATGGTGGCACGGGCAGCAGCAAGGCAGTGGCTGTGGCTAGTCGGCAGAAAGAGCGGTCATACATTATAAAAGCCTGAAGGGACACCCAGGGAGCAATCCCAGCCCCAGGCCAGACTGCACAGCTCACAGTTCCAGCACTGAGGAAAATAAAGCCTCACTGCTTCTGACTGTGAAAACCAGTGGGAGTTGAGGCAGCAGAAGAAACTGCCAGTCTCTGAGCAGAGTCCACATGTTTAGAGGGCCCCTATGGTCCTAGAATGTCTGCAGGCCCATCCACTCAGAACCATCACCAGCACAACAGCTACAGAAGCGCCAGTCCCATACAGGAAGCAGATGAAGTGCTTGGAAAAGGGGCAAGAGCTGAGCAAGCCACATTGTTCCCTATCAGACCCCTGCCCCATATACAGCGCCACAAGGTGGTGAACAGTTTGCCCAGCACTGATGAATACCTAAGGCCCCGCCCCTTACAACATAACAGGTGCCACAGCTCTACCTAAGACACAGAGGCAAACACAGGAGGCTGTCAAGTTGAGGAGATAGAGAAGTATGGCCCAAAAGAGGAGGCAGATCAAGGTTCCAGTGGAAGAACTAAGCGACAAGGAGATAGCCAACCTAACACGCAGATTTCAAAACACTGGTAAAAACAATGCTCATAGACTTGACAGACATGATTTAGTGTGGCAAATTCAAAAGGGAAGGAGTGAAGGCTAAGCTAAGTGAAACGAAGGAAAATCCACACAAAACCAATGATGAAGGGAAGGAAGTTGGGGTTCAAATCAATAATTTGGAACAAAAGAAATAAACAGTCAACCAGTACAGAATGAAGAAATAAGAATTGAAGAAAACAAGGAGAGGCTTAGGAACCTCTGGGACAACTTTAAATGTACCAACATCTGAATCATAGAGGTACCAGAAGGAGAAGAGGAAGAGCAAGAAATTGAAAACTTATGTGAAAAACTAATAAAGGAAAAGCTCCCAAATTTGGCAAAAGAAATAGACATAATACAAGTCCAGGAAGCACAGAGAGTCCCAAACAAGCTAGACCCAAGGAGGACCACACCATGACACATCATAATTAAAACACCAAAGAGTAAAGATAAAGAGAGAATCTTAAAAGCAGCAAAAGCAGAGAGTTACCTACAAAGGGGTTCCTATAAGACTATCAGCTGATTTCTCAAAAGAAACCTTTGCAGACAAGAATAGACTGGAAAGAAGTATTCAAAGTGATGAAAAGCAAGGACCTACAATGAAGATGCCTCTATCCAGCACAGCTATCATTTAGAATGGAAGGGCAGATAAAGTGCTTCCCAGACAAGGTAAAGCTAAAGGAGTTCATCATCACCAAATCATTATTACATGAAATGTTAAAGGGACTTATTTAAGAAAAAGAAGATGATCAAAACTATGAACATTAAAATGGCAACAAACACAACTATCAACAACTGCATCTAGAAAATAAAAACAAAAACAAACTAAGCAAACAACCAGAATAGGAACAGAATCATAGGTGTGGGGATCATTTAGAGGGTTATCAGCGTGGAGGGGGAAGGGGAAGAAGGGGAAAATGGTGCAGGGATTAAGAAGCATAATTGGTAGGTACAAAATAGACAGGGGGATGTTAACAATAGTATAGGAAAGGGTGACGTCAAAGTACTTATATGCACGACCCATGGACATGAACTAAGGGGGGTGAGATTGCTGGAGGGAAGGGAGGTACTGGGCAGAGGGGAGCAAAGGGGAAAAAAATTGGGACAACTGTAATTGCATAATCAATAGAATATACTTTAAAAATAGAATTTATTCCAAGTATGCAATTTCAACATTCAAACTTCAATCATTGTAATTGACCATATCAATACGCTAAAGGAGAAAAATCATATGATCATATCTGTTGAGGCAGAAAGGTATTTTTAAAATGTCCATTTGCAATAAAAACCCTGAACTAGAAATAGAGGGAAACTTCCTCAACTTGGTGAATAGCATCTACAAAAAAACCCCACGGCTAACATCATACTTAGAGTGAATGACTAAATACTTTCCTTTATGATAGGAACAAGGCAAGGATGCCCATTCCCACTGCTCTTATTCAACGTAGAATTGTAAGCTGTAGCCATAGCAATAAGGCAACAAAAAGAAATAAAAGGCATACAGATTGGAGGGGAAAAAAAACAACTATCCCTATTTGCAGATTACCTGATTATCTACATGGAAAATCTCAAAAACAGAACAAAACAAAACCTCCTGAACTAGTAAGTGAGCTCAGCAAGGTCATGTAATAATACAAATGCAACACACAAAATTGCATACTTACATACTAACAATGAACAAGTGGAACCCAAAATTAAAAACACCATACCAGTTACATTCACTCTAAAAAAATAAGTACTTGGGTATAAACTTAAGTGTATACGAGATATGGATGCTGAAAATTAGAAAATTCTAATGAAAGAAATCAAAGAAATGTCTAAGTAAATGGAGAGAATACTCTGTTCATAGATTGGAAGATTAAATAAAATAAAGATGTTAATTCTTTCCAAATCAATCTATAAGTTTATATAATTTTTATTAAAATTCTAGCAAGGTCTTTTGTTTTTGTTTGTTTGTTTTGTTTTTTGGTAAAGATAGGTAAGCTTATTGTGAAATTTATCTGTAAAAACACAGGCCCTAATATAGCTAAAACAATTCTGGAAAGAAAAATAAAGGAGGACTCATTCTACCCAATATTAAGGACTACTATATAACTTCAGCAATCAAGACAGTGTGGTATTGGTAAGGGGTTAAATACATAGATCGATGGAACAGAACATAGAACCCAGAAATAGACTCATACGAGTATGCTCAACTGATTTTTAACAAAAACAATTCAATAAAGGAAAGATAGCCTTTTCATCACGTAGTGCTGGATCAACTGAACATCCAGAGTCAATAAATGAATCTTTACTTAAACCACACACCTTATATAAAAATTAACTCAAAGTAGATTTTAAATGTAAAATGTGAAACTATAAAACTTTTAGGAGAAAAAAAAACATATGAGAAAGTCTTTAGGCCCTAGAGCTAGGCAAAGAGTTTTTTAACTTAGAATCAAAAAGCACACTCTATAACTGGAAAAAATGATAAATTGGGCCTTATCAAGATTATTAACTTTTGCTATCCGTGAAAGACTCTGTTGAGAAGATGAGAAGACAAGCTACGGACTGGAAGAAAATATTTGCAAACCACATGTCTTACAAAGGACTGGTATCTAGACTATAGAGAAAACACTCAACACTCAATAGTAAAATCCCAAGTATTCTAATTAGAAAGTGGGCACAAGATATGAACAGACATTCATGAAAGAAGATAACATAGATGGCAGATAAACACATGAGAAGATGTTCATTATCCATTTGGGAAAATGCAAATGCAAACCACAATTAGGTATTACTACACACTTATCAGAATGGCTACAACAAAAAAAATGACAATGCCAAACACTGCTAAGGATATAGGGAAATTGGATTGGTCATACATTGCTGGTGGGAAAATGAAATGGTATAGCCACTCTGGAAAACTACTTGGCAGTTTTTTAAAACAAATTAAACATGCAATGGATAGGAAGAATTAACATCATTAAGATGTCTATACTACCCAAAGCAATCCTTATCAAAATACCAATGGCATTTTTTTCACAGAATTGGAACAAATGATCTTAAAATTTATATGAAACCACAAAAAAACAGGAATAGCCATAGCAATCTTGAAAAGGAAGACAGTTGGAGTTATCACACTACCTTATATCAAAATGTACTACAAGGCAATAGTAATCAAAATAGCATGGCACTTGCATAAAAACAGACACATAAATTAATGGAACAGAATAGAGAGCCCAGAAATAAACCCATGCCTACCTGGTTAATTAATCAACAAAGGAGGCATGAATATATTGTATAATAGGGTAAAGGCAGTATTCAATAAATGGTGTTGGGAAAATTGGACAGATACATGAAAAAATGAAACTAGGCCAACTTCTTACACCACACACAAGAATAAACTCAAAATGGACTAAAGACTTACATGTAAGACCTGAAATCACAAAACTCCTAGAAGAAAACATAGGCAGTAAACTCTCTGACATTGCTCTTAGTAATTTTTTTTTCTGATGTATCTCCTCAGGCAAGGGAAACAAAAAATAATAATAAACAAATGGGACTATATCAAACTAAAAAGTTTTTGCACAGCAAAGGAAACCATCAACAAAATGAAAATGAACATACAACCTACTGAATGGGAGAAGATATTCAACAATGATATGCCTGATAAAGGATTAATATCCAGAATTTATAAAGAACTCATACAACTCAACATCGAAAAGACAAACAATCCAATTAAAAAATGAGCAGAGAACCTGAATAGACACTTCTCCAAAGAGGATATACAGAGGGCCCATGAGGAATGCAAATTAAAACCACAATGAGATATCATCTCACACCTGTCAGAATGGCTGTCTTCAATAAATCAACCAACAACAAGTGCTGGCAAGGATGTGGAGAGACGGGAACCCTAGTGCACTGTTGGTGGGAATGCAGACTGGTGCAGCCACTGTGGAAAACAGTGTGGAAGTTCCTCAAAAAATTAAAACTAGAACTACTTTATGACCTAGAAATTCCACATCTGGGTATTTATATGAAGAAATCCAAAACACTAATTCGAAAAGATATATGCACCCCTATGTTCATTGCAGCATTATTTACAATAGCTAAGTGTCCATCAATAGATGACTGGATAAAGAAGATGTGTTACATATATGTAATGAAATATTACTCAGCCATATAAGAGAATGAAATCTTACCATTTGTGACAACATGTATGGACCTAGAGGTTATTACACTAAGTGAAATAAGTCAGGCAGAGAAAGACAAATACCATATACTTCCACTTATATGTGGAATCTAAAGAACAAAATAAATGAACAAACAAAACAAACAGAGTCATAGATGCAGAGAACAAACTGATGGTTGTCAGAGGGATGGGATTGGAGGGCTGGGTGAAAAAGGTGAAGGTATTAAGAAGTACAAATTGGTAGCCACAAAATAGTCATGGCATATAAAGTACAGCACAGAGAATATAGTCATTAATATTGTAATATCTGTGTATGGTGCCAGGTGGGTACTAGACTTATTGAGCGGGATCACTTTGTAAATTATAAATGTCTAACTATGGTGGTGTATACCTTAAACTAAGATGAAATGATGTTAAATGTAAACTGTAATGGAAAAATTAAAAAATGAATCCTGCAACTACCATATGACCCAGAATTTACACTCCTGGTCATTTTCCCCAGAGAAATGAAAACTTATGTGCACACAAAAACCTATACATGGATGTTTATAGGAGCTTTATCCATAGCTCCAAACTGAAAACAATCCAGGTGTCCTAAGGGTTACTGGTTAAAGAAACTGTGGAAAATCCATACCATGGAACAGTGTTCAGCAACAAATGGAGCAAACTACTGATAGATACATGCAACAACTCGGATGAATCCCAAGGGAATGAGACTGGGAGAGAAAAGATAATCCTTAAAGGTTCCATACTATATGATATCATTTATATAACATTTTTGAAATGACAAAATTGTAGGAATGGAAAACAGATTAGTGGTTGCCAGAAGTTAAGTACAATGGGTAAGAAGGGAAATGGGTGTGGCATTCAAAGGACAGCAGAAGGGATCCTCGTGGTGATGGAACTGTTCTGTATTGTGATTGTATCAATGTCAGTGTCCTGGCTGCGATAGTGTACTATAGTTTAGCAAGATGCTACCTACCATTGGGGTGAACTGGTTAAAGTACTAGGTCTCTCTGTATGGTTTCTTACAACCACATATGAACCTACAATTATCTCAAAATAAAAATGTTTAATTTTATATAGTCTTTTGCACACAAAAAACAGACATGGAGACGAATAGGACATCTTCTAGAAGACAATCATCAAAATGGTGAGTAGCCTGGAAATTATGTCACGAAGAAGTGATTGCAGGGTCTGGGAAGGAAGGGTATCACCTAAAAAGTGTGGTACTTGGAGAACTGCCATGTTTTCCAAGTGTGCCCTTTCAGGGTCATGGTCTCCACTGTTTGGTCAATGACAGGGCAGAAGGTCTTTAGTTATTGCAGTTGGTCCTGGCATCACCCACCTGGTTTTGCTGCTTTACTGGGCCTGGAGCTGAAATACAACTGAGGCCTAGATGTTATCTCCAGGGAGGGAAGGCCAATGGAGAAGAGGTTGCCCTGGGCACTGCCAGCACTGGGGGCCTTCTAGCCCAGTGACAAGCTGAACCTGGCTGTAAATTGCTCAGCCATTGTGTTCAGCTATCTGTCTGTTTCCCTATTCCACTTACCAAGGAATTTTCCTAGCTTCTTACTATCCTGTGTCATATACACAGGTGTATTTGTATACAGTCATCTCCCCCCCCCCACCTCCCTCTATCTACCTAACATGACAGCCACACAGAGGCGGATTTAACAGCAGGCACACCAGGCACGCGCCCTGGGCCCCAACTTCTGAAGGGCCTCGCAAAATCCCAACTTTACACTTTTTCTAATGACACCAAGTTTGGTTTCATTACTATGCTGCATAAAATATGGTTAACAAGTATTTTATTTTCCCTGTCTCTCTCTCTTTTTTAAGGGGCCCAGTATTTTCTTCTGCACCTGGGGCCTCAACTGACCTTAATCTGCCTCTGTGACAGCGAATTGGCTGTGTTGTCCACTATGATATCCTGAGCACTAAAACTGTGCCTGACACATAATAGGTGCTCAATAAATCCTTGTTGAATTACTATATAAAAGTTTTTCCACCAAAGATATAGAATATTGTTTAACTTGGTTGTTTCTCTTTCATCACTATTTGCTCTAGGCCCTTGGGTACAATGAAAAAAGTAATGAAGGTGCCACTTGAATGGTAACTAAAATATTTTTATAATGTTGAATGAGTCAAAGAACTAACTTGTTTGACTAAGGTTGGTATGAATAACCAGCCTAAAATAAAATAAACAAGGAAAATGCCTAGATTTACTCTTACTCTTTAGCTACAGTGCTTCCATTTGACCCTTAAATCCATTGTTCTCGTCTAAATGATACCTCTGCGTTAGAGCGAAGTGGTTTCCAGGATGTGCATTTAGAAAGGGGCAAGGCAGGGGTCAGAACAGAACAATTGTTCAACTGAACAGAAAAGACTAATCCAGAATTTTGCAATTCTCTCCTCAGTGGAACTGGGGCAGGGGCAGGGTAGGAAGGACATGAGGAGAAGGGGCTGGGGCATGTTTCAGGTGTGCAAATTACTGGAGACAACAAAAAGGAGGGCTGTGTGCACCCAGGCCACCTACAGAGAAGGTGCTCATTAGCTGGGTAAATGCTGGGCTCTTTATTCAGCAGGGTTTGTGTTCAGAGGAAGACATTATCCAAGCCAGAAGTCACATATTCTGTGTGTCTTAGTCAGCAGGGCCCCAGTGAGAGCTGGAAGGAACACGGGAAGATTGAAGTGGGGGTGACAGCAGGATACTGGCAAGCAATAGTGAAATGGGCATTTTTTGCCCTTCTGAAGGTTGTCCCAGTCATTGGAATAATCTCAGATGAACATAACTATTAAGAAAATAACTATTATTATGTATTACAAGGCTAAAAAGAAAATGTGTCCTTTTATAGCATCATATTTTTTTAAATCTTGGAATAAAGGTGTTGAGTTTCCCTAGCTTCTTCTTCCCAATTCTGGGCTGTGTGTCTTTACAGATTTCCTCAGAGCCCATTTTCCATTCATCAGTCACGAAAGAGGGTACACATTGATGTCACTTGTGAAGTCCATAATTCCTAGCAGAACTGGAATTAGGGAAGGATTTCTTCAAATATTTATATTGGCAGTTTCTGCTTTTTTTTTTCTATGGTGGGGAGGGAGGTTGGAGGGCTAGACTGCAACATGAAGGAAAGCCAAAATGTTTTCTAAGGTAAATTCTATACTGCTTGTGTCAAAATGGCTTGTAATGTGCCACAAAGGATTCCATCAAGAAAGTAAAAAGACAACTCAGGGAATGGGAGAATATATTTGTAAATCACACATGTGATAAGGGATGTGTATCCATAATATAGAAAGAACTTCTACAACTCAACAATAAAAAGACAAATACCCAGTTTTAAAACGGGCAAAGGATCCTTAAGGATATTTCTCCAAAGAAGTTATACAAATGGGGAATAAGCACATGACAAGATGGTCAACATTATTTGTCATCAGGGAAATGCAAATCAAATCCAAAGTGAGATACCACTTCATACCCATAAGGCTGTCTATAATCAGAACTACAAGAGTAAGTGTTGATGAGAGTATGAGACACCTTTCCGCACCTTTGCCTTTCCGCGCAAAGCAGGGAAAAGGTGCAGGGGGCGCCCAGCTAGATTTTGCCCCCGCCCCCCAGCCATCCCAGATGTCCCAGACCACTCTGCGCCTTCGCCTTTCCGCACGAAGCGGGGAGAAGATGCAGGCCCCCGCCCCCGCTCCCGCTCAATTTTGCACCCGTCCCTCAGAGCTCCCAGACCACTCTGCGCCCTCGCCTTTCCGCTCGAAGCGGGGAGAAGATGCAGGCCCCGCCCCTGCCCCCCGCTCAATTTTGCACCCGTCCCTCAGAGCTCCCAGACGTCCCAGACCACTCCGCGCCTTCGCCTTTCCACGCGAAGCGGGGAGAAGATGCAGGCCCCGCCCCTGCCCCCCGCTCAATTTTGCACCCGTCCCTCAGAGCTCCCGGACGTCCCAGACCACTCCGCGCCTTCGGCTTTCCGCGCGAAGCGGGGAGAAGATGCAGGCCCCGCCCCTGCCCCCCGCTCAATTTTGCACCCGTCCCTCAGAGCTCCCGGATGTCCCAGACCACTCCGCGCCTTCGGCTTTCCGCGCGAAGCGGGGAGAAGATGCAGGCCCCCGCCCCTCAGAGCTTCCGGACGTCACAGACCACTCCGCGCCTTCGGCTTTCCCACCTTCCCATTTCCGCGCCTTCGCCTTTCTGCGCGAAGCTCCTCGTGCTCTGAGCCCTAACGCCTTAAAACCCCTCCCTCTCACCTCCGGGCTTACACACTACTGACAGGAATGTAAGATAGTGGAGTCACTTTGGGAAACAGTGATAGTTTCTCTAAAGGTTAAACATAGAGTTGTCATATAACCCAGAAATCCTATTGGTAGGTATATACCCAGGATAGATGAAAACCTTTGTTCACACATTGTATGGCTCCATGTATGTGAAATGTCCAGAACAGCAAATGGATAGAGATAGAAAGTAGATTAATGGTTGCCTAGGGCTGAGGGTTTTTTTTCTGAGGCAGGGGGGATGAAGAGCGACTCCTAATGGATACTGAGTTTAGGGGGGTGATTAAAGTGGTCTAAAACTGATTGTGGTAATACACTAGAAACCACTTAAATGGATGAATTGGGTGGTTTATGAATTATGTCTCCTTCAAACTATTTAAAATGGAACAAACCAATAAAAAACAAAAACACCAAAATTTGTGACAATGTCAGTACTCCTGTTTATTAATAGTACTTTTTAAATATTGGGGCCCAAATCGCGAGGTGGGTATGATCCAGATTAAAGATTCCTGTGGGTTCACAGAATTTCATAGGTGGGACAGGCAGTCTTTTAGGAGTCTATTTTTGAGGCAAATTTGATATGTGTGCATCCTGATGCTTTGTCAAGTTCACAGTGACAATCAGGAAGAGCGGGCCTCCAAAAGCGGGCTCCGGAGGGCCATGCTTTTGGCAGCTGGGCACAAAGGGCGTTTTAAGTAAGCATCGTCTTATCTCGATTCTAGGTTAAAACTACATCTCTATTTAGTTTGGAATTGAATATTATTTACATCGAACCAGCGCTTTCAAAGTGTTCTTACTCTACTTGAAAATCCTCAAATTGTGTTGAGAAAAACAAAAATTGCGAGGCTGGAGAAATTGTTAAATGGACACATCCACTCTTCTCCGAGCGCTGAAGGGGGAGGATGCAAGGAGCGCCATGCTCGGTTTTGCCCCGCCACCCAGACCTCACAGAAATTACAGATCACTCCGCGCCTTAGCCAATCCGCGTCGAGCTCCTTGTGCTCTGAGCCCTAACGCTTTAAAACCCCTCCCTCTCGCCTCCGGGCTTCAGACGGCGCTAGAGGCGTGCAGGAGTGGAGGTTAGAGTCGCGCGTCCTCTCGCGTGCGCTTGTCGCCTCCACTTCTCAGCAGCCGGTGCCGGGACGATTTGTGGCCCCCAGCCGCCAGCCACTCAGGCGGAGGTGGGAACCGAGGGAGGCCTCGTTGGACGGCCATGGAGAACGACTCCGAGAATCCACAGGCCGAGCCGCCCTGTACAGAGCTCGGCTCCCTACAGGAGCTGCCAGCCTTAGAGGCGGCGGCTGAGTGGATGCAGGCCGAGAACGTGCCGAAGTGGTGTCTGAGGGCCGTTTATGTCCGCAATGAGAACCCGCAGGACAGCGCGGACGGCGCGGACAGCGGCCCTGAGGCCGGAGTTTTCCAGTGCCTCACGCGTGCCTGTGAGGCGGAGGGCGTCTACCTCAGCTCCGTGCCCTTCAAGGAGTTCGACTTAGTGGGTACGGCCGCGCTCGACGCCTTCCACCAAGCAGGTGAGACGGACGTCCCCCTTTACCCCTATCCCATCCCCGCCGGCATTTCTTAGGCCCACACGCGCCATTTTAGCGACTGCCGACTCTTTCGACGGAAACGCCGGGGCTTTGGGGGGAAGAGGGAGTAGGCAGCATTATAGCTTTTTACAGATGGGAAAACAGAGGCCGCCGGCATTTAGGCCTCTTTATCCCTCAGTCTCCTTAAAAATCATTTGACCGAAGAAACGGCTAATACATAATCTAGACAATGCCGCGCCCTCCTCCCCACCAGTTACCCAAATTTTACTTTCTCCTGAGTGTTCCTCACAGCAGCGGTTTCTAACCCTGGCTGCAAATTAGAATCTCCTGAGAAGCTTCTAGACCACCCCGCCCTTCCCCCACCCCGCCACACCCTGCCCCGCCCTGCCCCAGCCCGCGCCCCGCCCCCGCCCCCCCCAAGCCGTATCAGCGTGACTCCATTTTCTCCTGCAGTGGGTATTGGCGTGTTACGATTCATAGAGGGGGTGGGGGTGGGGGTGGAACTCTCAGAAATGCCGCAGTCTTTTTTGCACACTTTTAACTCCTGCTCCGAACGCCAGTGTGACAGACTTTTACCTCAGTGCACAAGCATTGGGCAAGGAATACTGCGTCTCTAACGGTGACAAGTGTGCCTTAAGAACCTAGCTGTAAAATCAGTACTTTTGGTTGACGAGTATTTTTTTTTTTTCCAAGTGTGGAATGGACTGTTGCTTGGCTCTTTTCCTTATTAACCCTCTGGAACCTATGTGACGAGCGTCTGGCACGCATTCGGGTGATATCCATACGCATTTTCTGTGAGACCGTAATTTCCTGGGTGTCCTTGGGCCTCGGTTTTTCCCACTGGTTAAAAGGAAGTAAAAGTGCCTACCCTAAACCTAAAAGCATGTGGGGAGATGATTGGTGAGCTCCTTTAACACACCTGCTACACCGTGCGGTAGTAGTAAGCTAAGTTTATTCACCGTTCACCTTTTTCTTAGGGAACACGGCTCCGTTTTCTGCAGAGCTAATCCTTAACCGCCGTGGGGGGTGGGGGTGGGGCAGGATGTGAGGCTTTGTTCAAATAATTGGCAGCCGGGCCCGTGGAAAACAGTCTCTTGACATTTCTGACCACTCTGAGTATACTATTCAGCACCACATGTTTTTCTTTTTGGTTTTTTTTTTATTGTCTTTATTTTTAATGTTTTTTATTGATTATATTGTTACAACAGTTCCAATTTTCTCCCCCTTGTTCCCCTCCACCCAGCACCCCCCTCCCCCAGCAATCCCCCCCCCAAGTCCATACCCCTGGTTCGTAAAAATTAACTATCCCCCCCCTCTCAAATATTAGGACCCTTTGTAATCTTGTAAAGGACAATGGGCGAAGGTCTCGAGCTCCTCTAGCTGCTTCAAGCTGGACATGGTCGTCGTCCTACCTACCCTTGGGTCCAGAAAACCCTAATAAGAGTGGGGGTGTGGAGGGGAGGGTGGCCTTCCCACATGGGGAAGGATCGTGCAGACTCCAGGTCAGTTGGCTGTCTCCGGTCAACGGCGTCAGCACCACATGTTTTTAGAAAGTTTTTCCAGAGCCCATTTTCACCTGGAACCACTGGGTTTTCTTGACTTCTCTTCATTCTCCTCCGGAGTTGGAGTTTGAAGAGACTTCTGAACAGTTAAATGTCCATTTTGCCGGTAGGTACACCTGTAGTCTGCTGACTGGGGGTCCCAGCTCTGAAAAATTGGTGTGCAGTGGCTTTCCTTCTCTGGAGTGGTGTGCGGGGTGTGTGTGTATAAAACAGGCCTTTATCGACTAACAGGGCCCTTCCTTCTGGTTGATTCCGTCAGCCAGAAGTCTTGGGCTTTCGCTTCCAAAGCTACACAGCAGGCAGGTCATGTTATCTTGCTCTGTCTGGGTCCAGATCACCTAGAATTTTCGACTGTACTGCATATCTCCTCTGGTTGACCTTGGCCTGGTCTGGAATAGGTCATTTCTCAGTACATCATTATAACTAAAGTTCTTTTCATAGGTTTCACAAAGGCTACACACACCTCCAATAAGTGGGCTTATGGATTAAACAGATGACCCCCCCCTCACTCGCTGTCTTTGGCAGGAAAATTATTCTAAAATCTAGTTTTTTTCATTTAGACACAACCAGTCTTATATGCATTATTATTTTTTCTGCTGGGAATAGGATTTGTAGATAACATAGAATATATTTAAGACTGGCATCAGTCAGTAAAATCGCAGAATTACTGTATGATGAATCATTTGCCTTATCATTTTGTTGACTAATCTTTTGCTTTGGAAATCAGATACAGTACTCTAAAACTACACTAGAAAATTATAGTGTTACTTATTACTTATAAAACATTTCAGAGAAGTAATGTTCAGAAGTTTTTAATGATCTAAAATCTAATACGTCATTCATCTTTATTTCACATTAGCATAGTAGAGAGATTATTGTAATTGATTCTTAAATAGTTTGAAGGGCTTTTGATTTTAAATTCAGACACTTTTTTTGCTTGGGGTAGATTTTAACAGGAGGCTTGGCTTTTTGTGTTCCCGGATGTGGTATCACTTCTTAAGGTTTCTTAAACAAAGATAGGTAGTATATGTGTGTGTGTAGGGGGGGTGGTTCTTGACCAAGTACAGTGGTTTATTCCATGTGGGCTATCAATGGGAACTGGAAGGTAATGGTTGCAGGGAGCACAGGGTACGTTTGCAAATGAAGATCCGAATTTTATCTTTCTTTTTATCTGTGATCTTTGCCTATAATTTAGCTTAATAAATAAAATGTTTTCTCCCAAATGGCTCAATTTCAGAAAGTGAAGCAGAAAAGTAATAATCCTCATCTGGGCACTAGAGCATAGGACTTGGCTGAGTTGCAGCCCTGACTCAGTTGTTCCCCAGCTGTGTGACCTTGAGCCTATCTGTTACCCCAGTACCTACCCTGCCTGCTTCACAGGGTGGTTCTGAAATTCAACTGAGATGTCTGTGGAAGTGTTTTGTAAATGGCAAAGCAAGTGACTGTCGTGATAATTGAAGCTTTAGGTGATTTATATGGTCTCTTTTGGGGAAAAAAAAGCCCTCGATTCCTCATATGCCTATTGTTTTATCATATTTAGCATTTCTAAATCTGCCAAATTAGAAGTTCTAAAAATAAACTGGTTAACTATTGTTGTGGTATAAATCCTCAACATAAACTCAGTCTGCTGTTCTGTGTGACAAATATCAGGCAAGAATGTCAACTTTGGGTTTGAGACAGTTTTCCTGTTGAACATGAATTACTTGGATTTTTTTTTTTTTTTTAGTAGCACTATAGATCTGTCCTGTATTTAGGCACCAAAAACTCATCCTAGGAGACTACAGAGGGGCCCCTTAGTGGAGGGGGTGAGGCCAGTATATAGGCCTCAGCACAGAACACTGAGAAGGCAAAGGATAGAAGGAACTCATGTTACCAGATTAAAATGTAATTATTCAGTGACAAGCTATTCCACAAAGGTGCAGATTTCCTACGAAAATGGCCTGCATAACTTGGGGGCTGCTGTCCTTTATCCCTGCTGTCTCCCCTCTCCACTCTCCCATTCCTTTCCTTTGTGTCCTCCATTTGCTTTCTTTCCTTTATTAACTAATTATAGAAGTCCCCATGGTTGTGGAATTAGCTTCTATGTCTCCACTTCTTAATAGCATCACTAGGAAACACATTCTTTTTAATTTGAGTAGGTAATAGAGTCCAGGGAACAATCATACAGGTCAAATGTCTAATTTATTGAGTTGCAGTGTGATTTTTGACTCCAAGCAAATGTCTGTGGGGAACAGTTATCCGTTTGAGATAAATTAGCCAGGTTGGGTTGTAAAGTATTTCCTCAACATGCACATTTATCTTTTCTGAACGACCACTTTTAAAGGGTAAATTTTAATGTTAGTCTTCTGTTTTAAAACCCTCATGATATTTTGAAAATTTTAGGTGAGACATTGATACTACGGGTATTTATTTATTTTTCCTTGAATTCTCAGCTTTTAGTGATACATGATTAAATATTTAAGGAGGAAATAATATGCTGTCTGGAATTTGTTTCAAAATAATGTAGAAGGGGGTGGTGTGGATGGCAATAGAAATGAAACAAGGAGGCTGGCCGTGAGTTGATAATTGTTGAGGGAGGTGAGGGGGGTTCAAGGGTTTCATTTCATTCTTCTGTCTACTTTTATATATATTTTATATTGTACATAATAAAAAGTTAAAAAAAAAAAAACCCAACCCTACCATCCATATGTTTCCCATTGCCTCAAGGTGGAGGACAGCCCTCTTAACATGGCTGTCAGACCCTGTCACCACCTGGCTCTTCCTAACCCTTCCAGGTTCATCTTCTTGAGTGTTCTGGCCCCATGAAATTATTTGCAGTGGCCCTAACACCTACACCCCGACTTCCCTCATGCCCGTTTCACTTGCTATCTTCTCTTCCTCCAACATCCTTTCCTTCCCCCCATCCTAACCCTGGTGCACCTGCCTGACTTATGGATCCTCAGGTCTGAGACAACATCACTTTTTCCAGGCCTCCCCTGACTGCTCTCTGTCCAGGGGTGCCATTGTTGCTGCTCCTTTCACTTTAGCTCTCCTTATGGTGATTCTAACCACCATTTCCTTCCTGTCACCCCTGTTATATTACACGTTTTTTGAGGAAAGGGGTCATGCCTCATTCACACTTCTATCCCTGGTACCCAGCATGATGCCTAACATATAGCAGGCATCCAGCCTATAAACTGGAGAATAAAAGGCCCACCCAGAGCCTATTGGCACTTGGCCTCAGGTCTCCCAGTGCCTCTGCACAGAGCCAGCTGTGCCTGGTGTACATGACTTGGCACGACACCTTGTTTTTTCACACCCCATTCACTGTCTGTTTCATTGGAATTTTCAGTGACTTCTTATGAGTCATAGCAGTGTGAGCATAAGTTTGGATATTACTTTCCAAAATATCTTCACATGGTGGGGAAGACCCAGTCAAACTTTTTGAAGCTTTTATATGCTCTTGAAAATGATGAACTTTCCAATATTCCTGGGAAAATTTAAATACGTTCCATATTGATGTGATATGTTTCACTCCCCTGTTTTGAATAGGTTGCTCTAGGACATAACTCCAGGAGCATTTGAGCTACATTGTCAAGTTGATGGCAGATATGTGAGCCAGGGTCATGGCACAAGAATGCTCATTACAACAGTTTCAAATAGGAAAAAGAGAAAAAAATAAAATGTTTCTAGACAGGATGTATAAAGACATTGCCATCTAGTATTCATACAGTGGAATGCTGTACTGAAGTGGAAATGCACGACCAAAGCTAGACATACAATTGGTGGTCTCACACCAAAAACAGCAAGCTGAAGAAAACAAATGGTGTGATATTATTTATATCAAGTTCAAAATGTGCAAAACTACTAGTTATATTTTATAATGTTTAATATGCATATACATATATACAGCTATATGCAAGAAACTGATAAATACAGAGATCAGAACAGGAGGAGGGAGGGGCTGTGACAAGGAAGAGGCATGTGGAGCTCCAATAGTACATATAATGCTCTGTGTCTTGGACTGCATGGTGGGTATGTGGTTTTTCGTTTCATTCTACCTAACACTTTGTATATAAGCTAAATATATTCGTCGTGGATGACATATTAATAAAAATACATTAAGAAATAAAACCCCCAGCAACTTTTAAGTGAGACTACATTCTCAGCACTTTGAAGACAGAAGAATTTTTGCTTTTTATTTTAAATTCTTGTTGCTTTCCTTCCAGAGTTCATGGGGTAGGTAATTTTAATCAAATCATCCCTCACTTATGCTTTACCCTAAAAGGCTGATGGAGAAACACAAACTACAGCAGCTCCCCATTGGTGATCAGCAGGAGGTAGATTAAGTAGACAGATCACTTCTCTCACCCACATCCTCTCCTCTCTTTGTTCATCTCAGATATTGCCGTGGTGGATGTGAGTGACATCGCCAAACAGCCTTCACTTTTCTACCAGCTTGGAATTCGAGAAAGCTTAAACATGGGCAATAACGTGATCCTGTACTATGACACTGACCCTGCCACTGCTCTTTCATTGAAGGTAAAGGGCATGGTTCACCTTCTGAATACTTCATTTTGGGAAAGCAGTATTATATATTCAGGTGAAACAATAAAGACTTGCTTGTACAATTCCTTCCTTCCCATCACAGGTTCTAGACTTCCTGGCTGCTGTGTGAGCATATGTGCTACAGATGTGCTTTTGCAGGCAACCTGAAAAGCCTAAAACTCATCTTAGTTTCCACTGAAGCACACACAGTACTCTGAATCCTTTCATGGGCAATTTGATCCAAACCTACACATTAAAAAAATTATCACTAAACTTGGGTAATAAGGCAGCATTTAACAGTTACCAAAATGGGCAGAAAGTTTTGGCATAGATATAATCAGTATTTAATGTTATGTTTCACTCAGTTTAAAGCAGAGTAAAACTGAAAACGTGTGTGTTTAGGCACAACTCAGTAATGATTGAGAATTTTTAAATGTATATTTACAAGTTTTATACAAGTGCTTTTTTGGGTAACACAGTACTTAAAAAAAAATCCTTGCCCCAGGATATGCCTTTTTTAAATTGATTTTATAGTGAGAGGAAGCGGGAGAGGGAGAAGGGGGGAAGAGAGAGAGAAAGAAACATTGACCGGTTGCTTCCCATACACAGCCTGACTGGTGCTTGAACATACAGTGTAGGTATGTGCCCTGAGTGGGGATTGAACCTGAAACCTTTTGGTGTTCAGGTTAATGCTCCAAACAACCTGGCCAGGGCAACATAACATAGTGGTTTTTTTTTTTAATGTTCATATTTATAAAATATGAATGTCTAAGGTGAGTTGCTACAAAATTCAGCTAATAAATTAATATTGTTGAACATGTTAATGTTGGTCAGATAGTCCTGATCTGTGTTAAATCATTTCATGCATAAAACATTAGTTTGTTGACAGCAGTATTCCTCAACATTGATTGCACTTTAGAATCACTTGGAGTGCTTGTAAGTGTCTCAGTACCCAGGCCATACCCCAGATCAATTACATTACAGTCTTGAGGGAACTTTTTTTTAACCTCCTAGATGTGCAGCCAGGGTTGAGAATCAGTGGTTCAGAGTTAGCTTTGATGAACATCATAATTTTCTGGTGGCAAAGTTGGACATTTTTGTGTTTCTTGAAATTTGATATTAACCAGATTTTTCTGGAGTCTATAATAATTTGGGATTATTTCCTGGTAGAAATACCATTTTCTTCAGATGTGTAATCTGTATGTGTTATATATCATATACACTTTAGGTGTGTGCTCTGTAATTATAGTACAGAGTTGTGTTTTAAGAAGTGATTCATATGACATTGAAAGAAGAAACTATTATTGTATTGTACAGTGTAGAATAGTTTCCCCAAAGTCTATAAACCAATTTAAATTACTTTAGATACTAATTTCTTCATTTATGGATTTTCACTAAGGTAGTTATGCTTGGAAATAATTAGAATTAGAAAATATAAAAGGGAAGGTAATTAAGCATATTTTGATGAGAAACATGAAATTAGAATGTAGTTTTTCCTGATTTAATACACTTTTTTTTTTTTCTCAGCCGTGCCTCAGTTAACTTCTCTGGGAAGTCCTATGACCTAGATAAGTTTTCATTTTTAATGATATAGAATAATATTCCCTAAAATGGAAGTGGATAGTCAATTATATATAATGCCAAAAGAAGCAGTCTGTACTTGTCATCGGAAAATAGAAATCTCAGAACACGTAAAAAACATTTTAGGGAGCAGCTCTAATTAGTATTTTTCTTGGCAAATGTTGGCTTGCAGTACATACATAAATGATAACAATCAAGGGCTGCACAAACATACTAAGTTAACTGACTAAAATTGTTGTCATTGAATTTGAAAATTTCTAGACAACTATAGTAAGGGATCAGGAGTCGTACCAGTGACACCCCTTCCATAGGAAAGCTGTCTGTGGGGGTGGCCTCCAGCTTTCACATTGATGGGTCAAGAAGTGGTTCAGAAAAAAAAAAAAAGTGGTTCAGGGTGATACCATGATACATTTGAGGATACCATGGTGCTTCCCATGTACTTCTTGCTCTCACTGACATTCCTCACTGGGAAGGTGTAGGGCATTGAGAACCCCAAACTTGAATCTCACACTCTCTTGGGACAAAAGCATTGCCATTGCTATGGGAAAATTCTTATAACCATATATGCCCCCCCCCAGTAGTTCCAAAGCTAACCAATTATGATAAGTTTTTCTTAGAACATGAATTTTACAATTTTCGGAGGCTCATTTTATTTGGAGCTTTTTGCAGGGGAGGTTTCAAATGATTTACTCTGGATGATGGGGTGGGACAAGTTACTTGCTTATGGAAATTAACTGGTTTGGAAGAACACTGCATTCAGCTTATCTTTTCTTTTTCTTTTCAGGATATGGTAACTGAAAAAAACTCAGTAAGTATTTTCATATTTTTAACTTCATAAATGTAAATGCATAAAATGACTGCCTGAAAATCTCACAGATAGCAAAGTGATTTCTAATTGTGACTGTTGGTTGTTTTTCTAAGGGGGATACCTAGAACCCCCTGTCCCTCAAGTTGCCAACTAGCTCTGGCTCCACTCAGCCATCCAGGCTGTGGGGCAAAAGGCAAGATCAGGCAAGTGCACTTGTTCTTTGTTATGTGCTAGGACTTTGAGCCTGGAACCATCGTCGGCAGTCTCCTTCTGAGCTGAGTTGGTGTTTCCATGGACCACCAAGATTCTTTTTGCTTGAAACAGACTCATAAACACAGAGACTGGATTGGTGATTGCCAGAGGGGAAGAGGGTTGGAGGATTGGGTGAGATTGGTGAAGGGCTTAAAAAGTACACATTGGTAGTTTATAGAATAGACATGGGGATGTCAAGTACAGCATAGGGAATACAGTCAATAATAATTGCAGTGGCTATCTATGGTGCCAGGTGGATGCTGGAAATATCAGGGGGAACACTGTAAAGTATAAGATTGTCTAATCACTATGCTGTACACCTGAAACCAGTATAAAATAATACTAAAAGTAAACTGTAATCGAAAAATAAAAAAAAATAGAAAAAGCAAAACCATATCCCAGTACTAAAAAAAAGATTCTTTTTGCTGGAGCCAGTACCCCTCCATACTTGCCACCAAAGTTTCCCTAACAACAGAGAAACATGAACTTATACCCCAGTTAATATGGGGACTTAGCCCAAGTTCCCTGCCAAAGCTGAAAAGAAGTGGGACAGAATTCCACTTTCTTCTGTTTATATGCTAAAGTCTCCCAATTTAGCGTAAAAGTTCCTGCAATGGCATATCGATGATGCTGTGTTGGTTTGTATTGTATAATGAAACCTTCACCCTAAAAACATTCAAATAAGATTATTTCCTTGGAAATTGTGCCAAAGTTATCCTGTACCTTTGAATGCCCCCCAAACTACCCATCCTTCCAGACCTATGTTTTTGTGGTTTGAGAGGTTGTGACCTAGACTAGGAACAGTTCCTTGATCCCCCCATTTTTTTTGGTCCTCAGCCTCCATCCCAGTGGCCCTTCTAAATGGGAAGGCCCTCCTGCCTCTTTTCCTGTTCCTCTTGGAACTCCCAGAGGGAGAGGGAGAAGAGGTGCCAGGAGGTAGAGCCCTCCTGAGGGTGCCCCCCACCAGGGGAGTGGGAGCTTTGCATGACTTTGTTGCCTCCACAGAAGGCAACCCCTGCAGCTGTGGGGCTGGAGTTCACAGTTTTTAAAAAGGAGAGTTAAATTTGCAAGCTTGGATCATATTATTAAAAAACACCTTATTAAAAAGCTAATCTGGTTCTCTGATCCTTAGACCAGGTGATTTTTTTTTCTTTCTGGAAAGCCAGTGAAAGTTAATATAAACTCATTGTTTTGATCAAAATAGCTATCTCTATAATCCTTGGAGATTCTTTGAGAAACAGACATTGGCAATATTAGGTGCAATGTCTATAATATTAGAAGTCTTTTACCTGGCTTACAACCACATTTAGGCCTGGAGTTGAGAGTAACAATATCTCCTGATCCTTCCTACCTGCCTTCTTCAGTTCTTCAGTTTGCTATCATTTGAGATCCATAATGATCAGAGATGACATAGATTGCTTGGGGACACTTCATTGAAAGGACAGTTAAATTTCTTCTTTCTATATCCTTTGGGTTTTCTGAGTTCAGAATCAGAATTTCTACCACTTCTATTAGTGAAGTCCTGATTTCAGACAGAAAGGCTACGCCCCATAGTAGATGGAGAATTTAGTTTTATACATACTGATTTATGTAAAAACATCTGCCTTTTTGAATATTTATTTCATTTGGTGTAGCTATTTTTTAAAAAAATTCTGTCTCATCTTAAATTTCCTGTTTAAGTTGTTGTTTTTTTTTTTTTGTCTTTTTTTTCTCCTAAATGCCTGTTCTCTTTTGAATTGGAATGCCCTGGAAGTGCGAGCCACAAAACTTTTCTCTGTACTTTTTGATTATCACAGGAGTAATGTCATATTTCACAGGGCCAATGTCAGAACCAAAATATAAATATATAATTCTGTTGCCAATGGAGTAAGGCTTTGACGTCCCATCATACCCATTTATTTCCTTTACATTGATATGTAATGTACATACCATAATAGTCACCGTTCACTCATGTGTTTGTGTTGGGTATTTTGTTTTGTTCATCATGTCTTTCTTCAGTTAAGGATATTTCAGAATTAAGCTGGAATGGCAGTGACAAGAATCCTGGGAAGGGAGGAGGACATGAGATTTCTCTGGCTCTGTAGTTTTCTGTGGACTAGTTGGTAAACCTTGCTGGGTCTCAGTTTTTACCACCTCTATAAAATGAGATGATTAATCAGGTGATTACTGAGATCCATGCCAGCCCTGAAATAATTCTCTGTCTTTATGATACCTATTCAGTTGTTTGAACTAAGCAAATGGATGATTGCAGTAGTTCAGCTGGCACTACATGGCATGTCTTCAGCAGGAACATCTTCATTTACTTTTAAATGGCAGAGTAGTCTGATTATCCAGTTGAAATTGTTATTCAGCTTTTTGTTCCTCTTATGACCAGATAAATATAGAAAAGTAGCAATGTAGAATGGTATTTGCATTGATGTTTTTAAAAAATACATTTCCCTGATTGCATGTGTGCTGATTTTAAAAATTGTCTTTTAACTGACTAGAGAACTATATTTATTAAGCTTAAACCTTGTAATCATTTTTTAAAGAAGCACCCCACTTGGATTTTCTTCCTTAAAAAATTGACTTTATCACATATAGTTGTGTCAAATAATGTTTTAAAAATTATTCTTCATTCGCTCCCTAAATTTTCTTGGGAGCAATTTTCTGTGCTTTTTTTAGGTTCAGTTTTCAGTATGGATTTGCAAACTTTTTGCATTTTAAGATATAAGCTGCAAAGTACCACATTGTTGAGGAATCAATATATGTATTATTCCATAAGTGCTCAGAAATTGGTTTCTCTTGGGTAGTGTGAAACCATGTTCCATCTGGCCTAGATATTTTCCCTTCTTCTGAGTGGGCTTTTTTGTTGTTGTTTTTTTGTTTGTTTGTTTGTTTTTTGGTAATTGATATTCTCTTCATTGATATTCTGTATTTGATAAGGCAGTGTTGTTATATCTTTTAATTCTTTAAGCATGGTTTCCTTTAGTTCTTTGAACGTATTTGTAATAGGTGTTTTCAAGTCTTTGTTTCCTAAGTCCAATATCTGGCTCCTGTCAAAGGCAGACATTGTTGCCAGCTGGATAGAGTAATCTTGGTTGTTGGTCCTTGATTTTCATCACCTTGAATACTTCTTGCCAGTCCCTTCTTGCCTGCAAAGTTTCTTTTGAGAGATCAGCTGATAGTCTTATAGACATCCCTTTGTAGATAACTCTCTGCTTTTCTCTTGCTGCTTTAAGATTCTCTCTTTATTTTTAACCTTTAGTGTTTTAATTATGATGTGTCTTGATGTGGCCCTCTTCAGGCCCAACTTGTTTGGGATTCTCTGTGCTTCCTGGACTTGTATGTCTATGTCCTTCGCCAAATTAGGGGAGTTTTCTTTCATTATTTTTTAAATTAATTTTTTTCAATTTCTTGCTCTTCCTCTTCTTCTGGCATCCCTATGATTCCAATGTTGGCACTTTTGGAGATGGCTCAGTCATCTTATTCTCGCCTCATTTTTTTGAATTCTTGTTTCTTCATTCTGTACTGGTTGACTTTATTTCATCCTTATGTTCCAATTCATTGATTTGAACCCTGGTTTCCTTCCCTTCACCATTGGTTTTGTGTGGATTTTTTTTTAGTTCACTTAGTGTAGCCTTCATTTCTTCCCTTATGCATTTGCCATACTCAAGTGAGTTCTCTGAGCATCCTTATCACCAGTGTTTTGAACTTTGCGTCTGATAGGTTGGCTACCTCCATTTTGTTTAGTTATTTTTCTGGTCATTTGTCCTGTTCTTTTATTTGGGCCATATTTCTTTGTCTCCTTATTTGGTAGCCTCCCTGTATTTGTTTCTATGTATTAGGTAGAGCTGCTTTGACTCCCTGTCTGGGCACACCTGTTATGTTGTAAGGGGCGGAGCCTTAGGTATTCATCAGTGCAGGGTGACCTGTTTTAGTGCTCTGTGGTGCTTTATGTTGGGGAGGGGGTCAGAGAGGGAACAGTGCTTTCTGCTCAGCGCTTGCCCCTTTTCCAGTCACTTCACCCACTTCCTGCATGCTACTAGGACCCCTCTAGCTGCTGCCCTGGTGGTGGTTCTCAGAGTGGGTGGCTTTGCATACGTTCTAGGACCATGGGGGCCCTCTTAATGGACTCTCCTGAGAGACTGGCAGTTTCTTCTGCTGCCCCAACCCTCACTGGTTTTCACAGTCAGAAGCTATGAGGCTTTATTTTCCCAGTACTGAAACCCTGGGCCATAGGGTCTGGCCTGGGGTTGAGATTGCTCCCCAGGTGTCCCTCCTGGCTTTTAGCTGCCACACATGCATGTGGGACCACCTGTTCAGCTATCCACCACCTTGCCTCTGCCCCACTGTGTTCTCTTCAACCTGGCTCCCTGGCTCCACCCCTCCTACCCGTCTGGATCAATAGTTCTTTAAATTGTTGGTTGTCAGACTTCCATACAGTGATTTTTTGGCAGTTCTGGGTTTTTTTGTTGTTGTTGTTGTTTGTTTGTTTTGAGATTAGTTGTTATCCTTTTTATGGTTGTGGGAGGAGATGACACGTGTCTACCTAAGCCTCCATCTTGGTCAGGAGTCCTAAGTTTTTCCTAAATGTTTTTTTTTTAATAATTTTTACCAGTTATGATATTTTCTTGCAGGAGAGGATCTGAGGAGCTCCTCACACCTCTGATGTAGGTCTAACTTTTTGAAAATAGCAAATTCACTTTTACAAAGATATTTTACTTTCTAGGCTTCACTGATCCATACATCCCATTCTCCCTCTTAGTCTGAAATGCGAAGGCCCTTTTTTTTTTAAACCATAAATTCAACCAATTTCAGGTAGAATGAATGTATGTCACAGATGCATTTGTAAATAGTTCTCCAATGTTGTAAGTTTTCCCAAGGCTTCTATTTCATACGCGATCATAGCATACAGATAGTTTTCTCTATAATTAATGACTTTAACTTAGAAGAGGCTATATCCCTTATTTGAATTTTTATTCTTAGAGTAAGTGTATTATGCCAAAATGCCTAGGGTAATTCCATTAGTTTTAAAAATTAAATGCAAGAAGTCTGATGAATTATTTCTGACATATAAATTCTTTATAAATTTTGAAGGGATAGTAATTAAAAGTTTGAAATTTTGAGCTAGTTGCATTCTATGATGTAAAAATGTCATATAACAATGTATTTAAGACTTCCGGCCAAGATGGAGGCTTAGACGGACTCGCTTGGTCTCCCTCTACAACTAGAGAGGAATACAACTACTTCAAAACAAAAGATAACTAGAAATTCCAGAAAATAAAACTACACGGAAGTCCAACGTACAAAGTTATAAACCAGCGGCGCTCTTTGGGCAGGTAAGAGCGAAAGTAGGCAGTGCTGTTTGCGGTGGCACCAGGGACAGCGGCAAGGAGAACAATCCCAGCTGCAGTCGAACCCCAGCAGCTCCCGACCCCAACGCTGGGAAAGGCAACCACCACATCGCCGAATGGTGAGGCCCGAGGGTGGGAGGACGGATCCCGGTCACCTAGCGGGATAATGGCAGGAATCCATCTTGGACCCCCACCCCCACACAAAGCGCCACAGGGCTGCGAAATAGGTTGCGGATCGCCACTGGTCGCTGGGCAGTGACGACAAAGTGCCACAGCGCGGCGAAAAAGGTTGCTGGTCCTTCGCCGGTTACTGGGTAGTGACCACAAAGGGCCACAGCGCAGCGAAAAAGGTTGCGGATCGCCGCCGGTCGCTGGGTCGTGACGAGTACACAGGCACTGCCCCCTATAGCCGGCCCAAGAAAACAAAACGCATCTGTCAAAATGAGGCAGACAACTATAGAAATCCCAGTGGCGCAGCTCACCAGGCAACAGATGAAGAACCTGACAGATGAACAAATAAGAAACCTGTCAGAGGCTCAGTTCAGGGCCATTGTTATCAGGCGGCTTACAGAATTAACAAAAGATCTGGAAAACGATGAGAAAGAATTGAAAAACACTCATACTGAAAGGAACAAAACCACATACGAGACAGATGGTGAGGAAATAAAATCCAGAGTTCAAATCAACATACCAGAACATAGAGAAGGAACAAACAGTCAACCAGTGTAGAGAGAAAAAACGGGAAGCAAGGAAAATGATGAGAGGATCAGAAGCCTCTGGGACAGCTATAAGAGCTCCAATATACGCATGATCGGATTACCAGAGGGCGAAGAAGAAGAACTAGAAATTGAAAAATTAAGTGAAACTATAATAAAGCAGAACTTCCCAAACTTGGGAAATGAAATAAACTTACAGGTCCAGGAAGCACAGAGAGTTCAAAACAACTGGACCCAGGGAGAACCACTCCAAGACACATTATAATCAAAATGTCAAGAGTTAAAGATAAAGAGAGAATCTTAAAAGCAGCAAGAGAGAAGAAAAGAATCATGTACAAAGGGGTCCCAATTAGACTATCAGCTGACTTCTCAAGGGAGACCATGCAGCCAAGAAGGGACTGGCAAGAAATATTGAAAGTAATGAAAATCCAAAACCTACAACCACGAATACTTTATCCAGTGAAGCGTCATTCAGAATAGAAGGGCAGAGAAAGTGTTTCCAGGACAAAACAAAACTGAAAGAGTTCATTAGATCCAAACCACTGTTATATGAGATGTTAAAAGGACTGGTTTAGAAAAAGGAGGATCAAAGCTATGAACACTAAAATGAAAACTGCATCACAAGAAACAACAACAGAAGCTAGGGAACTGAAACAAAGGCAAACTAAATAGGCAATGAGAGTGGAAAAGAACTATAGGTATGGGGAGCATATTGGGGGGAGGTGAGCAGGGAATGGGGAGAGGGAGGGGGATGGTATAGGAATTAAGAAACATCGTAGGAGGGAATGGAATAGACAGAGAGGTTGAGAAGAACTATATGCACAACCAATGGACATGGACTAAAAGGGGGGGACAAGGGGAGGGAGGGGGGCCACCGGGTGGAGGGGAGCAGAGGGAAGGGAAATTGGAACAAATGTAACACTGTAATCAATAAAACACATTAAAAATGTATTTAACCCTCTTATGTGTTAAAGATTAAGCATTAATTTAGTGTAGCATTTGTGCTTACAAAGAATCACAATTCATAGTCAAATTGTAATTATTCCATAGAAAAAGGTAGTGTTTTACCTGAGTATTATTTGACTATTAATATTTTAAACAGATCCTTTTTAAAAACATTTTTGAGACTAATTACATTTATTAGTATCTGCTTCTTGCAAACAAATTTTACACAACAGTTTATGATAGTTCACTTGTGATGAAATGATCAAATATGACTTTTCCATCAACACTGGAAAAAAAGTATGGCTTTACATTCTAGTTCTTGGGTTTTAGTGGGTTCATATTCCCTCTGATTGGGGGGGAGGGTGTAATGAAACAATGTAATTTCTGAGACTTTAAACCCCTAAAATCTGCCAATGAAGTTCTGAGGCATTTAAAACCAAATTTTTGTCATATTGTACATCGATGTGTTAGAGCTTATGAAATTGAGTGGCTTCCTATTCTGTGCCTAATAGGTTTGTAGTCATATTGCACAAGTTGTGTTGATACTTAGGCATTTTCTCCTTCCTTGTCCCACTGTGTTCCAAATCCACAGCTATGCTTCTGCATCAATTACTTTGTGACATCTCTTTGTTTCCTCTTTGTTTCCTTTTTCCAGGGATATAATGGAAATTATTATTTCGTCCCATACACCATGACGCAGCACACTGGTGGTGATTGCAACAAGGGTGATTTACAGGAGTATGTGCAGAGCAGCTGGGTCAGCATACTGGGTCCCCTCTCTGTGCCCTTGGTGAAAAGGCTCTCTAGCCTCCTCAGTGACATCTACGTGACCTCATGGTAATTCCCCCAAGCCATCAACAACCTTGGGAATTTTGTCACAATCTTCCCTTCATATTGATGGAGGTGATGCATCCTCAAACAACCATAGTGTCCGGAGAATGGGGAACCCCGCCAATCATTTTAAGTCATCCTGAAATCCATTGTTGTTCCCTACTACATCGCTGAGTTGGGCCATTGAGTTGTACCAAAAAAGAATAAAACTGGAGTTAGGAGGTCAGGATTGATCCTGTCTGTGTCTGGCCTCAACTCTCTGTGTGACCTTGATAACTCTGTAACCATTTCTCATGTAGACAACAAGGAAGTTAAATCAGTGGTTTTTCTTAATGTTCTGAGAGTCAGTGTTTTAAGATCATTTCTGGAGATGATTTCCTCCCCTCCAGACTCCATTCACTTATTGAGGTTGTTAAAATGCTGCAGCACGGTCATTCTGACCACAAGTTTTTGTGCTGTAAAAGTTGGGATGTACTGAAGCCACCTTTACCTCAGGATGTCCTGTCACATGTTCTTTGTAGGTTGATGTTGGAGAAAGAGGGGAATCCTGGCTCAAGCAATTCTTTGCTGTATAGCCCTGTAAAGTCAGCTCACCTCCTTGTTCCTCGGTGCTCAAGAAACTCTGCCTTAAAATATCCTTATTCTAAAATCTAAAGGCAGAAAAATGATTCTACTTAACTAAAGGATCCAGTTATTTTGCTTGCAGCCAATTTAAAGGATTTACTTCTGTAAATTATGTAACAAAGAGAAGGATTTGTCCTTCCAAAACAAATGAAAATCCAGAGTACTCGCTGAACCAGCTTGAAATGTAAAGAACTACATGTCCCCCTTTGGCTCAAATCATGGTTCCCTGAACTATGGAGCGCAACTACTATAGTATTGGTGTGAGGTACACACTAGTTAACAGTCTGTTCTCTTTTTCTATGCCATCACCTCTTCTCTGAACAGAGTTCTTCTATAGACTTATGGGACAAGAAGAGAAAACCCAGACGTCTGTGACCACATGCCAACATAGAAAGCAAATGGGAAACTTTTGTGGCACATTCCTGGAAAACATCATTTAATCTCACTTTACTATTGTCTTACTAAATGAATATTTAGTAAGATTTTATTTATTTATATTTAGAGAGTGGAATGGAGGAAGAAAGAGAGGGAGAGAAACATCTATGTGTGGTTGCCTCTCACATGCCCCCAACTGACAACTTGGCCCGCAACCCAGGCATGTGCCCTGACTGGGAATCAAACCAGCAACCCTTTGGTTCGCAGAGTGGCACTCAATCCACTGAGCCACATCAGCCAGGGCAGGAAGAGTTCTCGTGTGTTCTCTTTTTCTGAAGGCTATTATTTAATTGAGCTTACTGTCTTTTTTTTTTTTTTTATGTAGAACCTAATTTTACTCTCTATAGTTAACTCATTTCAACTACTTGATGGATTGATGGTCTTTACCACTTGGCAATGCCAAATCTCCATGAAAAAAGTTACTTGGAAAGTGGACAACAAATTTAACTCAACCTATGGTCATTGTAAGTCAGCCTGGGTGCATGGAGATGTATGTAACCTGAGGTTTTCATGTTTCCTTCTACAGTGCTTATTACAAAGAATCTTTGTTAGATGATATCCACAGAGTCAGAGAGCGATACCAGGGCGAAGAAATGGCGAAGGAGCTGGCTCGGATCAGACTCCGTCTGGATAATATCAGAGTTCCGAGTCCAGACATCATCATTAATTTATTGCTGTCCTACCGCGATATCCAGGTATGAAACATGCTTCCCTTTATGTGGTGAGTGACTAAAAGATTCTTGTATGTTTATGTCCAGCTTATTTTAACTCACGGCTATGTTGGTGATGGTAACTCTCCTGCACTCAAAAAATAGTAGCTTTTTTCATGGCTGCTGCTGCGCTGTAAGTAACTTCATTAAATGAAGTCACTAGCTCGGTGGCCATGTGCCCATCCAAACTTGGCTAGCATGGGTTTGGAGGATAACTAGGAGTTTGCCACATTCAACTTTATATTTAAATGCCTAGGCTGTCTCATGTTTATAACTTTTCAGACAAGTCTGTGTTTCCTCTCTTTCTCATCTTGGGACCTCTTGCCAACAGGACTTTGATGCAATGATCAACCTGGTAGAAGCCGTGGAAATCCTGCCTATGTATGATTTGACCGACCAACATAATATTTATTTCCACTATTCATTTGCACTGAATAGGTAAGGATGATACTGTATGTATAGATTTTTGAAACAAGCCACCTATTATATTTTGCTTCTTTCATTTGCTCAAAACTCATTGAATATAAGTCAGATCATGTGCTCACTGTCAAAGTTATGAAATGGGCAGACATGAAAATGTCAAGGTTATGAAAATGGACAAGGTGTTGATCTTCAGGGGCTTTGTCTTTGGAACGTACATACTAGCTGTGAGGTATTCAGCCATGTAGCTAAATCTCACTAGCTTAGAGCAATAAAGGTCTTAATGAGGTTTTTCCAAAGTCCTATGGAAACATAGCAGAAGGAGGAAGTCATTCTTATTGGGTATTTTCTGAGGTCTTTTGGGCTGCTCTTTGAAGACTTAGTAAGAATTACCTCATGGGCTGGAGAGAGTGTGGAATGGGGATGGTGAAAAGGCCATTCCACTTGGCTAGAAGAGAAAAGTGAGCATAGATAGAGTTCTTCATGTGCAGTGTGTGTCTTCAAAAAACTGACCAGAACACAATTTGCAGGTGAAACAAATGCATACAGTGAGTCTCAGCATGGGGGATGGGACTGTATCTTGAAAGCACCTTCTGTACGTGAATAAGGAGTTGATAGTATCTTGTAGACTATGGGAGACCAGTTTAAACAGCAGTATTAACATTCTATGATAGGAAAAGGGGGTGCTGTCTTTATGTACTGGTATAATCTGAACTTTGGAATAAATTACTGGGCTAGGTAGACTATGTGAAACTTGGAAATTCCAGCCTGGAGACCATGAGCCTCAAAAGTCCACATGCTAGGGGTGTTAGCTAAGATGCTGTAATAAAGCCCAAATGCAGTGCTTTAAATTAGATTGCAATTTCTCTTTCACATAGCAGTCTAGAGGTGACTGGATCAGGCCAGTGGCATAGCACTGTTCCAGGAGTTGATCAGGGACCTGGCTTCTGACATTTTGTAGCTCTTTCATTTCGAAGAGTATTGTCCTCTTTTTTTCTAGTTGAAGCTCAATCGCTGATACTCTTTGTTCTAGCCTGTGGAAAGGGGGAAAGAGTAGAAGCCCAGGGCAAGTAATTTTCTTTAGCAAATAGAATTTTCACATTCCACTTCTACTCACATTCCATTGGAGAGAGCATAGTCTTATAACTCCATCTAGCTAATAAGGAAGTTGGGAATATAATCTCTAGCTGGGTGGCCATGTGCCCATCCAAACTTGGCTAGGATAGATTTGGAAGATAACTAGGAGTTTGCCACATTCAACCTCACAAAATCCTAGATGCCTAAATGTCTTAGGCCTATAGTCTCCCTTCCTCCCCTGATAAGATATAGGAAGAAGAACAGCATTAGGTGACTATGGTGAGAACCGTGCCCAGATAGACTTCGTGCCAGGCCTGTCCTCTGCTGGGGCCAGGAATGGCAATATTGAATCATACAGGAAAAAACTCTGGGAGCGTATTCAAACTTGGCTTGAGAGCTAGACTTCTGGCACCTTCTTAACCTTGTGTAGCTAATGTCTTTCGCAGGGAATGAATAAAATGAGGGTTGGAGGTCACCTGAGTTAGAGGACTCTAGTGTCTGGTTGCTCAGAGATTTTGCTTTGCTTCTGCAGCTGGATTAGGCTGCGGGCCTGGTACTGGCAGCATTTGCAGGACAGCAGCAACATAAGCCAATGACTTCAGGAGTCTCATGACACATTTGAGGTCACATATCTTTTATATTTAAGTAAAATATACAGATAGTGAAATGCACAGGTTTTAAGTAAACAATTTGATGAGTTTTGATAAATGGATCCACCCATGACAACAGCACCCCTATCAAAATAGAAACATTTCTATCCCTCCAGAAAGTTCCTTTGTGCACCTTGGCAAGCAATCCCCCACCCCTCCATAGGCAACCACTGTTGCAGTCTCTATCTCTATAGATGAGTTTTTCTTGTCCTTGAACTTCATCTAAATGGAATCACACAGCATTTAGTCTTTTTTTTTTTTTTTTTTTTTTTGGTCTGTTTTCCTTCACTTAGCATCGTGTTTGTGAGATTCCTCCCTGCTGTTGGATATATCAGTAGTTCATTCTTGTAGCTCTGGAGTATTCCATTGCATAAATATGCCACAATTGACTTCTCCATTTTACAGCTGGTAGACCTTTAGGTTGTTTCCAGTGTAGGGGTACCATGAACATTCTGGTATGAAAATTTGTGTACATGATTTTTGTACATAAATAGACATGTTTCTGTTGGGTATATAGTATATGCTTGTGTCCTGCTGTAGTAGACACTGATGGTGGTAGTCAGGGTTTTGATTCCTTTGGAGTGGGGAGTTTTCATGGTCTCTGAAAATATGCCTGCTCTCTCCCCAGTGGTCTTTAAACTCAGCAGCAAAGAGTGTTGGGGAAAGCATCTTCATTAAAACTAAAAAATAAAAGAAGTCCTATAAACTCCTCTCTCACAGAGTAGTGGGTTCCACTTTTATTTGTACTTAATTATACTTGGTTCACTCTTGATTTGTAAGGATTAAATAAGTCATCACTGGTGAAGTTTCTGGAAGAATGCCCAGCACACTGCAAGGGCCATAAAAATAAAGAGTTTGTTAAATAAAAACTTAAGAGGGCCATTTAAGTCACTTGCTATCATGTCCTTTCTACAACAGAGTGGAGGTAACTGATGTCAAACAGAATGAAACTATCTGATTACCATCCACTTAAAGTAATAAAAGAGTAGGAAAAAAAGTTTTGCAAAGGACAATCAGTATTTCAGAGAAAAGAGTGCGACAACATGAAATGATCCTGAGACAAATATCTTTTTTTCCAAGTTGGAAACAGAATGTCTGGGTTTGCACACCAGAAAGCCACCTTTCTCTCTGACCTCTTTTCCTTCTCATTGAATTTACACAGACAGTGGTTCTGTATTGTAGGCCAGGCAGGGGCCTCAATGCCAGGAACCTCATTTTCTCCAACCAGCTAGGGATTTTCTGTAGAATTACGATAATTGCTTCATTTATACGTGTGATTTGATCCTGAATTTCACATCTTTGCTGCAGGTATAACTTGGCTAGCTGTAAGCATAGTTGTAATAGGATTTGGCATTATGTACAGTTTTCAGGAAGCTTAGGGAGTTACCTTGTACTGATAGAGAAATTGGTGGTGGCAAGTAGTGCTTTTTTTTCCTACATTGCAGTTAACCTTTAACTCTTAGGAACTGGAGCAAATAATGCCCATAAATTAGTTATTAAAGGTTGGCAGTAATGAATGGTGTTTGGCCCTCAAATAGCAAGGGGTCCCTCTTATTAGAAAAGCTGGCTTGAGCTGATTAGCTTTTCCTGATATATTCCACTTTACTGCATTCTGAAGCCCATTCAAGACTACTTCAAATTTCCATTGAGCTTTTCTCTTGCTGTTTTTAAGATTCTCTCTTTATCTTTAGCCTTTGGCATTTTAAATTATGTGTCTTGGTGTGGTCCTCTTTGGGTCCATCTTGTTTGGGATTCTGTGCTTCCTTGACTTGCATGTTTATTTCCTTCACCAAATAAGGGGAATTTTCTTTCATTACTTTTTCATATAAGTTTTCAATTTCTTGCTCTTTCTCTTCTCCTTCCAGCATGCCTATGATTTGAATGTTGGTGTGTTTGAAGTTGTCCCAGAGGCTCCTTAGCCTATCCTTGGTTTTTTTGTTGTTGTTGGGGTTTTTTTTTTTTTTTTGTATTCTTTTTTCTTCTTGCTGTTCTGATCGAATGTTCCAAATCATTGATTTGATTCTCAGCTTCATCCTTTCCACTGTTGGTTCCCTGTAAATTTTTTATTTCACTTAGTGTAACCTTCACTTCTACCTGGGTCATTTTTATGCTGTTGAAGTGTACCCAGTGAGTTTCTTGAACATCCTTATAACCAGTGTTTTGAACTCTGCATTTGATAGATTGTTTATCTCCATTTTGTTTAGATCTTTTTCTGGAGTTTTGTTCTGTTCTTTCATTTGGGCCCTGTTTCCTTGTCTCCTCATTTTGGCAGCCTCTCTGTGTTTGTTTCTACATATCAGGTAGAGCTGCTTTGATTCCCTGTCTTATATGGCCTATTGTAGCAAAGCACACAGTAAGTTGGATGGGGTGGAGCCTTATGTAATTGCCAGCGTGGGGCAACCTGTGTGAACCAGGTTGATGGAGTCTCCACTACAGTGTTGCTGCTCTGTGGCTCTGCATTGGGGAGGGCTCAGAAAGGGGACAGTGCTGCTGCCTGGCCTCTGGAGTTTTTTCCAGGAGGAAGCTGTCTCCTGGCACTCGGCCTGATGCCAGACGCATTAGTTTCTCCAAAAATGCCAGTGGTGCCCTTTAAGCTGCTGACCCAGTGCTAGAGCCCAGAAAGAGTGAGTCTGCATTAAGTCCTAAGTCCACTGCGGGCCCTTTAAGAGAAGATGCTTGAGAATCCCTGAGTTTCTTCTGCTTGAACCCCCACTAGTTTTTGCAGCCAGAAGTTATGGGAACTCATCTTCCTGGTACTGGAACCCTGGCCTGGGTGGTCTGGTGTGGAGCTGGGACCCTTCACTCCCAAGGTATCCCTCCTGATTTTTATCCACCACATATAGGTACGGGACCACCTGTTCCACATCTCTGCCCCTCTGCCCCTCCTTACCCATCTGTATGAATGTGACGTCTTTAATTTTTTGGTTGTTGCCTCTCCTACCCATCTGAATACATGTAACCTCTTTAATTTCTTGGTTGTTGGACTTGCATACAGCTCTATTTTCTGATGATTCTGGGTGATAGTTGTTTTACAGTTGTAATTTTTGCAGTGGTTGTGTAAGGAGATGAGCCATGTTTACCTATGCGTCCATCTTGACTAGAAGTCTACTGTGGATCTTAAGCTGTTGCATTTTAATATGAAAAATAAATATAATTTAGACTTTTTTTCTGATAAAGCATAGTGTCCTCACACCCAGTCCCTGACAGAATGAATGTATATATGTTTCTATGTGTTGATTTAGACATTCATGATCTTATCACATGACTCTTTCAGGAGAAACAGCGAGGGTGACCGTGATAAGGCTCTCAGCATCATACTTGAGGTTCTGCAGAAGTCTGAGTGCCCATCCCCCGCCACGTTATGCCTGTGTGGAGTGATCTACAAGGACATCTTCTTTGATTCAAACTACAGAGATAATGCCAGCAAAGACAAAGCCATTGAGTGGTAAACCCTCAGCCCTAGTCAGTAGCATATGCATCTCTGCAAAGAACAGAATTACAGTGGCTAGAAACCCACACCTTTTCCTATGCATGTGTGCCTGCTTGGTTGTTGGCCGTGAAAAAACATGCCATACATGTGGTTTGGGGATTTCCACATTCCTTTTTCCCTGAGGAAACCATTAGGAACAGGATTTTTTCCTGGTGACATTCTCCCCACAAGTTCACTCATTTACAGGGGCTAGGAGGAGGATTGGCATGCTCCTTCCCAGCTACTTCTTCCAGAACCTTGTTCTCCCCCTGTCAGGGCATTGTCTTCTCAGTGAGTTATTCATTCATCCATCCATCCATCGAACAAAGGGTTCTTGAGGGTTTAGTGTGTGCCAGAAACTTTTCTAGATGGAGGGGATAAACAGCAGATGTGAATTCCTCTCCTAATGGACCTCGCATTGCTGGTAAAGGAAGCCAGACAAAATAAAATATATAGGATGTGGACTAATGGTGAGGGCTATGGGGAAAAGTTAAGTAGGGAGGGGAAAGGAGGGTTGGGAGAAGTTGTCTGCTGTTTTAGGTAGGATGGCCAGTGTGGGTGAGTAAAGATGTGAAGATGGCAAGGGAATGAGCCTTGCAGATAACTGTGGAGAAAGTGTTCCAGGAAGAGGGGGACAACAAGGGCAAAGACCCTGAGGAGAAGGCATGCTGCGCAAGCTCAAGGATGGTAGGCATGAACAAGTGGAGAGTGGCAGGAAATGGGAGGGAAAATGACCCTTTTATTCTGAGGGAGACAATACAACATCAGAGTGTTCTAAGCAGAGGAGTGACAAGTTCTGACATGCATTTTAACTGGAGTACTCTCACTGTTAAGCAAAGGAAAAATTTTAGGGGGTGTATCAACTATCATTGGCTGCATAACAACTCCAGAACTTGGTGGCTTAAAACAGTGAATCTCATGATTCTCCGGATTGGCCAGGCAGTACCTCTGCTGGTTCCACTCTCAAAAGTGCTGGGCTCACTCCTAAAGTTGCAGTCAGCTGGAGGGTGAGAGGGCTGGAAGGTCCAAGATGGCTTCCATTCTCTGCCATGTGGTTCTAATCCTTGTATACCAGCTTTCTTATATGACGGGCTGCATTCTAAGAGAGCAAAGGTGGAAGCTGCAAAGCTTCTTGAGGCTTAGGGCCAGTTTTACCACATGCTATTGGTCAAAGTAAATCCCATGGCCACCCCAGATTTAAAGGGGTAAAGAAATAAGAGTCTATGTGTGGTTGGGAGAAATGGCAAAATCGTACTGCAAAGGCACAGTGGGATGAGAGGAATTTGTGGCCATTGAACAATTTACCACAGGAGTAAAAGCAGAAGCAGGGAACAGAAGGCTATTGAAATAATTCAGGAGAGAGCTGGTGATGACTTGAACTAGCCTGGTAGTGATGAAAATAAGTCAGAACCTGGATGTCTTTTGAAGGTGGATCCAACAGCTCATATTATCCATTTCCATTACAAGAGCTCTTGGCATTGCTGTTCTATGTTCATTTAATTCTGGCTGCTGTTTCTCTGTCTATCTTTGTTCTTTCATATGTGTTGGAGGTCCCCAACCTCTGGGCCATGGACTGGTACTGGTCTGGGCTTGTTAGGAACCGGGCCACATAGCAGGGGGTGAGCTTGTATGTAAGGTGCTTGAATCATCCCGAAACCATCCCCCCACCCCTGGTCCGTGGAAAACTTGTCTTCCACGAAACTGGTCCCTTGTGCCAAAAAGGTTGCAGACTGCTGCTCCTCTACCCTCTTCTCTCTGTCCACACACTCTTCCCTGGAGATCCTAGCCAGTCCCACATCTTGGGATCCCTCGCTTGTCTTCAGCTCAACCTCTGTTTTAAGTTGTGTCCCCACATGCCCGCTCGTTGTCCACCTGTTCTACCTTCAGATGGTGCTGGTATTTAAGACTAACCATGTCCAAGACTGAAGTCATTTTCTTATCGCCACAAGGTATGGCTTCCAGTATTTTGCTTCCTTACCACATTTAGCCTCCTAGGCTTAAACTTTTAGTTGATGTTTCATAAGTTTCACTCACTTATACAATCAGTCCCCAATTCCAGCCCTCTGTGAGTCTTTCCTCACTCCCTGCCAATCCTTTCCCATCTCCTCCCTCCAATCAGCACCATTTTTTTTTTTTTTTTTTTTTTTTTTTTTTTTTACTATTTGCTAGGAATGTGTGAACAGTATCCCATATAGGTTCCCTCCTTGGTGTCTCTAAAGTCTATCCTAAAAGTCAAAGATCCCACCATGGCTCCCCACTCCCTATTAATTAAAAGTTCAAACTTAGATCATTGTCCTGGTGCTCTGCAGACTTTCCTCAACTCACCTCTATGCCTATTTTCCGTGGCCTGAAATATGTCCAATTAAACTAAAGTTCTTTAGGAGCTCCCCAAACTCCTATTGGTATAAAAATGGTATTTGCAGTTTTGTATCTTGATCCTAATGTAATAGATTCCTGCCCATTCTGTCACTTTATGCCACCGCTCTTACAGTTCTTTGAGCTCCAGGATTCTGACAATAGTGCTTCATACATGAAAAACTTACTCCATTTTGTAATGTATGTAAAGAAATAAATGGCCTGCAGAGAAATAGCCTATAATTGATGCAAGATGTTCAACGAAGAAATGGAATCTAACTCAAAAATGAGATTTGGACATCAAATTGTGGTCTCCTTTTGGGAGTAGGGTTTTAATAGGTTTTAATTTTCTTTTGTACACTTTAATATAGTTTCCTTAATTTACACAATGATTATGGTTTCTTTTTTTCAAAACCTAATGAAAAAATTTTAAACTCCCTAGTGTAAGTTACTGTGTTGCTACTATGAAATTTTTAGGAAGACATTTGAGTGTTGCCTGTAGCGGTTTATAAAGATTGAAAGGAAAGCTGGAAACCAATAAATTAGAGTATTAAGGATTTTCACAAGAAAGTTTGTACCATTATTTACACATTTTTTCCTACCATAGTAAGATTATATATCAAGAACTGGATGGTTCTGTGATCGTAGGTTACGCAGAGGGTTCGAGCTTCAGCCATCTCTTTATACCGGAATTAACCTCGCAGTTTTGCTGACAATCACTGGACACCAGTTTGAAACATCCATGGAACTAAGGAATATAGGTAAAGCTACTTATTGTTGCAAGTGTTGATGCTTTGGTAACACACGTTCATTAAAAATTATGTTTGAATAACTAGCATATTTCAGAAGGAACAATTATTCTCTGATGGCACTCCCGAGACAATAGCCAAAATAAAATACCCATTATTTCCTTCTATCTAAAGGCTTACATAATATGATAGAAACTAGAAACACTTTTATAACTTTATCTAAAATTCATGTTTTAAGGTATCTGGCTGAACAATTTGTTGGGAATAAAAGGGTCCTTGGAGCAAATGAACAATTACTGGGATGTGGGTCACTTCTTCAGCACCAATGTGTTGGCCAATAATATCAAGAAGGCCATCCAGGCAGCAGAGAAATTGTTCTTACTGAAGCCTCCAGTCTGGTGAGTCATGTCTGTGCATTACTATTATTATTCTCAATATTTGATCATGTCGTGACATGTTTTTGCCAGGGAGAAAAGGTTTAAATGCAAAAAACAAGAGCAATGACTATGTTTCTCCTTCTGGCTTCATTATGACAAAGTTAGGGCAGAAAGAACAACTCTGAGGGAAGGGAAAGACAGACACATGCACACGCACACACAAGATACACCCCTACATGCTGTACTGCCAAGGTGAAACTCTGAGTCTTATTAATTTTCTCAGGTCAGCCAGGTCCTCAAGAGCAAAGCCTTCTTTGATACTAGTACATATTGTGTATCTGTGAGAAAGCATTGTAAAGCTGAAAAACACAGCAAGAAAATAACATTCATCACAAATGAAAACTGGAACTAAAATACCAATAATAGATATATGCTTAAAAATATGTGGCATAGCTATGGCCCTAGGTTATAGAGCTATTAAAATGTGCAAGAAAACATCCTTGGGGACATGGAAATGTGTTTATGGTTTATGATAGAGTAAGAAAAGCCAACTGCTTTGGCATGTGTCAGAATCACCTGTGTTGATTAAAAAAGAGATTTCTGGGCCTAACCTTAGAATTTCTGGTTCAGAAGGTCTAGTGTGGGACCTGAGAATTTGCACTTACAAATTACAAACTGATGCTGACAGTCTGGGGACCACACTTGGAGAACTGCTGTTTTGTATGCACTCATTTTAATTAAAAATATGTGTTTGGTATGAGACTAAAAAAAAAAAAAAAAGAAAAAAGATCTGGGCAGGCTGCGCAGTATCTGACTCCCAATAGTCATTAAGCTCCCTTAGAATTGTGGTTATTTTATTGATTGCTACTGTCTCATAGTAGTTGCTCAGTAGATACTTGTTATAATGAATAAATGATGAATGATGGATTTTCCCTGAAATATTGACAGTGGTTATCTCAGGGTGATAGCCTTATGAGTTTTTAATCTGTTCTTTTTTTTCTTATCTATTTCCTGACTTGTTGAAAATGCATTTGGATTACTTGCATAATTTAACAATTTTTGCTTTTAACAACCTTTGTTGATCTTTCTGCTCTTATTTCCCAGCCCAGTGGGCCAAGCTGGACTCCCAGGTGTAGGAATCTCTTCAGTCATATCTAGTTTGACCCCATTTCTTCCCAGTCTGAAGAACTAAAATTTTGGTCCCCAAACCATATCAACCTCTGGAAAGCTCTTTGAGGCTGAGAGAACACTTAGAGACAGACTGGGCCTCTAGCCCTTCCTGAGTGGCTGATGTTCTAGAATCCTGATTTTAGCTGACTTCATGGAGAGCAGGCTGGAGGCTTGAATACATTCCTCTTCTATCAGCACTTGGGCTGAATTACAGTGTTTATACCTATTGTTGTGGGTCCAAGACCACCCTCAGGTTCACCATTTGCTAGAAGGCCTCACAGAACTGAGAAAAGCTGTTATATTATATAGAAGGGTACAGATTGAATCAGCAAAGGCAAAAGGCACAGCCTGGGGAGACCAGGCCACAAGCTTCCAGTTGTCCTCTTTTGGTGGAGTCGGGTGGATAGTGCTTACTTATCTCCGCAACAATGTGTGACAGCATGCCCAATGTATTGCCAGCCAGGGAAGCTCACCAACTCATTCTGTCCAGGGTTTTTATTGGGGTCAGACATGTAGGCATGGAGGACCCATGTGACTGAGATCACACTGATAACAGCATTGCCCAAGGCCCCCACCATGAATCAGTTGTTAGCATAAACTATCTGGCATGGGCCAAGGCTCCAGGTAAACAAATCACTGTTATCAAGCAGGCTTTTCTAAGGGTTTGGAGGTGATTTTCCTGACGCCAGTCTAGGGCCAGAACATTATTTGGAAATGTGGAGAGTTTGGACAGCCCAGGACGGCTGAGTTAATCCCGTACCCAAGCAAGTCATTCAGGGTAACTGATCTGCCTTCCCAGGATAGCTCCAGACTCTGTCCTCAAATGGCAAAATAATACCGTGATGCTTTCACCTGAACCATCCCCATTTAGTTCCAGAAAAATGTGACCACCACTACTTGGCAGTTACGTTTCAAAAAGTTCATCTTGCCTGAGGATAGTAAAGGTGTAGTCAGATTCAAGATCTCATAACATCAAAATCTACCTGCTCAGATCTAATTTTTTTTTAAAGAAAAGACAATGAGTTTTATATTAGTGATTGCCAAAGGTCCAGGAGGGGAGTTGGGGATGAGAAGGAAGTAGGCATGGCTATAGAAGGGAAATAAGAGACATTCTTGTGGCTGTGGAAAAATATTCTCTATCTCGACTGTATCAAGGTCAATATCCTGATTGTGATAATTGTTTTAGAATTCAGTGAGGTGAATTCTGTTGGGGTAGGGTAAACTGGGCCAAGGCAAGGGTACATGCAATTTTCAGCAATTACCTCAAAATAAAAAGTTGAATTAAAGAAAAAGACAATGAGATTGAAATTTTACCATTTTGCAAGTGCTTTGAACTTCAAACAACTTGCTTGTGTTATTTAGGACAGTTAGCAGGTGCTTGCCAATCTGTGTTTTGTATACTGTGTACCAAAATTGAGATTTAGACCAATGTTGGTTAAAAAGTCATGTTCTATGATTTTGTTGAGCTAACTTATTTTGCCTACTATTTGGGTTTCTTTTAATTAAGTGCATATATGGCTGCCACACGATTAAGAAGCACTCACTGTGCAATACAAATTTAAGTAAATAAAGCTTTCAGGAAACTTGTTTTTTTCTTTTTAAAAAAATTATCTATTTTTAGAGGGAGGGAAAGGGAAGGAGAAAGAAAGGGAGAGAAACATTAATGTGTGGTTGCCTCTCACATATCCGCATCTGGGGACCTGGCCCACGACCCAGGCATGTGCCCTGACTGGGAATTGAACCAGCAACCTTTTTGTTCTCAGGCCTGCGCTCAATCCACTGACCCACACCAGCCAGGGCAGGAAACTTCTTTTAAAGAGAGTAGAATTGAACTCAGTTTCTTTGGGAATGTAATTTACTAATGCTTGTGATTTTTCCAGGTACTTGAAAACACTAGTTAAGAATTTGTCTTTAATTCTGCGCCTCAAGAAATATATTCTCGAATTTTCACCCATGGGAGAACAGCTTAACTTCTGGATAGATATACTTTTCAGAGCAACAGAGGACGTTATTAATGGACTGAGCTTTCCAGTAAGATATGCTAAAGTTCATTCCTTTAACATAAAAAAGGAAATTTTGGTTGTCAAAATTGTGGGAAAGGTGTTGCAACTGGCAGCTCATGGCGTTGAGGCCACAGATGCCAGTAAACATCTAACAGGATAGTTGCGCCTCCCCAAACAGAATTATCTCGCCCAAGATGTCAGTAGTGCTGAGGTGGAGAAACCCCTGTTCTAGAACTAATAGTGAAATTTTGGAATTCAAACCTGTTTCCTGTGTGGCTCTGATTGGCCTCAGTGCCACTAATTACTTTTTAAAACTGTATTGAAAAGCAAAATTGCTTTCATTTTTTCAGTGAGTTTTTGTTGAAGTTTTATGACCATCTTATAAGGAGGCATAACTAAGATATCTAAGCACTTGTGTTTTGTATTTATGCCATAAGATTTTGTGAACATGTAGCATTCAAGAATCTCATTAAATAGCTAATAAAAGATTAATTTACTTGAAATGATTATGAAATAATTTTGTCCCTAGGCATTAAGTTTTAAAATATTTTTTAATTAGGAAATATTTTAAACCTCTTGAAAGGTAGAAAAGAATAATGGGACAGACACTCGGGTAATCTCTACCTAGGTTTAGCAGTGTTAAACATATTGCTTTATTTGCTTTGGAAATTCATTCTCTCTCTAGCTCTTTCCTGTACTTTCTCCCCATCCCCTTCCTTACTCCCTCTCTTTACCCCAACAAAATAAAACAAGACTGATGTCACCTCACTTTTCGTCCCCTTGCATTTTTTAGACTTGGTACCTACCAGCTTACTTTCTTATTTCTCTCAAAAACTGTAACATTCCTCTTTTTTTTTCTGTCACCTTCCCAAGCAGGCCTTTCTTGACTATCCTGTCTAAAGAAGTTTCCCTGCCTCCGGTCTCACCTTTATTCTGCCTTATTTTCTTCAGAGTTCTATATGATACCATATTGCATATCCCTATCTGTTTGTTCCTTTATCTGCCCCATTAGAGCAGAGACCTCCTGAGGGCAGGGACTTTTGTTGTGGGCTGCTGCGTCCACAGCCCCTAGAGCAGCATTAACACACTGTACAGGTCTTTCATGTGTGTTGGTGGAGAACACAGCTTCCCACCTTCTCAGTGGGCAGGGTGGCCGATGTTGTATATTCTTGTGCATTACAGACATCTGTTCTTCTTTTAGGTTCTGGTGATAGAATCAACCAAAGTCTACCAGCCTTCATATGTTTCTGTAAACAATGAAGCTGAGAAGTCAGTTTCTCTGTGGCATGTCTCACCCACAGAAACGGTAAGAAAAAGACCACCAACAGCTTGCTCTATTTTTTATGACTTAATCAAAAATTTGATTTTTTTTCTTTTTCTAAAATGTATTTTACTGATTATGCTATTACAGTTGTCCCAATTTTTTTCCTCTGTGCCCCTTGGCTCGGTACTCCCCTTCCCTCCAGCAGTCTCCCCCACCCCTTAGTTCATGTCTATGGGTCGTGCATATAAGTTCTTTGGCTTCACACTTTTCTATATTATTCTTAACTTACCCCTCTCTATTTTGTACCAGCCAATTATGCTTCTTAGTCCCTGCACCATTTCCCCGTTTCTCCCCCTTCCCCCTCCCAGCTGATAACCTTGGGACAACTATAAACATACCAACATCCGAATCATAGGGGTGCCAGAGGAGAAGAGGAAGAGCAAGAAATTAGAAATTGAAAACTTATGTGAAAAAATAATGAAGGAAAACTTTCCAAATTTGGTGAAAAGAAATAGACATACAAGTCCAGGAAGCACAGAGGGTCCCAAACAAGCTAGACCAAAGGAGGACCACACCAAGACACATCACAATTAAGATGCCAAAGGTGAAAGATAAAGAGAGAATCTTAAAAGCAGCAAGAGAAAAGCAGAGAGTTACCTACAAAGGGGTGCCTATAAGTCTATCAGCTAATTTCTCAAGAGAAACTTTGCAGGCAAGAAGGGACTGGCAAGCAGTATTCAATGTGATGAAAAGCACCCTATTCTCGGTGTTGGAATTCTTGTATTAGAGACTAACTTTGCTTATTTTCTTTGTATCATTGATAACACCGTGATACGAAAGAATTTTCAAAATTTTGACCTATAATATCACTATTCCATTCATACAGTACAAAACACCTCATATTTTGACAAGTACTTGTGGAAAAACTAATTCTATTAAAAAGACTTCATAATTTTGCAGCAAAATGGTTTTGGTCTCATGGAATTTTACACTTTGCCCACTTAATTGGAATCTTATAATGGTTGGTGGCCCTTAGTGGAAAGTTCCATTGGTACATATACTACACTAGCTTACTAGTTGTAAATGTTTTACTTTGCATGTAGTCCATTATAAGAAATGGAAAAGAACTATATAAGCAGCAACTGTTAAGTTTTCCTTGACTGATGAAATGTTTTACACAAGTGCTTGTAGTTGTCAGAACAGATGTCTGAGACAGATATCAATTGCCTTTTTTCTTCGAAAGGAAGCCTTTGCTTTCGCCTTCATGTGCAGTTTTGAAATTCTGCAGATTGTGAAAGCAAGCAGATTTGCCTAGAGCAGCAGTTTTCAACCAGTATGACGCGGCACACTGGTGTATCGCAAGAGGCACACTGGGATACCGCAAGAATTTTTAAAACATGCAATACCTGACTATTTAGTCAGAGGCAGTGGCTTCTGTTCCCTTAGATTATCAAGTAAAAAAATAACTTACAACAATAGCCATCCACTGTGAATGGATCAAAATTATACCTATTTTTGTCAGATGGGCAAAAAATGTATTTTTTTGGTGTGTCACAGAATTTTAGTAATTTATGTGTCCATGACGTGAGAAAAGTTGAAAGTTCCTGGTATAAAGTGAGATGACATTCCTCTACATGGTGTTGCATTTTTTTTCCCGGTGGGCTGTTGCTCGTGGGAGAGATCACACACATACACACTTTCATCCACACACAGCATTGCTGTAAGATGAGATTAAGTTGTGGTTTGTTAGCCAAGGGTTCAGAAATTTATATGTTGGTCAGTGTTTAACAACCAATTCTCTAAGGGACACACATGGAAAGGGCTGATTTGTAATGTTCGCTGATTTCTGTGGTATAAACTCTTCTACCATGACTAGTTTTAAGCAAGCTGCATTGAGTCACTGAACATGGGGTTAGGAAGAGCTGTACAAAATTGACCTTCCTAAGCTGGCACAAGCTGCACATAGCACACCAATGTGAGGAGGCCACACAGGGCAGGAGAAAATGCAGCCCTTGTCCTTCAGCTCCTCACAGACCTCAAAGTCACCAACAGGCACATGTAGCCACCAACACTGTCCACACTGGTAGGGCAGCTGGTTTTGGGAAGCCCTTTTGGGGAGTACCTTTTATACCTATGTCAGAAACAGGACAAACCTACACAGGAAATCTGTGTTCTTAACACAAAATTGTCACAGCCAGCCAGGATTCCTCCCCCAAAGTCTGCATTCTGAGGGTACGCAGGGCAGAAGCCAAGAAGTGCCTGGGGGATCCTGGAGCTGTGATCTCTTTCATGAGCTCTCCAACTTCCTCTACCACTCCCTGCTCTCTTACTCCACTCAGACTCCTCTTTGCTGGTCCCCAGACATGCCAAGCATGCTGCTACCTCAGGGCCTTTGAATGTGCTGTTAATGTAACGGAACCTTTGGGCTGCTCCGATTGAAACAGAACACATGGGCTGTTTAGTTAGGGGCCCGATTGCCCTCCCGCCGCCAGAATTATAACTTTTTAAAAAATTTTATTTATTTTTTAATGTATTTTATTGATTATATTGTTACAATAGTTCCAACTTTCTCCCCTTTACTCCCCTCCACCCAGCATCTCCCTCACCCAGCAATCCCCCCTCCAAGTCCATACCCATGGTTCGTACATACAAGCTTTCCCGCTTCACCCTTTCATATATTCTTCTTCTTCTCTCTTTTTTTTAGTAAATATGTGATTAATTAATTATTTTAACAATAAAAAATATCCCTCCCTCTCAGATATTAAGACCCTATGTAATCTTGTAAAGGACAATGGGCGAAGGTCTCAAACTCCTCTAGCTGCTTCAAGCTGGACATGGTCGTCGTCCTACCTACCCTTGGGTCTAGAAATCCCTATTAATAGTAGGGGTGAGAGGGTGGCCTTCCCACATGGGGAAGGATCGTGCAGACTCCAGGTCAGTTGGCGGTCTCCGGACAACGGCGTGCTTGGTTTAACAGGCTGGCACACTTGTTGTGTTCTGGGGGCAACAGATTTGGCAAAAAGGGTTAAAAGACATCATTCAATCCATAACTACTAGATGACAAAAGGCAGGGATTAATTTTTCAATGTCCCACATTAGGGGAAAAAAAAAAAAAAGGGCTTCTTTGGAGGAAGGTGTGCTAGGCACATCTCACCTGTCCAAAACCCTTTTGCCCATTATACTTAGTTTGGGCTGAGGGGAATAGTTTAGGTTTCCCCCCTCTCAGACCTCTGGGTCCTTTCTATCCAAGCCATTAGGATAGAAAAGAGAAACCAGTTTTCAAGTGAAGCCCACAGATCACCCCATTCTTCACCAACCCAGCCATTTAGTTTAGCCAAAAAGTTGAGTCTCAGGAGGCAGTGCTGCAGAGAGGATTAAGTGAGGCTTATACGTACCGACAGTCACTCAGGTAATGCGGTCATAGGCTTATGCCCTTTGAAAACAGAAAACACATGTTAATTTATGTAACATAACCCACAAACAAGTCTCTAAATCTGTAAGACTGTCTTATTGGGGAGACATCCAGTTGCAAGGCACTTGACATTCTACTTGCCTGCAACTTGAATATCTTTGATGATATCACAGACATGGTTTAATTTTCAAGTGAAACCATATTTTAAATGAAAAACTTTTAAGACTGTTAGCTGCACTACTTTATAGTCTACCACTGATCATTGTGATTTTCCTTGAATAATGATTTTTCTCCCTAAGATTACCCTCCTTGTCATTAAAGGGACTACATTAAGTCCATTTTTAATTTATCCTGTTCATTTGCATAAACACAACAAGAGCAGCAAATGATCACTTATGATCTTTAGTTCTGCTTTGATGGAACTTACCCAAGGAACATTTAGGGTGACCCTCAGTCTGCTCTTCATGGCACAGAAGCTGAGCCACATACCTGGCATTCATCCTTGCCTGTACACACCTGTCCTTTCCAAGTCTTTCTGGTTTTTCATTGTGCCTTAAGGTCCCTTCTAGCCATCTTTCAGGAAAACAACCTTCGTTCCTTCCCTGGAAAGATTGCTGTGGACCACACAACAAACCATGGTACCAGGTCTTTTATCTCGCGGGCTTTTATTACCTTTGAAAGTCATTCCCAGTTCCTCAGCACTTTTTGGTAACAACCTGAGCCCAAGCATGTCGCCCTTAGGCTTGACATTCCAGTCAAAGACTTGGTCAAAAAAAAAAGAAAAAAAAAGGAACCTCTATTAACAACTGGTCTTATTAGTTTTATGCAAAGAAGCTTATGTCATTACTTACTTGTTTAGAATGCCAAACTCTGGAGGGATCAGATAGGGAGAGAAATATACAACGTGAAGGAAAATCTTTGTCCTAATATTCACTGAACTAGCATTTCCATTCTTCATATTTTCATTTTCCCCCACTAAAAGTTTTTTGTTCGTTTTTCCATTACAGTTGTCTCACTTTTTTCCCCCTCTTGCTTCCCTGCATCCTGCCCCTCCCTTCCCCCACATTCAGTCCCCACTCAGTTGCCCATGTCCATGGGTCATTTATACATGTTCTTTGACTTGACCCTTCCCTTTCTTACCCCCTTCTCTCCCTCCTAACTCCCCCCTTGTTACTGTTAGTCTACTTCTTGTTTACATAGCTCTGGTTCAATTTTGCTCATTTGTTTGTGTTGTTCATTAGTTTCCTGTAATAGGTGACAGCACAAGGTATTTTTCTTTTGTTGCCTGGCTTATTTCACTAAGCATAATCTATTCTCTAGTTCCATCCATGTTGTTGCAAATGGTAGAAGTTCGTTCTTTCTTTCTGCTACATAGAACTCCATTGTGTAAATGTACCACAGTGTTTTGATCCACTCATCTACAGATGGGCATTTAGGTTGTTTCCTGCACTTGGCTGTTGTAAATAGTGCTGCTATGAACATTGGAGTTGCATAGGTTCTTTTGAATTGGTGTTTCAGGATTTTTCGGGTATAATCCTAGCAATGGAATTGCTGGTTCGAAAGGCAGTTCCATTTTTAGTTTTTTGAGGAAATTCCAAACTGTTTTCCATAGTGGCTGCGCCAGTCTGCATTCCCACCAACAATGCACCAGGGTTCCCATTTTTCCGCATCCTCTCCAGCACAAGTTGTTTGTTGATTTGTTGATGATGGCCATTCTGACTGGTGTGAGGTGGTATCTCATTGTGGTTTTTATTTGCATCTCTCTGATGGCTAGTGATGTTGAGCATTCTTTCATATGTCTATGGGCCCTCTGTATGTCCTCTTTGGAGAATTGTTTGTTCAGGTCTTTGCCCATTTTTTAATTAGGTTGTCTGTCTTCTTGGTGTTGAGTCATATAAGTTCTTTATATATTTTGGAGCTCAATCCCTTGTCTGAGATGTCATTGGTGAATATATTTTCCCATATGGTTGGTTTCCTTTTCATCTTGCTGATGTTTTCTTTAGCTGAGCAGAAACTTTTTAGTTTGATGTAGTCCCATTTGTTTATTCTTTCCTTTATTTCCCTTGCCTTAGGAGATATATCAGTGAAAATGTTGCTACGTGGGATATCTGAAATTTTCCTGCCTATTTTTTCCTCTAGGACTTTTATGGTATCATGGCTTACATTTAAGTCCTTGATCCATTTTGAGTTTATTCTGGCATATGGTGTAAGTTGGTGGTCTAGTTTCATTGTTTTGCATGTCCCTGTCCAGTTCTCCCAACACCATTTGTTGAAGAGGTTCTTTTCACTCCATTTGATGTTCTTTCCCCCTTTGTCAAATATTAGTTGACCATATGAACCTGGGTTTATTTCTGGGCTCTCAATTCTGTTCCATTGATCTATATGTCTGTTTTTATGCCAGTACCAGACTGTTTTGATTACCGTGGCCTTGTAGTATAGTTTGATATCAGGTATTGTGATTCCTCCTACTGTGTTCTTCTTCCTCAAAATTGCTGTGGCTATTCGGGCTCTTTTTTGGTTCCATATAAATTTTTGAAGTATTTGTTCTAGGTCTGTGAAATACGTTGCTGGTATTTTAATAGGGATTGCATTGAATCTATAAATTGCTTTGGGTAGTAGTATGGACATTTTAATGATGTTGATTCTTCCCATCCATGAACATGGTATATGCTTCCATTTATTTGTATCTTCTTTAATTTCTTTCTTCAGTGTTATGTAGTTTTCTGAGTACAGGTCTTTTACCTCCTTGGTTAAGTTTATTCCTAAGTATTTCATTTTTCTTGTTGTTATGGTAAATGGTATTTTTCTTTCAGTTTCTATCTCTGAGTTTTTATTGTTGGTGTATAAAAATGCCTTTGATTTCTTAATATTGACTTTGTATCCTGCTATTTTGCCGAATTCACTTATTAGGTCGAGTAGTTTTTTTGTGGAGTCTATAGGGTTTTCTATGTACACTATCATGTCATCTGCAAATAATGACAGTTTTACTTCCTCTTTTCCAATTTGGATGCCTTTTATTTCTCTTTCTTGTCTGATTGCTGTGGCTAGAACTTCCAAGACTATGTTGAATAGGAGTGGAGAGAGCAGACATCCTTGTCTCGTTCCTGACCTCAGGGGAAATGCTCTCAGTTTTTGCCCATTGAGTATGATGTTGGCTTCAGGTTTCTTGTATATGGCATTTATTATGTTGAGGTATGCTCCCTCTATTCCCATTTTGCTGAGAGTTTTTACCATAAATGGGTGTTGTCCTTTATCAAATGCTTTTTCTGCGTCTATTGATATGATCATGTGGTTTTTGTCTTTCATTTTGTTTATGTGGTGTATTACGTTTATTGATTTGCAAATATTAAACCATCCTTCCATCTCTGGGATGAATCTCACTTGATCCTGGTGTATGATCTTTCCAATGTGTTGCTGGATCCGGTTTGCCAATATTTTGTTGAGGATTTTAGCATCTATGTTCATCAGCAATATTGGCCTGTAGTCTTCCTTTCTTTGTTGTGTCTTCACCTGGTTTTGGAATTAGGGTTATACTGGCTTCATAGAATGAGTTTGGGAGTTTTCCCCCTTCTTGTATCTTTTGGAATAGTCTGAGGAGGATAGGAGTTAGTTCTTTCCTAAATGTTTTGTAGAATTCACTTGTGAAGCCATCCGGTCCAGGGCTTTTGTGTGCTGGGAGCTTTTTGATTACTGCTTCAATTTCACTAGCTGTTATTGGTCTATTCAGACTTTCTGCTTCTTCTTGATTCAGTTTGGGAAGACTATAGGTTTCCAGGAATTTGTCCTTTTCCTCTAGGTTGTCAAATATCTTGCCGTACAGTTGTTCATAATAATTTCTTACAATCCTTTTTATTTCTGTTGTATCAGTTGTGATTTCTCCTCTTTCCTTTCTGATTTTATTTATTTGGGTCCTCTCCTCTTTTTCTCTTTTTTTTTTTTTAATGTGTTTTATTGATTATAATATTACATTTGTGCCAATTTCCCTTCCCTCTGCTCCCCTCCACCCGGTGGCCTCCCTCCCTCCAGTTGTCCCCCCCTTTTAGATCATGTCCATTAGTTGTGCATACAGATCTTCTCAACCTCTCTGTCTATGCCATTCCCTCCTACCATGATCCTTAATGCCTATATCATCTCCCTCCCTCTCCCCATTCCCCCTCCCTGTTGACCTCCCCCCAATATGTTCCCCGTATCTATAGTTCTTTTTCCAGTCTCGTTGCCTGTTTAGTTTGCCTTTGTTTCAATTCCCTAGCTTCTGTTGTTTCTTGCGATGCAGTTTTCATTTTAGATTTCATTGTCTTGATCCTCCTTTTTCTAAACCAGTCCCTTTAACATCTCATATAACAGTGGTTTGGATCTAATGAACTCTTTCAGTTTTATTTTGTCCTGGAAACACTTTCTCTGTCCTTCTATTCTGAATGACAATTTCGCTGGATAGAGTATTCGTGGTTGTAGGTTTTGGATTTTCATTACTTTGAATATTTCTTGCCAGTCCCTTCTTGCCTGCAGGGTCTCCCTTGAGAAGTCAGCTGATAGTCTAATTGGGACCCCTTTGTACATAATTCTTTTCTTCTCTCTTGCTGCTTTTAAGATTCTCTCTTTATCTTTAATTTTTGACATTTTGATTATAATGTGTCTTGGAGTGGTTCTCCCTTGGTCCAGTTTTTTTGGAACTCTCTGTGCTTCCTGAACCTGTAAGTCCACTTCCTTCCCCAAGTCTGGGAAGTTCTCCTTTATTATATTTTCACTCAATTTTTCAAGTTCTAGTTCATCTTCCTCGCTCTCTGGCAAACCAATGATTCTTATGTTGGGCCTTTTATAGCTGTCCCAGAGGTTTCTGATCCTCTCATCGTTTCTTCCCATTTCCTCTTGCTGCATTGTTTGACTGCTTGTTCCTTCTCCATATTCCGGTTTGTTGAAATGAACTCTGGATTTTATTTCCTCACCATCTGTCTCGTATGTGGTTTTGTTCCTTTCGTTATGAGTGTTTTTCGCTTCTTTCTCATCTTTTTCCAAATCTTTTGTGAATTCTGTAAGCCACCTGATAACAATGGCCCAGAACTGATCATCTGACAGGTTTCTTATCTGTTCATCTGTCAGGTTCTCCATCTGTTGCCTGGTGAGCTGTGCCACCGGGATTTCTATAGTTGTCTGCCTCATTTTGACAGATGCGTTTTGTTTTCTTGGGCCGGCTGTAGGGGGCAGTGCCTGTGTACGCGTCACAATCCAGCGACCGGTGCCTGTCCGCGACCTATTTCGCAACCCTGTGGCGCTTTCTTTGGGGGCGGGGGTCCAAGATGGATTCACACAGTTATTCCGCTAGGAGACCGGCATCCGTCCTCCCGCCCCCCTGGGCCTCACTGTTCAAGGCGATGTGGTGGCTGCTTTCCCCAGCGTTGGGGTCGCGAGCTGCCGGGGGTTCGACTGCAGCCGGGGTTGTTCTCCCCGCCGCTGTCCCAGGTGCGACCGCAAACAGCTCCGCCCCCTTTCTCTCGTCCTACCTGCCCAAAGAGCGCCGCTGGTTTATAACTTCATATGTTGGGCTTCCGTGTAGTTTTATTTTCTGGAATTTCTAGTTATCCTTTGTTTTGAAGTAGTTGTATTCCTCTCTAGTTGTAGAGGGAGACCTAGCGCGTCCGTCTAAGCCTCCATCTTGGCCGGAAGTCCCTCTTTTTCTCTTGATGAGCCTGGTTAAAGGCTTGTCAATTTTGTTTATCTTTTCAAAGAACCAGCTCCTCGTTTTGTTGATCTTTTGAATTGTTTGTTTAGTCTCTATGTCATTTAATTGTGCTCTGATCTTGATGATTTCCTTCCTTCTACTTGATCTGGGCTTTGCTTGTTGTTCTTCCTCTAGTTCTTGTAGCCGTAGGGTTAAATTTTTTATTAGAGATTCTTCTAGCTTTTTTAGATAGGCCTGTATTGCTATGAACTTTCCTCTCAGGACTGCTTTTGCTGTATCCCATAGGTTTTTGGTTGTTGTGTGTTCATTATCATTAGTTTCCAGAAACTTTGATTTCTTCCTTGATGTCATTGTTAACCCATTCTTAATAGCATGTTATTCATTCTCCATGCGTTTGAATGTTTTTGAGTTTTTTCCTTGAGGTTGATTTCAAATTTTAAGCCATTGTGATCTGAGAAGATGCTTGATATAATTTCAATTTTCTTGAATTTGTTAAGGCTTGTTTTGTGTCCTACCATGTGGTCTATCTTTGAAAATGTCCCATGTGCACTTGAGAAGAATATATATTTTGCTTCTTTGGGGTGAAAAGTTCTATATATATCGACTAAGTCCATTTGATCTAGAGTGTTGTTCAGTGCCTCAATATCTTTGGTGTTTCTTTGCTTCGAAGATCTGTCCATTGTTGACAATGGGGTGTTAAAGTCCCCTACTATGAGTATGTTGCTGTCTATATCTTTCCTGGAGTCTTTCAAAATTTTCCTTATATATTTGGGTGCTCCTAAGTTGGGTGGGTGCATATATATTTATAAGGGTTATATCTTCTTGATGGATTTTTCCCTTAAGTATTATGAAATGCCCTTCTTTGTCTCTTTTTATGGACTTTGCTGTGAAATCTGTTTTGTCTGATATAAGTATTGCTACCCCAGCTTTTTTTTCATGTCCATTTGCTTGAAATACTTTTTTTCCATCCCTTTACTTTCAGTCTGTGTAGATCTTTTGTTCTAAGGTGGGTCTCTTGTAGACAGCATATACGTGGGTCATTCTTTCTAATCCATTCAGCTACCCTATGTCTTTTAATTGGAGCGTTTAATCCATTTACATTTAAGTTTATTACCGATAAGTACTTATTCATTGTCATTTTCCCCCTTTGTACTCGTGTTCTTCTCTGTCTCTGTTTCTTTATTTTCTTAAAGGAGACCCTTTAGCATCTCTTGCATTGCTGGTTTGGTGGAGATGTATTCTTTTAGCCTTCCTTTGTCTTGGAAGCTCCTTATTTCACCTTCCATTTTGAATGAGAGCTTTGCTGGGTAGAGTATTCTAGGTTGTAGGCCTTTGTTTTTCATTGCTTGGAATATTTTTGCCATTCCCTTATGGCTTGTAGTGTTTCTGCTGAGAAATCTGAGGATAGCCTTATTGGAGCTCCCTTGTATGTTATTAGTTGTTTCTCTCTTGCTGCTTTTAGGATTCTCTCTTTGTCTTTGAATGTTGCCATTTTAATTATGATGTGTCTTGAGGTGGGCCTGTTGGGGTTCATCTTCATTGCAACCCTCTGTGCTTCCTGGACTTGCGTGACTCTTTCTCTCGTCATGTTAGGGAAGTTTTCTGTCATTAGTTTTTCAAAGAGGTTTTCTATCCCTTGCTCTTCTTCTTCTCCTTCTGGAATTCCTATGTTACGGATATTATTATGTTTCATGTTGTCCTGCAGCTGTCTTAGAGCCTCTTCAGTCTTGTTCAGCCTTTTTTCATTTTGTTGCACTGTCTGTGAGTTTTTGTCTACATTGTCCTCCAGCTCGCTGATCTGATCTTCTGCTTCCTCTAGCCTGCTTTTAATTCCTTCTACTGTGTTCTTCAATTCAGAGAGCGTATTCTTCATTTCCTCCTGGCTCTTACTGATAGTTTCTATGTCCTTTTTCATGCTCGTGTAATTCTCTGTGAGTTCCTTGTAGTTTTTCTGGAGTTCCTTGTAGTTTCCCTGGAGTTCTTTGTAGTTTCCACTGAGCTCATTCAGCTTCTCCATAATCCATGTTTTGAATTCTGTATCTGATATTTTGCTCCCCTCTATTTCATTTAGTACTCTCTCTGGGGATTCTACCTTTCCTTTTGATGGGGGGTTGTTTCTTTGTCTCCCCGTTTTTGTGATTCCTATTGTTTGTTGGTGCTTCTTAGAATGATCTGCACTTCCTGGATCTGCCCCTGGTGGCATCAGATCATGTACCAGACTGGCCCTAGGCAGCCTGTTGGAGACTTCCAGGGATCTACTGCCTTTGTCTATCTCCTTTAGTTGTTACTATACTCAATCTGTGATTAGCTGTCAGGCTTAAGGACCGTGGGTATGGCAGCTTAATTCCTATAGGCAGGGCTTTTATTTCCCCTCATTCTGACGCCACTTGGAGGGGAATGGTCTGTCTGCTGTACTGGGGCTGAGTCAGCACTGGCTGGTCCTGGGAGGAGGTTAGTGTAGCTTCCACTTACTCCTCCGCCCTCTTGGATCTCCGTCTGTGTTGTCCTTGATGATATTTCTTTAATCTGTCTGGTTGTATTTCAGCTACTATTTGGTGGTTCTTTTTCTCTGGTTAGTTGTTTGAGAGTCACTCTGCCCACCTTGTCTTGAGATCTTTTGTGGAGGTGCTGCTAAAACATAATCACACAACCCAGGCAAGAAACCCACACCCTCCAATATCTCCCCCAAATACAATCTCACTATAGGCTGCAAATGAGCCCGTATTAATATACTTATGGAGATATTGGGACTCTTATTTCCTAGGAGAAATAGATAGGAGTTGTTTTAAATGAAGGAAGGGTAATTTTTGAGCGGGAAGTTGATAGGGTAATAATATTAGCAATTGGGATCAAGGTTATGTAAGACAGCAATTAACATTTACACTGTATGTTTGAAAAGGAGGAGAGGGTTACAGTGTGTAGTGAGAAAGTGGAAGTGTATAGTATTAGAATTATATAATTGGTATATGCTATATGTTTAGTGTGGAAGGGAGGATAGACACAACAGACATCCAGGCAGACAGACAGCCAGAAATTGAAGCAGAGGGCTGAGGAGGTTAGAAGGTAGGAAACAGATTGAGAAAGAATTTTTCAAGAATAAAAATACAGAGTAGAAAATAGCAAGACAGGAAGGGAGAGAGGAAAGAGAGAAAGTAGAGAAGAGAAGGGTAGGAGAGAACAAAAGAAGAAGGGGAGGGAGAGGAGGGGGGACCGGATAAAAATTTTAAAATATATATATATTATAAAAAAATTAGGAGATTAAAACATGATATAAAATAGCAAGATAGAGAGAAAGAGAATATATAGAGAGAGGAATAAGAGATGGGAAAGCAAGAGGATGGGGGAGGGAAAGAACACGGGGAGGGAAGGAAATCAGGAGGAAGAGGAGATATTAGGGAGGGAAAGACTGAAATTGAAGAGTTGACAAAAGATAGGATGAAGGAGAGAAATACAAGAGGGAGAGAAAGAAGTGAGGGGATGGGGTGGAAATAGAGAAGGGGTAAGAAGGGGAGGGTGAAGGGGGAGGGGAATAGATTAGAATTAAAATTTAAATATTAAAAGATTAGAATATAAAGTGGAATAGGGAGAGAGAGAAACAGAGATAATATTTATAGGGAGAGAAGGAAAATAAGGGCAAGGGAGGAAAGAAAAACAAATGTAGACTGAAGGAGGGCAAAATAAAGGAATTTAATAAAATTGAAAGTACTTAGCACAGAGAATGGAGAGAGAGAGAAAGGAAACGGAGAGAGGATGAGGAAAAGGGGGAGGAAGGGGATTAGAAGAAGGGAATAGGAAGGAAAGGGAGGGAACTTAAAATTAAAAAATTAAAGAATAGGATGCAGGGGAGACATGCTAAGGGGAGAGAAGGGAGGGAAGAGGAGGGGAGAAAAGGAGCGAGAATAAGAAAGGATGGGAGTGGCAGTTAGAGAGATAGTAAGAAATAAAAGAATGAGAGGATTTTAACTCAATTCAACTTTTAGGCACAGTCTCTGGGTATTTTTGGTTTGTTTGTTTTTTGGTTTTTCCTTGCTTCCTTCCTGAGTCCGCTCCTTTTCAAAATTCCATGGGTTTCAAATCTTTTCTGGTTGGTTGGCTGGCTGCGAGAAGGTCCTGCTTGATTCTGGGATTGCTAGTCTTTTATTCGTGGGCCTACCACCGCTCTGCTGTGAGCCGCGTTTAGTTGTACCCCACTGAGGCATCCTCAGCCCTCCTCAGGCTTGTCCAGCTACTCCTTCCCTCTGTTGCTCCAGCCTGTGCCTGCCAGCAATCCCCGCCCTGCCTCCAGTCCTGTCTCTATTCCCAGGCTACAGCTTCTGCTCTCTTCCCTGTCTATATGCCTGCGCACCCTACCTCTCTCCCTGTCTCAAGATCGTCCTTTTGTTTTGCAGGACTCTGGCACAGTCGGTCAAAGTGCCGGGCCCAGTGGCCCTTTCCTGCCCAGGGCCTCTCCCCTAGTCTGGAGCTCTGCAGCGGCTTTCCAGCGTGGGCTCTTCCCCTTGCCCCAAAACTGTCTCTATTCTGAGCTACAGCTTCCGCTGGCTTCCCTGTCTATAGGCCTGCGCGCTCTATCTCTCTTCCCGCCCCAGCACCGTCCCTTTGTTCTGCAGGATTCTAGTGTGGTCGGTCAGTGCAGCGCTTTTCTACCCTGGAGCTCTGCACCCACCTGGAGCTCCGCAGCAGCCCTTCCCTGCGGACCCTTCTCCCCGCCCTAAAACCGTCTCCACTCCAGAACCACCGCCTCTGCTCTCTTCCCTACTTACACGCCCTGCGCGCCCTATTTCTCTCTTAGCCCCAAACCCGCCTTTTGTTCTGTAGGATTCTAGCTCGATTGCTCAAAGTGCCGGGGGCATGCACTGCTCTCTTGCTCAGGAGCTCTCCCCGGGTCTGGAGTTCCGCAGCGGCTTTTCTGTGCGACCCGTCTCCTAGCCCCAAAACTGTCCCTTTGTTCTGTAGGGCCCTAGCGCAAGTGCCGGGCGCCCGGGATGCCGAACTTTCGGTCCGAGGTTGCAGCTGAGGAGGTTTCCCTCTAGACTCAGATCACACAGTTTCTCCCAGTCCTGGTCGTTTACTGTTCTCTCACTCCTCTGGCTTTTTCACTCAAACCCTCTCCCTAACTCCCTACAAGAATTCACTTATCAGTGCGCCCCTGGCAGGGGGAGCCTCCAAGCAGCTCTCGGCTAGTGAGCTCTCCGGCTTGATACTGCACACACACCGGGTCCCGGAATGACTCAGCCTGCAGTGCGTGGTAAACCCCTCCACCCCCCTCCATGCTGCTCCCACTCTCTCCTCCCTGTTCACGCTATCGGAGATCCACACTCACTCAGTCACTCCTCTCCGCATTCGTTCCTGGAGTCTCTCCTTAACAGGAGCGAGCTGAGAACACTGCCCCTAGTCTGCTGCCATCTTCCTGGATCTCCAGAATTATAACTCTGAATACCAGAGTTTGGTGAAAAGGAAAAGAATTGTTTATTTACACAAAGCCCTGCCTCCCCCTCCCAGACCTGGCCAGTCTTAGGACACTCAGAAACACCGTTTCCCTACTTCCCAGGCACAGTTCAGCTTTACCAGCAGCTGCCAATCACTCAGTTCTGATTGGGGAGGTCCTTTCTGTGCTGTGGTGCCCTCCAGCTCTCAATGCAGGGCCGCCTGGATTCTCAGCCTCCTTGTAAACTGTCTTCTTTATGCAAACCGCATGGATCTCCTCTCCTTCTCAAAGCAGCCTGGCGAGAGCTTCTTCTTTAAGCAGCCTAGAGAGCCCTTCTCCAGGCCACATGGAGGGAGCCCACAAGAGCCAGAGAGTGAGGGCATGAGGGCCAGAGAGAGCCTGAGAGAGCGAGCCTCCTAGAGTCAGAGCCAGCCCAAAATGTCCGCAGCTCCTTCTCTCTTCCTCCCTCCTCCTCTCTCTCCCTTCGTTCTCTCACACCGTGGGTGTTGCAAACAGTTCTGACCATTCACCCAACCCTACATAGGCTCTGTCTGCTTCTTTCCTACCAGCCCACAGTCCAAGATCCCTCCCATCTTCCTGAATCTTGGAAGTAAAGCTGATCTTTGCAACAATGTTTCCAGCCACTAGCTCCAGGCATGCAAGGGCATCCTGAAAGCTGCTTCCTGCTCCCTATCTCCCAGCCGCAAACTCTGGGGTTTGTTTTTGGACTCCCCTGTTTCTGTAACATTAACTCTGCCTGATACTGTTCCCCCAGAAGTCTACATGGCTCACTCTTTCACCCCCACTTTTTCTGTTCAAAGGTCATCAGAGAGGACTGCCCTGAACATCTGGTTTAACATCATGATCTTCTGTCCCACCTTAATGCCCATCCCTGCATTATTATTTACTTTTGTAGCACTTTTCACCCTCTACCATGTTACTAATCTGCTGTGTAATTTATTCCCCATCTCCCTCACTTTAATGTAAGCACCATCAGGGCAGGGACTTCATTGTTCTGGTGTGTCTTCAGTGCTGGTACCTTCCCTGGCTCCTAGTTGATGCTTAATCAACATGTGTGAATGGATCTCTCATTGGGAACCATCCTTCCAGTTTTTCTGTTATGGCTCCAGGATGGCAAGAAATTTGTCACACAACTGCTTGTGGCTGTTCTCCTAAGCCATGTGCTCAGTTATTTGGCTCTTATACTTCTCTTCTCTAGGGGGCTTAGCTGGTTGGTCATTTGTGACGTTTCTTAGACTAACCAATTTATTTTCTTCAAGAGTTTATTTTTGTAATGTATTGGTATTGTAGTCTATGGCTCTTCTGAAACTAGGATTTCAGACATTCCTTCTGAGGCTGAGTTTTTTGCAAAATTTAAGGAAGGCATAGTGGTGGAGGGAGGGGACAGTTATTTTTTAAAAGCATGCCTTGTATAAATTGAAAACCCAGTTAGTCATGGTAGACTAGCTGCTAAAATAAATAGCCCCTAAATATCAGTGTATTAATATAAAAGTTTATCTCTGTCTCACATCCTGTCCAGGTTGGCTGGGCCCCCATTCCATCTTGTAGTGAATGGGGCAAGAAAACAGAGTACTCTTGTGGAGGGTGCTGTGAGCCAGGCCCGCAGGTGATGCACTCCTCTTACATCCCATTGATCAGAATACCATCATATGGCCCTGTCTAGCAGCCAGGGAGGCTGCAAAAAGTGTGCTAGCTATGTGCCCAGGGAGAAAAAGAAATAAAGATTGATAAACAGTGACTGGTGTCTTCCATATTTGGAGACTGGTGTCTCCCAATATTTTTTCAGGTCATTCAACTTAGGTGGGCTATTCTCACGCTCATTTTAACGTTTTCCTGTTATGTTGAGAGAAGATGAAAGGCTAATCACTATATATACTTACTATGTGCTTATTGTTTCGACTTCAAATTTAGATCATTTACTGTAAACTGGATTAGAGATAACAAATAAATTTTTGTAATACATTAGAAAATGTTCCTGGTGTTACAAATTATGCCAAATATATTGTTCTAATCCCTAACCCTCTATTGAAAGTAGAATAGCAGAAGTGATTGACCATGGAATAAACCAAAAAATGATTCTTTGCATGGAAAAAAATCAAGCTGCTGACTTTTGTGTTTATACCTGCAGGACCAAATCCATGAATGGAATTTTACAGCCACTTCCATTAAGGGAATTAGGTAAGAACATAAAGGAAAATGTAATTATTTTAAAAATACAGATCATGATAATGTTTTATTACTTTAATGTTTCCACTTATTTATAATACGGGATGTCCTAATTTTTAAAAGGCTCCAAAGTGGATTGTTTTCTCTTTTGTTGCCTTTATCTGAGTTTGTTCATAATGTATTATTAGTAAGGACTTCTTGTTATAACAGAGTAGCTTTTTTTTTTTTTTTGGATGTAGCAGGCCAAATTCTGTTGTCTCAGACTTTTTTTTAATGAAGTTATATCTGCAGAAAGAGAAACTGTTTATTCTTTGATCCAATAACGTGCAAACTTAAACTTGGAGTTACTTGTTAATGATCCTTGGCTGGAGTCTCCTGGGCATTCTTATTAATGAGGAGTGCGGGGAGGTGTAATGCTTGCTCTTTGGGTCAGAAGTGGTGACCATTGGAGCCTAAACCATGTTTTTACGCGGAGTCTCACCCTGCCAGTACATCTGAGAGTAGGTGCAGGCCTGAAGTAGATATGAGTTCTAATCCCTCTTTTGCTGTTTGACCTTGGGAAAGTCACTCAGCCTCTAGGTCTCAGTTTTTTCTAGTTTACATCAAATTAGAGTCTTGGAGTACTGTTTTATGTCCTTTCTTTGATTCTGAGTCCACAGGCCACCAAGTGTATCACCTGTTACCTCCAGAGACTGATCTGGTCCTAGACATATCAGTGTTTAAATTAGGATGATGTTTACATAGCATTAAAGGGAGAGAAATAAATTAAGAACAGAGTAGGGTATTTGAATAATACGGTTCAGAAAATATAAGAATTCAAAAAGCATTAAACATTTTCAGAAATTGATTACTCAGTAACTATGCTGTATGAGAACATGTAGTCAAGAACCTTCTGTTTGTACCCTCTCATAGAGATACCTCTTGCTGCCATTTCAGCCATAGCAGGGATGTGCAAAGGGCCCGGGGTAAATCAGACCCTGGTCGCAATGTGACACGAAGAGCACATGTTGAACATTCCCAGTGCTATCTAACTAACTGGTAGTTCCTTTACGACTTGGTTTTCAAAACTTAACTGGTGTTTGACCTAGTTTTAATTCTTTTTGAATCACCCTGTACTTCTGCTGTTTCAACTCAGTATTTGTCATGTAATTCATACAATATGAAGAATGGTCAAAGGAGCTGTGGATCCCAGGAAGAGATGATTTAGAAAGGCCAAAATGAGGGCCATTGTGTAGCTGTGGCCCAATGTGGGTAAAGAACTTTTTAGCGGTGAAATACATTAGCAGATGGAGTGTGGTGAGTTTTTTTGTCACTGGATATGTTCAGACAAGCTTACTTACCTGTTGAAGGAGCTGTAGTGTCGGATCCAGACTTTGTGTGGGGATGGAACAGGTAACATTTAAAAGCCTTTCTTGAGCTAAGATGCCATATTTATTTCTACTTCCCTTCTATGGCTACAAATACTGTGTCCTGATATTTTTGAAGTCTAGAAATTCCTTTATTATGATAAATTATTTCACAAAAACCGTTCCTGTCTTTATTGTGAAATTACAAACTCTTGAAGATGGAGACCATATTTTATTCCCTTTTCTGCTGCCCATATGCTTTGCTAAGCGCTGAATATATAGTAAGTTCTTGATACATAATAAAGTCAGTTGATGAATACAAAATTAAACATAAGCAAGATAAACATCCCTACTATTTAAATTTCATAGAGAAATACAAGTCAAATTTGGGGGGTATACATTAAAACAATGATTCTTAAAAATTTGTAAAATGGAAGAAAATCTGTTTCTAGGTTTTTCTCAAAAATTTAAAGTTAGTATCATAACATATATAAGAAGCATTTTTATGTCTTGAATTTTTACAGCATCCCCAGGTTTGATGAACAATGTTGTCTTCTATATGTCCTTGGCAATCGTAATGACTTTCAAATCTACTTTTCCACCAAAGCGCACTGTAGTAGGTGAGTTATAGCTGATTCAAGTCTTTGCAGTATAATTACAGTGAACCATTTAAAAAGAGTGTTTGTTGTGAAAATATTTATTTGCTATGCTGCCTTTCCTGAAGTTTTAACTTATGGAAAATTATTTTTACAGCTTTATTGAGATATGATACACATACCATGCAATTCACCCAGTTAAAGTATGCAATTTAATCTTTTTTAGTATATTTACAGTTTTGCGATCATCACCACCATCTAATTTTAGAATATTTTCATCACTCAAAAGAAATTCAGTATTAACAGTCACTCCCCATTTTTCCTCCAACCTTAGCCAACCATTAATCTATTTTCTGTCTATGGATTTGCCTATTCTTGACATTTAATATAAATAAAATATAATATGTGATCTTTTGTGACTGGCTTCTTCCGCCTAATAAAAAGTTTTCAAGTTTATCCATGTTGTGGCATGTACCAGTACTTCATTCCTTTTTTTGACTTAATAATATTCCATTGTATGGATAGACCACAATTAATTTATCTGTTAATCAATTACAGGCATTTTGGGTTATTTTCACTTTTTGGCTGCTATTAATAATGTTGCTGTGAACAATTGTGTGCAAGTTTTTGTGTGGACATATTTTCATTTCTCCTGAAGCCAAATTACAGTTTTCTTAGGTCTTACAGTAACTCTTTAACCTTTTGAGGAACTGCCAGACTTGTGGAAGTTACCTTAACTTGTACAATACTCTTCTCTGCCATATTACCAGAGGACACTAAAGAAAAATTTTCTAATGAGTCAAATCACTTGTATACAAATAAACTATACCCAAGTCTAGGAAGTGGCTGATAATGGCCTAGCAGCATTTGTGAGAATGAGTTATGGGTAATAGTTGATAATTAAGCTTAATCTGTGTCAACAAAATGATTAGGCCACTTTGTGCATTTTCTTCTCACACCTCACCTTTTTTCTCACTAATAACTAGAGTGTTACAACTTGAGAGATGATGGCCCCACTGTCCTTAGCACTGATTAAATCATTCCTAGTACACTTGTCACAGGGCCAGACTTGAAGAGTATTACAGGGACACCTTTGAAGAATTATCTGTTAGTGGAATGACTCACAAACAAGTCCTAGGGGAATGAGGAGGAAAGACTTACAGGGACATAATAAAATTATGTACTTTTCTAATGTGCTGTTGTGCAGAAAGGGGATTAATTCTAGGAATCTTGTGAGTGGGACCCATATAAAATAAATCTTCGTTCAGTATAAATGAAGCACTTACCATTGAGTTTTTCAAAGAATGAGCTGCCTTGTGAGGTAATGAGTTCTCTGTCACTGGAGGTGTTCAAGCATCAGTTCACCAACTGGTGGGGATACTATATATACAGGATTCAAGTATCATGTGAGTATTTGAACTAGATTAGATAACCATTAAAGTACCATGTCAAATCAAGGAGTGGATTGATTCCTCCATGAACTTGTAAAAGGTTGGTTTATATTTGATTACTGTTTAATATAAGAAGGGCAAAGTACAGGTAGGGAACAAAAGTGATCAAAATTAGCAGCATCTTTGTGACATTTGCTGTTCTAGGTTTTACTTTTTAGTCAAAGAGATGATGAGCAGTGCGATGGACGGTACAGTGGAACTGGTGGGAGAGATGAATAGGGAAATCCTGGAGGTGAGTCATGGAAGACCAAGAACATGGAAAAAGTTATTTATTGTATATCTGTTGCTTAAAGAACATGTTGCATTTTGTGTGAAAATTTTATATGTATATTTAAAAATACTCATTTATGAACGCTCTCACCATCACTATCCATAACTTCAGAGATTAAGTTTATTGCATCTCTATAGGAAAACCTTACTTAGGGATCCTCTCAGCTAGAATGTTTAAGAAAAATTTGGCATGGACTAGACTAAAATTTCCTATTGTACACAACCTCAGGAAAAGTTTTTTACCTAAGCCAATTAATAATGCTGGTCAGATTAAAAGAGAAACAGTTGACCAACTGGAAGCAGACTTATTCATTTATGCCTGCAGTGACTTTAGTCAACGCTATTTGTACATAATATATAAATATAACAATTTTAAGATCATTTTAAGACAGTAGAATTATCACAAGCTCTTCTGAATAGCACAGTTGTAGTCCACCATTACACATATATTTAAATCTTGTGCAATTATTCAGATTTGCCACTAATTCAAGTTCTCCCAATGATTACAATTTAATGAAATTTTAGTATACTTTCAAGTTAGACTGAAATTAATTCCTTGAGGCTTCTTTCAGGATAATATCAAAGAGGTCATTTTAATAATTGAGTCAGGTACTTGAATTCTTAGCTTTTAATCCAAGTTTATTGTAGAAATGACCTGAGTGATATACTTTGAAGATAACGGATGTGGGGCAGAGAAAGGTGTGAGGTCAAAAGCCTTTATGGAGCAGACTGATGTCTAGTTTAATCAGACAATGATGGGGACCCATTAGCAAACTTAATTGTCATGAGCGCCACCAGAAGTAGATGGGAAGAGACATGCATGCACACTGTTCTGTGCACTTCTTCAAGTCAGCACAGTGGAGCATAGGAAACAACAGAAAGAATCCATTGCTGCCTCTGCTTTACATAAGTATTGCATATCCTCAAGTTACACTTGTTTTAATCCTTGAGAAGTAACTGGAATGTAGCTGTGCACTAACTTTTGTTAAGTCTTGGGGAACAACATAGGAATCCTAATTGTAGATCATTTTTTACAGTATGTGTAATGCTAGATTTATACACCTAAAGATGGGGGAAACCCCATGTATGTACTTTGCATTAAGACAATTTCAATTTTACTGACCTTCAGTTATTTTCTGGGCTATAGAAGGTGGTTTGTTTCCTGACAAGTTGATAAGGGATCATGTGGCAAAACACCTATTTGAGGTATTATTTGACATGCTAAGAAGCATTTTTAAATTGCAGCATTAAAGTGAAGAGAAATCTGCAAAAGGGGAGCTGGCTAAGTTTCATATAAGCCATATTTTTAAACTTCTTGGATTCCATAAAATAATGTTTTGAATATGTAGGTAATTGAGAATTCTACCCCTTAAAAGTAAGTAACGCAAAGAACATAACCTAAGAAATATGGCCTGCCTGGTACTCAAATAGCATTATTCATAAGTTTTTAAAAATCACAGGACAATGTTTTAAGTTTTTGTGGGGCTTCTCCACAAGTAGTGTCCTTTTTTGTCTTGCTTTTCCTTCTTCAGTATGTGTATGACCGTGATGCAAATGATAATCGAGTTGTGCTGGGGAGAGGTGCATTTGGGGTCGTGTATGCCGGGAGAGATGTGAGCACTCGAGTACAGATCGCTATCAAAGAAATCCCAGAGAGAGATAACAAGTAAGTGGGGCAGACCTTCCACATTTCTTCAGTCACCACCTCTACAACCCAGTTCTGTGCCCATCCTTGCCAGTGCAGATGATTTAAGGATGAGAGCATTATGTCATTGATAAATTTTCAGTTCTCTTATAATAAGGGTGATTTACTTTTGTTCTTTGCATATTATAAATAGATTGAGAAAATGGAACTGTTTCACTTAGGGCCATGTGGATTGCAGTCATATTTTTAAAGAAAACTAGTTTAGTTTCCACCTATCAGCTAGGTCTACAGTTTTATGTTTTTACATAGTTGTTTGCAAGTATTTTAAGATGTGACTCAGTGCTTTAATTGTAACCATTTTAAATGGCTATCATTTATTCAGATATGTCATTGTGGAAAATTAAATGTGGTAAAAATAATTAACTTTTTGCAATACAGACTTCTTTTATACCCTGCCCTTCAACCCCACTTCTGGATTTTGGGTTATTTATAATTACCAGTAATACTAAATCAATTTCTTCAACATTTTTAGAGTCTAGTTAAGTGGTTATTTATTTTAAATTCACTTACCACCTGATTCTAAACAAGTACATTGCAGTGCTGATTGTGAAGTGTTTTTGTAGAGAAGCTACATACACAGTAATGGCCACAGCAAAAGTAATAATAGCTGCATGCTCCATAGGTGTGGTCAGACTATACCTGCAGTGTTGCCTTCAGTGCTGAACACTGATGGCCATGTGCAAAGACCCCCCCACCTCCACCCAGGTGGTGAGTGAATTATTAGGAATGGCTAACAAGTGATTTCTGGCAGCTGTATGACCCTTCATCATTCATTCATTCAGTTTCATTTCATTCATTTATTTTTAATGGGATTGCATATTACAATATTTAAATTATAAGGCAAGATCTTAGAGGAACTCATTCAAGTTCTTCCAAAGCTGAGGAAGAGTAAATGACTTCACTAAGGTCGCAGAGAAACAAGACTAGGATCCAGTCTCTTGAGTTTCTCATTCAGTATTCTGTCTCATTCTCACAACGGCTAAAGTATTGCAATTGGTTTTCGGGGGGGGGGGGCGTGAATGCTGGCAGGTACCGCCTCCTTCAGCTGATTGCTATGGTTGTTTCACCTGTTCATTGTTGATAGTTATTCCTGGGCTATAGAGCTAGAAGGCATCTTATAGACTGTTTTGTCCCATTTCCTAAATTTACAGGCTCAACATACAATATTGGACACCTTCTCTGTGCTAGACCCTGAGCTGGCACTTGGGCTTGAAAGTTTGCTAGGATACTGTTCTTATCCCACAGTGTTCGCAGTTTGGCCTGGGAGCCAGGGTGGCAAGTGTCATATTAGAGGGGTACACAGAGTATTTGTGGAACATTCTCCTGGGTGAGTGGGTGAGTTGTGGCAAGTTTGAGAAAATAAATCATTTTTGAGGTGATATTTTCAGGGATGACTAGGAGCTTATTTGGTAGAAAAGGAGGCCAAAGCATTGTATGCTAAGTGAGAAACAGGGCTATTAAGCACATTATATTCAGAGGCCAACAAATTGTTGTGACTTGCATGCAGGATGTAGGTCAATGGGGGCTCTAGAGATGAGACAGAAAATTTTAAATACTTAGTCTAACCTGAGTTTGAAAAGCCTGGTGTGCCATGTTAAGCCATATGGTCTTTATGTTGATTTTGTGAAGGGGAGTGAAATGGTGAGGTATATGTTTTAGACAGGGGGAATATGGTGGCCAGGGATAGAATCAACTAAAGAGGCCCAAGGCTGGGACAAAAGGGTCCCTTAGGTGGCTTCTTCTGTACTCTGGAGTAACTACAGAATGAGACTAAAAGGGTGGCTTCTAGAACAAGCACCCTTTATGGGGGCTGGTTGAGAGAGGCCAAGGATGGTTGGAGAATTCAGTCCCTAACAACACTAGGAATGGTAACAACAATAGCCATTTATTGAGTACGTACCACACAACAAGCACTCTATTGGGTGCCTGAGAAATTTAACACAGTTTGGTCCTGTGTGGCTGGTATTATTACCAGTAATTTACAGATGGGAAACTGAATAGGCTGATGGAAGCCAAGGGAAGGAAGGTTTTTGTTTCCAGAAAGAAGGGATGGCCAGCATCAGGGCAAGTACTGGTGAGATGATGTGGATAACGAGCCCCAGGGATTTGACCAGTGATGCTGGCTTTGTTTTTCCTAATAGGCACTCCCGGCTTCTTCATAATGAGATAGCCCTGCACAAGCACCTCAAGCACCGGAATATCGTTCAGTACTTGGGCTCTGTTTTTGAAAATGGATTAGTTAAGATATTGATGGAGCAGGTGCCTGGTGGTGAGTAGTCGCTGGTCTTCTGGTCTCATACTCTGAAAGTCACTGATGAAAATAAAATATACACATCATTATACATCCTGCCATTTAGAAATGGCAGACCTCTCAGATGTGGAAGAGCATGTGCTACTCAGAGGAGTTGGATGAAAACTTTACAGTGTCACATAAACAGTTTATTTCTGGTTTGTTAACTCAAATCATCAAACATTCACAGAGGGCCTACTGAGTGCCCGCCACTAGCTGAGTGCGGGAGACAAAGATGAATAAAGCATAGTCTCTGGTCTTGAGGCCTTCACAGTCTAGGAGTTTGAAGTTGCTTTGAACCTGGCAAAACAACGTGTTGACAGTGAAATCAAACAAAATGTTTTATCTACAAAAAACCTAACTGCAGGTATGGTGCAAGAGTAAGAAGAGTCCCTTGGGTCTGGAGCCAGATCATCTAGTTTGAATTGGCGCTTCTGTATGCAAATTTTGTGATGTCAGGCAAATTCTTTACCTCTCTGTGTCCTCAGTTTTCCGACTGACTAAATGAATTGTAAAATTGCAGTAATAACAATTACTATAATAATTGGTGTAGTAATAATTATTGGAGTAATATTGCCCCTCTCGGTGGGGTTTTGGAAGGATTAAATGAGAAAAAATATATAAAGCTCTTAAAACAGTGCCTCGCAGAAAGCAAGAACTCAGTAAGTATCCATTTAAAAGATAAAAATAATAAAATAGACCCTGGCTGCTGTGGCTCAGTGGATTGAGCATCGGCCTGTGAACCAAGTGTCGCTGGTTCGATTCCCAGTCAGGGCACATGACTAGGTTGCACGTCAGGTCCCCAGTTGGGGGCGCGAGTGAGAGGCAACCACACAGTGATGTTTCTCTCTCTCTCTTTCTCCTTTCCCCTCTCTCTCAAAATAAATAACTAAATTATTTTAAAAAAATAATAAAATGATAATTATGATCTCAATACAAATGTAAAAGCTTCTGTTAGAAAACTGTTATTTACCCATTTAACCAAAAATTATTAAGGCCCTACTATTATATTAGGAGGCTAACTATATGTATAAAGAGCCAGGCAATGGGCTTGATTTTTGAGGGTTACATTAAGGAGAAGAAGTTTCTTCTTCCCTGATGTTGTTCACAGTCTAGCAGAAGACATGTCAATTGCTGTTCACATTAATTGATAATCCAGGCATGAGATTTAAGGATGACAGACATCTGCATCCCCCTTTGCAGATGGGAACTGAGGCACAGCTCTGGGTAAAGGAGAAAGCCAAGGCTGGCTGATTCCTGAGAGCTTGCACAATGACATTTGAAACAGGTTCAATGTTTAATAGTTTAATTGCAGGGGGATTTCTAAGACGACCTAGTTCCTATGACCTGGCACTGGGGGCTTCTCACAGTGAGGACAGAGAGACCCAACATCCTCTGATCCTCCTCCCTGTCACCCTAAAGTGCTCCTCCATCTGGTCCTATTCACCTCTGAACTCAGGGCGAGGTATACAATATGGCTTTGACCTAAGCTGAATGGTTGAGACACTTGTCCAGGACCTACCATGTTGGGCCAGCCCTCCCAAGGTCAGAGAGCATTGCTGCACTCTCCTTCTGACTTTGTGCAGCTAAACAGAGCTAAACCCAAAGGTGGCTTTGCTGAATTTCCAGGCTCACGGGAAGTTCTGATTCACCATCAACCTCCTCTAGTCACACTGATGTGCTAATTTCCTTCCAGTACCCTCTCTGGCTGCAGTGCTCACACATCTGGGAAATGGGCAACAGAGTGGGTGGAAAGGCATGCATTTAGCTCACGTACAGAGAGTCTGGTGTGAGTGCTTACATTAGGAGAGCAGCATCACCTGACCTTATTTGCCTGAACTTTTAGAACTGAATCTTTATCATCCCGATGAGTTTTCTGTTGTGTCCATTTCCAGGAAGCCTTTCTACTCTTCTGCAATCAAAGTGGGGGCCGATGGCGGAGCACTGCATCAAGTTTTACACTAAGCAGATCCTGGAAGGCCTTAAGTATCTCCATGAAAACCAGATTGTGCACAGAGATATAAAGGTACTTGCTTGTTTGAGCCATAGACATCTTGTTAGTACATGTCAGATCACACCAGCTGCTGGCAGTATCTACAGACTGACAAGCTCACCGAAGGGAAAGGATTGAGCATGACAGTCCCCAAAGTGCAAAGTCTAGTCTTCCTAGACATTTGTGACTGTTTCTTAAGGTCCAAATTTGTTTTGTGTTTGTTTTTGAAATGTCTTTAAACATTTGATGTTCTTCCTTCTCTAAAGGGTGATAACATTCTGGTGAATATCTACAGTGGAGTGGCAAAAATCTCTGATTTTGGAACATCTAAACGCCTTGCAGGAGTGAACATCAGTGTAGAAACTTTTGCTGGTAAGCAGAACAGGGCTTGGCATGTGGGCAACTGACTATTGAAGTGGATGTGTGTTGTCCCCAACTTCATATTGTTTGAACTTTGTCATAATGATGCGCTCAGCCAGCTACTGTGGCAACAAGATTGTCTTACTTTCTTTTTTGCCTTCAAAGGTTGGGTGAGTTTCTAACCAATCAGCAAAATGGTGGCACTGCTTTTAAGTTAATAGCACATAATTTGGACTCATGAGTGATTCTGAACAACAGTATTCCTCAGACAACTTAGTAGAACATTTTATTGGTCTGTCATAAAAAATAGCCTGTTACTTGAGTGAATTCTGGTACCTTGTGCTTTAATAGGATTAAGTTTCCAAGGGCAAGAGTATGGTACTCTTAAGTGGGATTGCGGAATTGGAGTTTCTTTTCCGTGTGTCCGTGATGGATCATTTAGGTGTTGAGAGGGACTGGATTCATGCAGTGGTCCACAATTGCCAGCTGGCTTTCCATTTACAAGACCAATGAGTAGACCAATGCTCAAAAGGTACCTATGGCTTTTTAAAATTCCTGCTTTAAAGCAGCTATAGCAACAACTTTCATCTGTGGCAAGAAGTGGTAATATTGAATAAGTAAAGATTTATGATCCCCTAAAATATAATAAAAGGATCACAAAGATCTTTCTGGATGGAATTATGAAATAGCACTTGTGATTTTATAACTCTGAAATAAGCTGTAAAAGCCAGATGTCTGTTCTCTATCCCTGTTGCACCAAGGTGTACAGTGGACAGATTTGGCCTTAGTTTGGGTGAATAATATCTTAGCTTGGGAAGACTTTTCTTCAACAGGAGAGTTGTTGTATGTCAGCCATTGGACGTCCACAATAGAGACACATTCCCTATCTAAATGGAACCTTCATGCATCAGAAATGACTTTTCAGTTGTAAACCAGGGGAGGTACATGCACCTCAAAATGGGAAAATATTACACCAAGGACTCCACCATAGTCTGCCAAAGGAATAGTGTGTTGAATTTTCATTCATTGTTTCTGATATAAATATACATATATCAACATGTATATGAGTGTGTGTGTGTGTGTGTGTGTGTGTGTGTGTGACTGGCACATTTTTTACTACCTTAATTGAAAATAACATATCCTCCTCTTTGGAAGCCACCAATTAGCTTGGCAATATGTAGCAAGTGGGACTCTGATATGACAAGAAGTTATTCCAAGACATAAAACCCCCAACAATTTATCTCATAATTAGCATCCCCAAGTAGAAAAAATTCACAAATAAAAAACATTATAATGCATTACTACATATCACATTTTCCCAATTAATTGGGTTGAGGAGGTATGGATTTTGCATTGCAAAATAATGCAGGGGTGTTTGGGGAATAATAAAGAAGGGGTCTCATTTTGGATAGGAAATTCCCCTGCATATGATTACTCTTTGCAAAACAGAGCAGTTCCGTAAAGGCATCTGAGCTTGTTGGTGGACAAGGTGGGCCTTTTCCACACAAATGCCCAAAGGCTCTTGGAATCTGGAAGGAGAGCCAGAGGCTGCGGGCAACTTCTTGGCCTGAAACCCTCTCTTACTATATTCCTCTGAAGGGTTTTCATGTGCATGTAAACCAACTAGTAGGAAAGGCCTTTATGGCTAGGGTCAGCCCCCTTTGCTTTTGTTTATTAACAGTGTTATTGAGGTATAACTTACGTATCATAAATGCACCCATTTGAAGTGCACAGCTCAGTGGTTTCTAGTCAGTTTTCCTCATTGTGCAGCCATCACCACAAGCTAGGTTTCGAATGTTCCCATCAACCCCCACAAGGTCCCTGTGCCTCCTTCATTCTTCCTGCCCCTGCCTTGTGTCAGACATTGCTTGTGGTTCCCTGGCCTCACTCCATACTTCATATTCATGGACCTTTGCTCAAGCTCCTCCCCTTACATGGAAGTCCTCCCATCCCTGTGTCCACCTCCTTGACCATTGTGGCAGGGGTCTGGTTCACTGGCAGCCCTGTACCTTGCCCTGACTATTGCTAGCACATGACTCGAGGACACAAGAATGAATGTGAACTCTTTCAGTGGACAACTTTTGGTATTCCATGCAGGCGTGGCTGGAGCTATCTCAGAGCTGCTGTGCCATTTGAGACCCTTCCTACCTGATTCTTCCTTCATCCTCTCCTTTCCCAGGCATCAGACAAGCATTGCAGTTCAATAGCTCCCCTTGCCCATCCTGCTCCCTCCCCTTTTGTCCTCCACATACCTCCCCATTAAATCTCTCATAAGTCTAATCTATCTTAGCATTTAACTTCTCAGAGACCCAGACTGACCCAGCCATACCTTGCCCTGGCTCCAGCCAGGCAGAATCAAGCAAGTCGTCATCCATATTTTTGAGGCCCTATGTGTACACCTATTATAGTACTTACTACATTTTACCATTGCCACTGCCACCACCATCATCATCACCATTACCATCAAATCTGTCTCCTCCACCAAGCAGCTCCCAAAGGTCCTGCGCTGTGTTTCTTATATTTTGGTATCCCTCTCTCTGGCATGTGTTAGCATGTGCTTATTAAATTAGGCCCATTTATCCTTCAAGGGACTGAATAATCCTCTCTCAACATGATGAGTATTAAAGGAAGACATGTTGCATGCCTCTCACTAAAGAAAAGATGCAACCACATCATTTATGCATGAGACCAGGCCCTGTCTGTCATTAATATGAGAGTTAAAGTTCACACTCTTGTTTACTAATGATATGCTTAGTTTTTAAGCAATAGGGTGCCCACAGTGTTTGTCTTCTTTTTTTTTCATTAGGCACTCTGCAGTACATGGCACCTGAGGTTATCAATCAAAGAACTGATGGGTATGGCACTCCAGCTGATATCTGGTCCCTGGGCTGCACCGTCATTGAGATGGCCACCACCAACCCTCCATTCCATGATTTCCATGATCCTCAACTGGCAATGTTTCAGGTAAGACATGTTTAGCAATTTAGGTTGCCAGTGTCTGGGAATTATAATGAAAATAAAAATATCCTCCCAATCCAGAAACCCCTCCACAAATATAGAAAAGAAAGGAAACAGTTTTATTGTTGAACAAGCATTCAGCCAGAGTGTGATGTGCATCACAGGCAATCTTCTAAGAGAGAACAAAGACAGAAATAGCTTTCAGCCTTTTATTGAACCAAGCAGTACAACCCTTACCATCTGTGTTCTCAAAAGAAATGCTAACTAGCCCTTAGATGCGAGGACTGGACAATGCCATTGGTCACAATAGCTCACCAGAGATTCATTGGGGTGACCATATCTGTTAGTTAACAGGCTTTATGCAAAGGAAAAATACCTGAGATTTTTAAGACATGAGATAGTTTTGAAGTCAGGTACCATTGAAGTTGGGCTCCTGTATTCCGATAGACACTGGGAGATAGAGGCATTATCTTCCTTGATGATGACATTCAGAGATGGTTCTTGGGTCCTTGAGAAAAACATTCCCACCAAGAGGCTTACCTACCTCTTTTAAATATTGACATACACGTCAAAGAGAGGAAACTTACAAGTTTTCTAAAGTAAATGCTCTAAGAAAAGAGTACTGCCTCTTCCCTTATTTTTAGCAGGGAGAATTAGACTTATTTTGAATCTGTATTTGCCCTTATACTGGGTATGGCTCAAAGGCCACGTGGGTCTGTGTCTTTAGAGAACAGATTTCTGAGTGGATTTGGGAGAGGTAGAACTTGGGGTACCTGGTGATGTTTTCTTGGTCATTCTAGAACCCTCTGAGAAGTAATTTAAAACATTAATAAATAAAAAATAAAACTCCCACAGCTAACAGGAAGGGTAGCCCATGCACATGGAGGCCCACATAAGACCCGTGGCCACTGTAGCTGGGGTTTTACCACTAGGTGTGCTCCCTGGAGGATGGGACAAACTTGCTAGTGGTGCCAAGGGAACCTTATGCTGGGACAGCCCTGTATGTCCAAGGTCAGGGCTGTGGCTTCTGCCTCCATGTACTCTTAGACAAGTTGAAGAGGGCTGTAGTCTTAAGTCAGTTACCAGCCCTGACCTTCCATGGAGCCTTTTTGTTTGCCCCAAGGCTAAGAAGCAAAAGAGGGGGTTTCAGAAGGTCAAATGGCCATTACTTATGGACAGCAAGGTCGCAGTGCATCAAAGCAGCCTGATGGAATATGATTCCAGAATGCAATTTCCCCCTTCTTGCTTCTCAGCCCACATCTCTGCCGGGTCTGCAGCTCAGCCACTTTGCCAGGAAGAACTGAAAGGCATGAGTGTAGGCAGGTTTGTGCTCATGAGCTGAGTCCAGCCCATGGTGCTGTGGGTGTTGTGGCTGTTTTCCTCAGCCCCTCTCTGCCCCTGCAGAAGGTTCTCAGAGTTCCCCACCCTCCCAGAAGCTGTCAGGCAGCTCCAAAGCCAAGTACTGAAGCCCCCCAGTTGACAAGCGTCGTTTGGCAACTGCAATCCCAACAAGACCCTGAATACCAGAGCTGGAGGACAACAGAGACCTCCTATAGCCCTTCATGTCTATCCACGAGGGAGCCAACTGAGGTCATTTAAGATCTTACCTGCTGCTTCAGTCACAGGCCTCAGAATAAATAGTAGCTGGTGCAAAGAAGAACATCGGGGCCAACCTGTGAGCCATGACTGACTGCTTTCTGACCTGCTATCAACTTCCTGCAACATGCAGGAAACCTGTCTGGAGGCTGGGACATGCTCAGTTCATCCATAAGGCATGAGTCACTCCCCTCTTCCTCGTCCTCCTATTTCTGGCTAGCTAATTAGCTATACAAAGTCTTTGAAAATATATTCAGTTTTTAGGCTGGCATGTAAGGTTGGCTTTTATTGCAAACTAGAAGACTGCTATTAAATAATGTCTCCTGTGTTTTTGCAAAGACTGTAGAAATTTCTGGGACCCCTGGGATCCTTCAGAAAAGTTTCAAGAAACTTCCGGGTAGTGTCTAAAACAAAAGAAACTGCCCCCCTCCCCAAAGTGGCTGTTACAGGTTTGTGTTCTCCAAAAAGATATTTTGAAGATCTAATCCCTAGCACCTCAGAATATGATCTTATTTGGAAATAGGGTCTTTACAGAGATAATCAAGTTAAAATGGGATCAGTCACATGGGCCTAATCTTGTATGACTGGTGTCTTTATAAAAATGAGAAATTTGGGCACAGAGAGAACACATGAAGAAACACAGAGAGGGGGCCATGTGAGAGTGGAGACAGAAATCACTGTGATGCACCTACAAGCCAAGGATCACCAAGCACTGCCAGCCACCACCAGAGAGAGAGTTTGGTTGTGCTGACACCTAGACATCAGACTTCTAGCCTCCAGAGCTATGAGACTAGATTTGTTATTTTATTTTTTTATTTTTAAGTATATTTGATTGATGATGCTGTTATAGTTGTCCCAATTTGTTTTACCTTTACTCCCCTCCACTCAGTAACACCTTCCCTCCAGCAATCCCACCCCACCTAGTTTATATCCATGGGTCATGCATGTAAGTTCTTTGGCTTCTCCCTTTCCTATATTATTCTTAACTTCCCCCTGTCTATTTTGTACCAAGCAATTATGCTTCTTAATCCCTGCACCATTTCCCCATTTCTCCTCCTCCCCCCTCCCAGCTGATAACCCTCCAAATGTTCCCCATACCTATGATTCTGTTCCTTTTGGTTTGCTTAGTTGGATTTTGTTCTTATTTTTTAGATTCAGTTGTTGATAGGTGTGAGTTTGTTCTCATTTTAGTGTTCATAGTTTTGATCTTTTTCTTAAGTAAGTCCCTTTGACATTTCATATAATAATGGTTTGGTGATGATGAACTCCTTTAGCTTTACCTTGTCTGGGAAGCACTTTATTTGCCCTTCCATTCTAAATGATAGCTTTGCTGGACAGAGTAATCCTAGTTTCAGGTCCTTGTTTTTCATCACTTTGAATACTTCTTGCCAGTCCCTTCTTGCCTGCAAAGTTTCTTTTGAGAAATCAGCTGAGAGTCTTATAGGCACCCCTTTGCAGGTAACTCTCTGCTTTTCTCTTGCTGCTTTTAAGATTCTCTCTTTATCCTGAACCTTTGGCATTTTGATGATGATGTGTCTTGGTGTGGTCCTCTTTGGGTCTAGCTTGTTTGAGACTCTCTGTGATTCCTGGACGTGTATGTCTATTTCCTTTGCCAAAGTTGGGAAGTTTTCCTTCATTATTTTTTCACATAAGTTTTCCATTTCTTGCTCTTCCTCTTCTCCTTCTGGCACCCCTATGATTTGGATGTTGATACGTTTACAGTTGTCCCAGAGGTTCCTAAGCCTCTCCTCATTTTGTTCAATTCTTGTTTCTTTATTCTGTACTGGTTGACTTTTATTTCTTATGTTTCAAATAGTTGTTTTGAACCCCAGCTTTCTTCCCTTCACCATTGGTTCCATGTGGATTTTCCTTTGTTTTCACTTAGCATAGCCTTCACTTCTTCCCTTATGCATTTACCGTACTGAATCATTTCATTATCACCAGTGTTTTGAACTCTGCGTCTGTTAGGTTGGCTATCTCCTCATCTGTTATGTTGGCTATGTCCTTGTCACTTAGTTCTCCCACTGGAAACTTGATCTGTTCCCTCTTTTGGGCCATACTTCTTTGTCTCCTCAACTTGACAAGCTCCTGTGTTTCCGCCTGTGTATTAGGTAGAGCCATGGTACCTGTTATGTTGTATGGGGCGGAGCCTTAGGTATTTGTCAGTACAGGGCGACCTATTTCACCACTTCGTGGTGTTGTATGTGGGGGAGTGGTCCGAGAAGGAACAATGCTGCTTGCTCAGCACTCATCCTTTTTCTAGTCACTTCTGCTTCCCGCTTCCTGTATGGAAGTAGAGCCCCTCTAGCTGTTGCCCTGGTTGTGGTTCCCAGAGTGGGTAGGTTTGTGGATGTTCTAGGTCTGTGGGGGCCTCTAAACAAATTAACTGTGCTGAGAGACTGGCTATTTCTTCTACTGCCCCAACCCCCACTGTTTTCCACAGTCAGAAGCTATGAGGTTTTATTTTCCCGGCACTGGAACTGTGAGCTGCGCAGTCTGGTCTGGGACTGGGATCACTCTCCAGGTGTCCGTCCTGGCTTTTATAATGTGTGACTGCGCTTTCCGCTGGCCACAGCCATTGACTTGCTACTGCCACCACAGCCACCACACTGTGTCCTCTCCACCCCAGTTCCCCCCTCCTACCCGTCTGGATGAGTATTTCTTCTTTATATCTTTGTCGGACTTCCATGTGGTTCAATTTTCTGTAGTTCTGGTGGTTCTTAGTTTTGAGGTAGTTGTATTTCTTATAGTTGTGGAGGGAGATGCAGTGTGTGTACCCTATGCGTCCATCTTGGCCAGAAGTCTAGATTTGTTATTTTAAACCACCCACCACCCACATTGTAGTACTTTGTTATGGCAGCCCTGGGAAACCTTTACATTAACAGTGAAGCCCCCTTAAAAGTACTGTAGTTGCTGTGTGCCAGGGTGCAGCCGGTGTTTGTTCTTTTCTTTCTGAAACCCAGGTGAGTAGCCGCTCCTTACCTCTTTGGGTTCTTGTCCTGAACTTTTGTCTCTGATCCACCTAGTTCCCTCCTGTCCCCATCCCTCAGGTAAGGAGTGCCATGTGTAATGCACCCTGCATTTCAGATCTTGGGGGTTGAATTCCATCCAGCATTTACTGTTCTCAAAATCCAAAACTTGTTTTCAAAATTGTATTTTAATGTGGTATGAGCATAACAAACTTTTCAGTGCATAGTAAGTACAGTCTTGTTGACTCCGGGTACAATGCTGTGTAGCAGTTCTCAAGAACTGTCTCATCTTGCTTAACTGAAACCTTATGCCCATTGGTTTAGTAACTCCCCATTTCCCCCTCCCCCACCCCAAACTCTTGAGCCCATGACAAGCAGCATGTCAGAAATGGTAAGTGCACCCTGGTGGTCAAGGGACTTGAGGATGTGAAGTTAAAAGGCCATTCTCTGCAGCACCCAGATCTCATTTAGAGTGTAAGGGAGGCTATACCAGCCCCAAGGGTGCAGAGTTAGAAATGCGGTGGATCTGGAGACAGCCAGGGCTTATTTGGTGGGCTCCAAAAAGATGCAGGGAAGATTGCAAACTTTACGACAAGAACTCCTAAGAAGAGAAGGCTATCCCAATGGGCACAGTTACGCAGGATGCGTTATGCAAGATAGATGAGCAGAACTTGTGGAAACATTTCCATGCCACAGTGACATGTGACAACTTAGTCCCAGCCCCTGCTTCCCTCGACTCTACAGGGACAGAGAGCCTTTAGCAGGACAAGGATGAGCTGGCCGAAGCTGAAACAGAAATTTTAACAGGAGCCTGAAGAGGAAAGGGCAATGGCTCTCTCTTGGCCGGGTGTACCCCATGGAAATAAGGGTGCGGGTCATGAGGTACCAGCCTCCAGGTTTGGTCCACATGTGTTTTGCAGCTGGAGGTGGGGAATTTGGGCTGCAAATGCATGGACATTTATGGGGCACTGATTGGACATCCTTTTGGGACTCTGTATCAGGGAATAGATCACAGATGCCTTTGAACCCCCTCAGTTAGAGCATCCTGCTGCAGGCTGTGGTCCCAGCCTCATCTCAGTTATCTTCTGTGTGACAAACCACCTCAAAACTATAGAGACTGAAAACAATGACTTTTTTTCCCCCACGATTCATTGCCTCTCCCTCTGGTCCTCCCCAGGCTCACTTGTGCTGGGTTGGCTGGGGCAGGATGCTCTCAGAGGCCTTCACCCACATGGCCCTTCACCCTGGGTGTTTCCCCAGCATGTTGGTTCCAGGGCTCTGAGAAGACTTGCAGCAGAAGCAAGCTTCTTAAGACCTAGGCTCTGAAACTCCCCCAGCATCATCTCCCCCACAGTCTGCTGGGCAAAATCAAGTCCAAGAGGCCAGTGGGGCTTAGACACGGGTGTAAGTCATTGCGGCTGCTGTGCTGCATTCCCAGCGCCTCAGGATGGTAAGTGGGGAGCTTTGTATTGAAGATGTGTACATAAGGTTCCGTGAGGCCTCACTGTCACATTGGTCACCTCTCCCTCAAATGCAGGTGGGGATGTTAAATGTCCACCCTTATATTCCAAGAGTCCTTTCACCTGAAGCCACAGACTTCCTTTTATGCTGTTTTGAGCCGGAACCCCACAAACGTGCCACTGCTACTGACCTGCTCAAAAAGGAGTTCTTGGGGCAGATTAAGAAGAACCAGCAGACCCAGATGGATGTCAGCCCATCAGGTGAGACCTACCAGGACAGCTGGGTGACCCACTGGACCCCTGGGTTCTGTGTTGCTGAGAGTGAGTGACAGCTCTGTAGACCACTGAGTGAGCCCCACAGTGCACCCATCTTTGTGAAGAGTTGGGGGTGCAGTAGGTGTGGGGTTGTCAAACTACAACCAGTGAATGTCCCTTGATTCCTAACAGATGTAGGGAGCTCCACAGGTGACAGCAATGCGCCTCCCCCCCCAACCTCGTTAAAGTCTTTCAGAGGATAGTGCCAAGGAGGGAAGCCAGAGGGACCCTGGCTGGGATTTTGTGCCTTCCCCACCTGCAGGGCATGGTACTTCATTTTTGGAGCCTAGCCTGTTCCCTTGTGTGGCTCCTGACCTTGATTAAAGGGCATATAATGGGAGTTGGCCTGTAGTGGCTGTGCTGCATGCCACTGTAGCCAAGTGATGCCTTTTAGGGCAGTAAGTCCTACTGGCAGTGACCTAAGAGCAGCCCCTGAAAAGGAAGCCATTCTCCTTTCCATGGTGTGGATGGGGTCTGAGGCAGAAGTGAGCGGCTCAGCATCTTGCTCCCAGAGCTGATGACCTGCATCAATGTTTCCCACAGGCTGGTTAGGGCCCAGAGCCTTAGGCCCCTCAGGGAAATGCTGAAGCAGAAACTACATCTTACCAAGATCCTTGGGTGTTTGTTTGCACCGGTTAGAAGAGCATAGGCTTAGAAAGCCCCAGCCTCCTGTCTCTGTCTCTGAGCCACCCCACCCCAGCACCCTCCCTCTCTGAGCCTATCGCTACCTCTCTGACCCTCTTCCCCTTCATATTTTCCCCACACAGAGGTTTCCCAGGCCATCGCCCAGGCCATTGCCCCAGCCATTGCCCCAGCCATTGCCCCAGCCATTGCCCCAGCCATGGGCGTGGATGACACTGTGGGAAGAAACAACGAGGAGCATGACTCTGGCTCCACCGATTCCCTGCTCAAAAGGTTCTTTGAGAATCCCTGGGAGCCCGAGCATGGGGTCAGCCAACTGTTCAGGTACTGCCTGCCCCATCCTTTCGCTGTTGCCCTGTGAGGGCTGCTCACTGCGTGGGGGTGGGGCAAAAGACCTCCCAGGTCAAAATCAGATGGGTGTGAAGGGCTTTTGCTTCCTTTGTGCTGGATATGTAGGGTGGCAGGCAGCCAACAGTGGAAAGGCAGAGTGTGGTGTTTTCTTATTCGTCTCCACCCCCTCCCCCTTCCTTCTTCCCTTGTCCCCTTCTCGTGAGTCTCCTCTGGCCCTCTTTTCCTGCCCCTTGTCCCTTAGCACTTCTACCTCCCCAGTTTCTCTTCATTCTCCCTCTTGCTCCTCATCATCCTACCTCTATTCCCCCCCTTTTCCTTCCCTCTCTCAACACTGCTGCTGAGGACAGAAAACACGCTGCACATCTTCTCTATCAGCCTGCATCCTGTAATTTTATCTTCTTGAAGACAAAACTACAGTCAGCTCTTAGTCTCTCCTGCCATGGGGTCCTAGAGTAGAGGCTTTGCTCAGGGCCACAGTTGTCTGTCACCTGTATTTGTCCTCAGTATTCCAAATGACAGCAGCAGCAACATCGAAGAGCAGAGCGCAGTTTTGTATCCTGAAGAGAGGGAACCAGGCCTCTCCATGCTGAACCAGGATGAGGAGTGCCGCTGCATCCTGTACAATATCCTCAGGGACAAGCAGAGCCAGGTGGTTTCCGACCTGCATGAGTGTGTGGCCCAGGTACAGGTTACGGGGAGCATGTCCAGGTCCCTGAACAGGGTAAGGGGGACCGAGATTCCTGCTACCCTGGAACATTTGTGGTTACAATAATCACAAGTATTACTCAACATTTGTCCCTCCAACAAACAAAAGAAAACACGGAGGGGCGGGGCGGGGGGACTCATTGAAACCAGTTTGTGAAACACTGCAGTGAATCTGGACATGATGGGGTGGTGCTGTCCCCTGGTGGAAAACAAGCCAAATGGCAGCACAAAGCCCAGGGACTCCCAGCCCTTTGATCTGCTGTGGGAGCCAGAGGGAGAAAGGTTATGAATGAAAATATTGAAATTATAACTTAGATATAGAAAGATCCTTTCAAGAAGAAGCCACTGTCCCACTCTACCCCTTCTAACAAAGCCCATTCGGGAGGGGGTGGGTCTTATAAGGGGTTAAACAGGATGGTGGGACCATTCCTAAGGGGGCTCAGCTGCATGTGTGTGCAGGCCAGCAGAGAGGGACCAGATAACTCTGTAACAGGAAAGATAGAGGGAATTTCAGGAAGAGAGACTCCCATCTCACTTAAGGCATCCACAGTTCCTTAGCGAATAACATAATGGACAATCTAGTTAATCTAATACTTGAATTTTTCTTCCTCTCTCTGATTTAATGAATATTTTTTTTTTGTTTTTTTGCTGTGTGTGTGTGTGTATGATCAGAGTTCGGAAAGTCTGTATATCTCAGTCGACCACATCAAGCAAATAATTAGGATCGTGAGGGACTTCATCTACTCCCAGGAGCTCAAGGTGATGGAATCCATGATAACAAAGCTACAGATAGACCTGGACTTTGACAGACTGTCCCTCAGTCAGATTCACCTGCTAATGTTTGGATTTCACGGTGTTGTAAGTACTGTATCTGGCCCCAGAGAACATGCCAAAAGGCAGGAAGCCCACTGAAGCAGCTCATAGCCAAGCCCATGCAGTTCAGTCACTATCTTCTTTCAAAGTCCCCATCTCTTCTCACCTGTTTACACCTGAATCCAGGTTTCAGCAGTTCTTTGTAAACACTGCATATGCAAATTCAGGTGAACAGGCCAATTGCATTGGGCTGCACATAGCGAGAGTGTATGATTTGGGAATAAGTAGCCTCTGCCAGCTGACTAGGTCTGGGGTTTAAGCTTATGTGTCTGCCCAAGCAAGTGTGAGTTGTACCAGGCCCAAGACCGTGTCTGGCTGAGCTTTGTGTCAGGTCCCCAACACAGAGCCTGAGGTTTCATAATTGCTCAGTAAGTGCCCAGTGAGTGAGCAGTGAAGAGGCCCAGTGTGGCAGATCTGAGCGCTGTACCCATCTCCTGGACCCTAGCACAACTTGGGGTCAGCTTGGAGAAATACTCCGCCCAGAAGTAACATAAGTAGGGTAACACTGCATCTCAGAGAACAGAAGCAAATTAGAATTAGTGAGAAGTCATAGTTTTTAGAAGTGGGACAGAGTAGAAATCTGGATTTTTTGTCCTTTTAGGTAAGTGAAATTTTGAGAATGCAGTTAGTTAACCCCCAGTGGCTGTCTGCGATGGACACCATCGTCCAGCGAGCTGTGCTGGCTGCACTCAAAATTTTCTTCCCAGGTAAGTGCCCGCTTCTTGGTCAGGGTCAGCTTCAAACTATGGAAAAGGCCAGAAATGTCCTCGGCACTCAACAGCTGTTGCATTCCCTTTCTCATCTTGGCTATGCTTCCTTGTAATAAAGCAATGTTCTCATAGGCCCTTTGGGGCCAAGATTTGGTAATTCTAAGAATTTCTCCTGATGCTGTATTTCTGTGCTCCCAGAGCCTCTGCCAGGACTAAACTTGTGATCTAAAAGTGAGCATAGAGCCTGCAGTGCATCCTTAGGAACACCTGCCGCTGGTTGGTGATTTAATGGCCAGATCGATCTCTTTCAGGATGATGTGGTAGCTCTAGGTATCTTTTGCTTTTGTCAACTCTGTGTGAGAGCTGCTTACTGCCCAAGTTGATTGTCTTTCTGCCGTGGCTTCTACAGAGGAAGGCTCACAACACTTGTGTTGACACTGCCACTTCCTCTCTGGACTCCCTCCCTGTCTCCTGCCTGCTCCCCTGAATGCACGGGAGCTGGCTCAGCTTCCATAAAAGGCTCCTTAATCCCCAGGATTGCATTAATCCCCATTGCAAGCAGGCAACTTTCTGTAGTAAAAGTACACAGGCCAGGTTGGAAGTCTAGTTGTACCTTTTAAAAACTGTCCTTGGCTAACTAACATCTTTAAGATTCAGTTTCCTCATCTATAAACTGAGAGTGATCACCTTTGCACTGTAGAGTACTGAGTGAAATCGTTCCTCTCCATTTATAAAATCACAGTCTCAATAGAGTGTCTTATTGGTGGGGTCAGCTTCTAAACTACTTGTTTTCTGGCATGGGACATAAGCTACACAAAGCCATGGACTTGAACTGTGGTCCTTGCTTCTTTCATGATTTTTCAGAGCACGAATATGACTGTGGGCCCACCTGCAATACAGAAGGGGAGAATGAGGACTCCCCCCCAGCAGACCCAACGGGAAGTGAAGCACATATGACACAGGAAGGGGCCAGACCCACTTCAGAACTTGACGAAGATACCCAGTCCAAGGAGTTGGAGAAGCAGAGCCTGATCCACCAGCTGGACAAAGTCGGGAAGCAGATCAGCAGGTCAGCAGGGGTGGGACAATGACCTGAACCAGCAAGGCAATCAGTTTGGTTGTTGAGTGCCTCACACAGGTCTCACAAAAGCATCTTCACCACCAAGCAACTGGGCAAGGGCATATTCTCAGCTTCAGCTGGCAGATTAAATGCCTGCCTTCCTTTAATATGGGGAATCCAAGTATAGTGCCTTGCCGCAGGTCACATGGCATTTAGCCATATTAAAGGCAGCAGCATTTTGGAGTTCTCTGTCTTTTTGCCAAAGAGGGCCCCTGACATGGCCTGTGGGTCAACCAGGCTCAGTGGTAGATATCTGCAGCCCACCCCTGTAGAAGTCGCCAAATTGGGGGGATTGGTTAGCACTTTGCCATGGCATGTGGTCCATAACCCTGACCCTAAGGAAGTTTGCTCTTTCCTCTGAATCTTTTCTTTGTGATTTGTCACAATCCCTAGTTGGGCATTCGTGGACTGCCTCCCCAGCCAGGGGACCCTGGCACTGTTATGAGATTCCCCTAAGAAGTGGTCTGCTTTATTCACTTTCTGGCATGTAGTAGGTGCTCAAAAAATATTTGTTAAAGGAATAAAGTGTTTCCTGTTTGCTCTGGGGAAACCACGTCATCAGTGGTCTTATGAAAAGTATAAGCCTCAGCTATAGCAAGCTAGTTGGTATTAGGCCCAAATTATGTCTTTTTGCCATATCATCTGTAATGTTGATTAATATTTAACCAAGGGGAGATAAGATGCCAGTTTTACATATTTGGGAAGAAAATATGTATACACCTCTAGGGATTTCTGACGTTTAATCTCAAGAAAATTTAATCATCTCTTTTTAGAAAAGCCTGGAGTTTTAATTAACTGGTGGTGATGGCAAAATTTAGGTTTTTTAACAATAATAAATGTGAAAGTTGATAGTAATACTTAGCAGGTTTTAAAATTTTGTTCTGGTAGAGTTTATAATGACCAATTCAAAAAATTTATATATAGTTCAGAGGTTATTCTCCACTGTTGAATTAGTAATTAAACAGCAGCCAGCACCAACTGCAAATGGTTGACAAACATGAGTCCCTACAAAGCGCACTTGTCCTTGCAATATGGTGGTGCCTTAGCTGTTGTTGCACAGAGCAGGATGGCACCTACTGCCTGAAGTGGCGTTGCCTGGGGTTAGCTGGTCTGTATGAACCTGTGAGACCAGTTCCTGTGTGGCGTTCGCTACTGGGTTCCGTAGCGGGCTGCAGTAAGCTCCTCCCACTTTCACAGCCACCTTTCTTGCCGTCCCATCCCCTAGCTGTTCCAGCAGGTATATGGCTTCTCCCTCCTTGGCTTTATCCCCTGGGAGGAGGAAAGAGCCTGACCACTAGTTTCAGTGACTTGATCTTAGAGAGACAAGTTGAAATTATCAAATCATTCTGGCTGAGTTCTGCTGGGTTACCTTTTGGTTCATGACTCACCTTGAGACAAAATACACTTCTTCCTGAGCACTGGTCTGTTTTCAAGGGAAGGAAACACCAAGGAATTGCCCATGTGCAGGCTGAAACCTGATCACAGAACTTTGAAGAAACTAACCATTAGTATTGTGCTACTTTTTTCAATCTTTAATGTTCAACAGCTGTGTGTTAAATTGAATGGTGTTAAGTCTCTCTGGATGATGGCTTTTTTTTTTAACCAGAACTTTGGGAGAACTACTTCAAACAGAGACCGCGCGCCGTGTTCTTCTACAGCAAAACCCAGATGAGAAAGCTTGGGAACTGGGTCCCGTACCGACACAATTAATATACTGTGGTGAGTGACTTTCCACTTGCTCTGACTTGTGTGAGAAAGACCATTTAAAAGCTAATATTTTAGTCAACCTTGACACAATTGAGATTATTCTCTATTAAATGAGTAAGCACTGCAGTAGATTATGGAATACTAATAAATAATAAAAAGAAACGTCTGGTTCATTCAAAAACATGAATTGCAAATGTGTTATGCTAAGTGAAAGCCAGATTCAGAAGGCTACATTCTATGACTCCATAAATATAGAATATTTATACAACATTCTGCTAAAGGCAAAACTATAGAGACAGGAAACAAATTACAGTGGATGGAGGGATTAATCATAAAGACCATGATAACTTTTTGGGGGGATGGAAATTTCTGTTTCTTGAGTTTAATGTTCACATGACTGCTTGTCAAAGTTCATTGTGCTACATAACTACAAAATGGTGGTTTACTGCATTGCTGCCCAAGTTACACCTCAGTGAACCTGCCTTGTTGTTTGTTTTGTGCTGCTTACAAAGGGGCTACCGCTAGCTCCCTCTTAGATGGTGAATGGATGAGGTCTGACACAAAATCACAACTAAAACCTATTTCCTCCTTTGAATTTCCAGTGCAGTTAGGGATGTGACTCCTGAGAAAAGACATTTTAAATATGAGAGTAAATATTGAAAGTGATAGGCAAATATCCAAGTTCCAAACTAAGTAAAGGTTTGTAGGTAAGGATTATTTGAAGCTGTGGAGAGTGAATCCAACAACTATGGACTATTGTACACTGTGCATTAGAGCAGCTGAGATGGGCTGAAGTAATTTCCTTTTCACATCACATTTACATTTTGGAACTGTTTATTTCATCCACTTTGTGACTTTTGAAGTTTTACTGTTACACATCGATATATACAATAAAACAAACTTCTAATTACAGGGAAACCACACTGTCCTGGGTTTCACAGCAAGAGACCAGATAAGGAGCTCATAGACTGGTTGCAGCTGCAAGGAATGGATGCAAATACCATCACAAAGGTAAATTTATAACCATGGAAACCATTTTCCTATGCTGTTATTACAAAGCTGCTTAACTCCTGTGTATTTTATCTTTATTTCAGATTGTTCACCAGGGTTATACATTTTCTGATGTTCGTAGTGGGCTCACTATCGAAGACCTCAGTTGCCTCGGAATATGGTAAGAACAGCCTCAGAACACTTTGTGTAATAGAAAATGAATTTTTTGCCATTTGATTATGCTTTTAAACAAAGTAGTAGAAAACAAAAGTGTTAACTGCCTTTCCCCCTTAGTTGAAATTAATTCCCTTTCCTATGGCTTAGTCAGAGAATGCCAACTGTGATTTTCCCAGGTTCGAGTTGGGAATAAAGCCAAGGTGGCACAAGCTATAAAGGCCCCATAGGAAAAGTCACAAGTAGGAAGGTCAGAGAGGCATTTCTCCCTCTTCCATGCTACAGCCAAACCCTTCTTTAAGTTGCAACCTGCATTATAGTTCCCATGTCATCTCAAATGGGCGGCTCTATACAGATCCACCAGCACACCTGCATGTAGTGGAACCTCAGCTCTTGAATTTTCATTCATTCCAGAAGGCTGTTCAGCAAGCCATTTGTTTGAAAACCAAATCTCCTTTGTCTCCTGAGAGATGCATAACTGATCCTATAGGTTATCAGCATGAAAGGGTTGTTGGGTCAAGAACTGAGAACTGAAGTTTTATTTCGACAGCCAAGGTTTGACTATACCTCTAAGGCCATGTTCCATTCCTGCTGGGGTACAAGTGTCACCTCCATAATGTGAAAAAAACATACTCCTGTTTTAGCTGTTTTTAAGACCAAATGGAAAATGTTGTCAAACCTAGAATTATCTTCTCTAGTTTTTGCCATAGGGGCTCCTAAAATTTTCTTTGGACTCTAAAGATGATTCTTGTTTGTTTTGTAGCCATAAGCACCTCTGCCGGCTCTGGACTGCAATCTCCAAGTATAGAAGAGAGAATCAGACTCAGACTGAGACTCAGGGTGCCGCGGCTACTGAGACTCAGGGTGCTGCGGCTACTGAGACTCAGGGTGCCGCGGCTACCCAGGATGAGACTTAAGCACTCAGCTAAGCCAAGGAACAGAGGGAGCAAGGAGCCAACTTCTCCCTTAAAGCTTCTCAGACAAGATGCTCAAAAAACACCATGAACAAGTCAAAAGTTTAGCTTTTCTCAACATGTTTTATGCCTCTTTCTCAACACTGTTTTAGTAGTGAACTTGTGTGTGTATTTAGAGAACAGCGAACAGTGATTGTGAGCCCTAGTTTTGCCATCCAGAGTATTATGCAATTCTTGAAACGTTTACTTCAGGCAAAGAAATCAGCACACCCTATAGCACTTGCTGCAAAGGTAAACCAATGGGTGTTTAACAAAAAGGCTAGGAATCAATCTTTTAGGGTTAATTGCACTTGAAGCTGTTTTCCTTTTTCAATTTTGTTTGTTAAATGTAAATAAAAGTTGTTTGGCCTTTGAAAATTATCGTGAAACAATCTGTTTAAAAGTGGAATTGTTCTTTTACCCACGAGCAATGATAGTGATTGTGAATTTCCACACCAACATGCACACTCATGGAGGCATGTGCACACACATTAATGTACAGTGTGTTAGCTGTGGGGTTGAGCCAGAAACGAGAGAATGAGCCCCCCTAACCCCAGAAATAAGGTGGCAGAGTTGGACAGGCATAAAGTATTTATTACAATAGTGAACTAAATGAAACTGTTTTAAGGAAATAATTTGAAGGAACATTGAGCAAAGCCTGTTTCCTATTTAGACCTATACAAATCTACCATAACCTTTAATGCAGCACTGTATAAACCACATGCAATTACTATTTTAATCTACATATGTTCTGTGGGTTTTCCCTCCTTTAACAAAGTTGAGAACAGGAGTTCCTTATAGCTGCTGTCAAAGAAGCCCACTGAAGGTATAACCATCCATTACGTGCAGTCTCCCATTAACTGACAGACTTAAACTTGATCCACTGATTTGCACCCCGAACTTCAAAAGGTGGATCATTGGAGTAGATGTGATAACCTAGTTCTTCCAAAGGCGGTTCAGGATCAGCTGTTGCGAACTGGGCGGCATCCTCAATTTCTTTCCTCACCTCAACATCAATTTCCTAAAAAAAATCAGATAACAGTTTATGTAGGTAAACTAGTTCTACTCAGCTGCTGTCACTAGTATAACCGTCATTCACCTAGTACCAGAGGTACTAATGAAGAGCTGCTATTTTCAAAGATGTATGTCATTTTTTTAAACTAAGTGACACAATGCTAGACCCAGGAATATTTTGTAGTCCAGACATCAACATTTAACTATATATGTATACCCTGGTGAGACAATACTTTGGATTTGATCCAAGGTATTTCTAGGAAAAAAAGAATTGTGTTCTTGGGGGGTTTACCGGCTTTGCCAATGTGACTGATTAATGTCCTGTGATGCTAAGATACTTTCCCATGCAGTAGTTCACCCATGAGTGGCAGCTTTTTGTGTGGACAAACATCGATTGCTCAGAAAAGGAGACCCCACTTTTAAACCACCAAGAGTGTGACAGTACCTTTAATTCTTCAACACTGGCAAGGTTGCTGTTCACCATTCTATCTTTGAGGAGCATGATAGGGTCACTCTTACTTCTTACTTCCTGAATTTCTTCTCGTGTACGATAACTACATGGAGGCAAACATAATTACGAGTAGGTAAGTACAGGTCCAGCAGAGCAAAGAGTTATGTTGCTCATGGAGTGCATCGATACTTATGTCATGGATGGAATGGCAGAAATACACTTTCAAAGGACAAGAACTCAGGCTACCATTCTGTAAGAACTGCTTATATCTTTTATGGAAAAACACTTATACTGGCAATGAAGTCACCTGGCTTCTCCAGTATTCTGACCACAGGGGCCAAGTCTTTCTTCGCAGCTCTGATCTAGAGGTACGGTCTGAAGGAAATAGTGGAGCCTCTTTCTGTGCTAACTGTCCCACCCTTTTGCTTCTACATTTCACATGGGTGGGGACAGTGGAGATGGTTCTTATGTGGTGATAACCACACACTTTGAGGCAGCAGAATGTCAAGGAGGAAGTAAATGTGCCCTTCCCACACACTCTGAGGCGGCAGAATGTCAAGCAGGAAATAAATTGTGCCCTTCCTCTCTCCCTTAAGAGAATTTTGGCCAGCAAAAACTTTGAGAGCAGGTTTTACCCTTGTTCCAAACATTCCTTGAAATAACACTAAAGCAACGATTCTTACCAGAATTACAGAACATAATTTTTCTACCTAAGTTTCTCTATAATATTTTCCCTTAGAACTCCATTTTACACTCAAAAGACTTGTTATGGCTTAAATCTCCTATTTTTGTGTCATACTCTGGAACTACAGCATTACATGGCAGAGTTATTAAGTGACAAGTAAAGCTCCTATCTTTTTGTGACTGATCTATTTCAATGTCTTGACTGTCCCATGTGGCAGCTGGCCTCATGTCATACCAGCCAGAACATTTTAAAATTCTCAGTCTTCAGGAAAAATATGCCACAAAATAACTTGGTAACCCCTACCACCACCACCACCAGCACTATACTACCGTACCATGAGATCTGCTTTACGGAACAATTTCTTTCTGCAATTTTATTGCTGCTCGTGCTAACTTGTAGATACTATATATAGTAAGGATTTTCACAGTGCTTTCTATATTGGAACCCATTTACTAGGAGGCACTGCTTTCCTGCTAGGACTCAAATAATTACTTGAAGCCAAATGATATGTACAGGCTTCAAAAGCTAAAGTTGAAATGCTTTGCTTTTTCATGTGAGGAGCAACATTCAAAGCCCACCCCACTTTAGACACCATGCTTGTATTTCCCATGACCATACCTGACTCCAGGATCACTCATGCTGTGTCCATGATAACGGTAGGTCTGCAGCTCCATCAGTATGGGCCCCTAAAACAGAACCCAAGGAAGATTAGGTAAGACCCCAGGCAGAGCACACTAACAATCAATGGCCTCAAATGCACACGCTTGCAGGATCAAACATATTCTCATCAGATCTATAAATCAGGTGAGTTGTCAGGAATTTCTTACTAATTGACTGATTCTTAAGTTATCTGTTCTCATTTTTAACACATTGTTGACCGAAAAAACTCATGTTTTCAAGCCCAAACGTTGACTGATAACAAGTTAACTCGCGTTTGCACTTGCATTAGCTTATACAATTCTCAAAACAGTAATATAGGTTTAAAAAAAAAGAAAATCGTAAATTGTTTCATTTTCATACTCAATTACAAAAAAATAGCCAGTGGATAGCTTTTGTATAAAATTGCCAGTCAACAATGTGTTAATACTGACTGCATATTTCATCCTCATTTTAAACAGGAACCTGTCCCAGTTTGTTTGGAACCAAAAAGGTATTTAGCATGTTACAGAGCCGACTGATGCTACATAAAGAATTGTCTGTTTCATCAGCATTGCATCTGTCATATAATCCTCTAAAAACAGCTTAGGTTTACGAAAAAAAAAAACCTACTGGAAAGCAGGTATGGCAGCAGAAAAAGGATGGCTTTTATCTTCAAGGTCACTAGGCTAGCCTTTCTCCCCCTGTCACAGGTGACATCTACAAGCACTGTGACTCTTTTTAAACATTAGAGAAAAGTACTGACATAAACTCTTAACGAAATAAGATTAAAAGCAAACCTCTACATGTACTGGAAAGTACAAAAGGGTGGGAGAGCTAAAGATAGGCTGGGCAGTGAATTTCCACCTCACACCCAGTCCAGGCAGTGTTTCAGAGGCCCCGGCAGCCAGTCCTGCTGCACACAGATCTGGCTAGTGGCTAACAGGAAGCTGGCAGGCACCCTGCTACCTGACCCCAGGACTCTGCTGGGAGTCTGACTGGTCCAGCTACCACCAGGTAGGTTGCTTATGCTACACTAGAGCTCCCTTACAAGAAGAGACTTTGAACACAGAGGGGGAAGGAGGTGGATCTAGGATCCCTGGGTAGTTTGGTATAGTAGTTAAAAGGGGAGATTCTGAGTCCAAGTGCTTGGGTTCCAATCCTGGCTGTAATATATAGTAGTTGTGTACCCATAGCATTCTGCTCTGTGCCTCAGTTTCCTCGTCTGCAAAAAAGGCGAAACTAATAATCTCAGAGTTGGGCCAAACAAGATAATACATAAAAAGTGCTTAGTATGTTGCCTGGCATACGTCAATCCCTCACTAACTGTTACCTCTTCCATTACGTCACCCAGCAGCCATTTGGAAGCACAGTGGGTTAGGCTAAGGGGGTGGTGACAAGGGGGTTTCCAGACCTTCCCTAATTCTAAGAGCAGGCTTTGGACTGGCTGGGAGTGTCAACACATGCTGCAAACCACTGATCCTCTTTCGTGTGGGGATGGTCTCCACATTTTTCAGAAACTGGGAGAGAGGCAGATAGTATGCACCACCCAGGGCCTGGACCCCTAGTCCTGCAGTCCTGATGTAGACTGTTGAGCCCACTGGCACCAACCTGCCATCTTTGTCACACTCTGTTTTATTCTCGTTTTCTCAAGTGCCCTGTACTTCCCTGGCTGCTTCACCCGCTTCCTTCCATTTTCATCATGGCTAGCCAAATCTTACTTATTACTGCCCCCCCACACACACACAGGAGAAGTCACTGAAGGGTGAACCCCGGGGCATGCTTTCTGGGCTACAGAACACTGATTTAGAGAGAAGAATATCTTTCCACTAACTCAGATGGCACATCCTCTTGTCAGGGCAAGCTCACTGTTCCCCCCTCCACTGCATAACTGAAAGATCAAGATTCTTAAGGATTCAAACAGCAAGATTAAGATTACATACTTCAACCACAGTATTTACAGAAGACAAACTTATACTGAATGCCTATCATATAAGCAAAGTTTTCCGCTGAGCACTGCAGGGGGCCCCATCTATTCACACAAGAAGCTTTTAATTAATGGGGGGTTAGAGACACATAATTAACCAAACCAAAAGGCAAGCTAGATAGTTGTCATGATTAGGACAGAGGCAAAATGCTGGGGAAGCACTGGAAGAAAAGATTTACCCAAAATTGAAGCAACATGGACTGTTTCCCAGGAGGTAAGCTACTAAGAAACACTATTTAGGAAGGGACCTGATTCACGTGACTGGACTGTTTCTATCTTATACACCTGCCAGCAGCTACCCCTGTGTACCTGCGATAGACACGGGGGAGGCATTCTTTTAACTCTAAGATAATATTAGAAATCTTTAGTCCAGAGGCCTAAGACAAAGCCTTACCTTTCCAGATCTACAGTGGGCGGCTGCAAACTTTGTTGCCTCCCGGACACACAGGACATCCATTCCATCTACCTGTTAAAACATGGGAAAGGGGCCGAGCATAAAACAAATTGCCTAAAACCATTTTAATTCTACACAAGCTCTTCCTGCACTACGAAAATAGAACTCTTTAATTTATCTGAAATTGTAAAGTGCACACACACACACACACAGGCATCAAGCAGCAATGGTGTGGCCACAGCCCTATGACAGGTATCCTTACCCTCAGCCCAGGAATGAAGTCACCTCTCTTGTAGTAATCAGTGCTGGCTGCTGCTCTTTCAACAGATGTCCCCATTCCATAGCGGTTATTTTCACAGATGAAAATACAAGGTAATTTCCACAAAGCTGCCATATTATAAGCTTCAAATATCTGACCCTGGAAGTGTATAAAAAGTTCAAGTGGCTTCATTTTGCTATTTTTCTCCTGACTTCATCATCCTAATAGCTCCTTCTGTACCTGGCAGAGAAAGCTTTCATAAAGGATAAAAAGCCTCACTTTTTACAACCAAGTTTTTGAAGAAAGGAGTGTGTGTTGGGGGTGGGGGTGGGGTAGAGAAGCAGCAAACCCCATCTTTTACAACCAAGGGAAGGGAAAAACCAAATACTACCACCAACTGTTTCTGTGCAGCCAAGGCAGCAGTATAGACTATACTGGGGTGGGGGGGGGATGAACATGTAAAAATGTTTGGCTACATTGTTGTATGCTTTTTATAAGCTTAAGAGACCCACTGGATAACCAGAGTGAACCAGTGTCTAAGAATCAGCATCCAGAGCAGAGCCTCACAGTATCATCCATAGACTGGTGACAGGAGAAGCAGAGAGGACTTCGACAATGCCAAGGCCTCCAAGAGAATGAGTCTGAACATTACCATACTGGTTTAAGAACTGGTTTACAATGGGTTAAAATATAGAAAGGTCCTTTACCACAGAGTCTGTGAAGCACTAAGGCAGAGCAAAGGAGAGCTCCCTCAGAGGACTGCATCCCTATTAAGCACTTGGGGAAACAGGCCAAGAGGCAAAACTCTAATCTGGCCATAAAACCAAAATTTAGCTTGCCATGTGAATGGCTATTTCAACTAGTAATTAATATATTCTCTATAAACTGACCTATGAATATTCAACACTTTGGAAATAAAACTCTAATCAGTATTAAAAGTTAGGAGACACGTACTCACCTGATTAGCAGCGCCATCGCCATATAAGGTCAAACAGACCTCATCTTTTCCATTATACTTACAGGCCAGAGCAATCCCAGCTCCCAGGGGCACCTAGTATTAAGGACAACCATGAAAGGAATAATAGAAATCCATAAGGGGAGAAATTACTGCTCAGAATTTTACTCCTGGCCAGAAACTGAGATAAAAATTACACTGTTGCTACACACTCTCCCTACCCCAACTTTATCTTTGCTTATCCATCCAAAATATTATAAACAAACCAGTAAAGTTAGATAAGTAATTATACTTTCAACCATTAAGCAATAACATTTCTGCACTTAAAGATTCAATTACTAATTCTAGAGAGCCATAAAATGAAACCTAGGCCAAAAATAAAAAATAAAACACTGTAGAAATATCAATATATTAGAAAGTAAATCAAACAATCCAGCTATAATTTTATGCTGTTACTTCATTATTCACTAACTGATGAGAACAAGGAGGACCACATAACCACCAAAGCTGGCTTTAGATTCTAACTAGGACCTGGGACCAGATCGATCACCTGCCTCTCCTGGTCTGGCTCCAGCATCAGCACTGTCTACAGCAGGAAGAGGCAGGGCACTGTGGATGTGACAAAGCGATTAATGTCCTTAATATAAGTAAAAAGGTGAAGGTGTAGCTCCACCACTAGAAGTTCCTGCTTACTTAAAAAACACAACAAATACCTAAAATAAAAATGTTAACTCATTGTCCAAATCTATTAAATGATCAAATGGTAGGGTAGGAAGCAATAGGTCTGTTAAGCACTCTAGGCCCCAAGAATACTAAAATACATCACAGGGAAGTTCTCTGGGGCATGAGCCGTTATAAAGACACAGGCCAGGACCAAATCTAGAAAAGCACACAATCCTCATCCTCCTACTACCTGAGCTCCAACGATGCCATTGCCCCCGTAGAAATTCTTGGCATACATATGCATTGATCCTCCTTTTCCTTTAGCACAACCTCCTCTTCGTCCTAGAAATGGCAGCACACACACATATGCATCAAAGACCAAATATACGGAACAAAACTACACCCAAACATTTACTTAGAGGCCCATCCATTAGAACTCAGAGGCCAATTCAATTATATAAGCACCTGCCCCACTATGCAGCATAAACACATATTCCTCCTTTTCTCCAGGTCCTTTTCTAATAAAGGACAGACCAATCCCATATCCTTGACTTTCCTAACTTTTCCAGCTCTCTAATCACTGAATTTCCTTCAGATGTTAGCATAATAGTTCAAGAGTCAAGGGGGACAAAGACGGAATACTAAGAGGATTCTTAGAATTTAAATTGCATACCATAAAATGCTTCTACTCAATGCCTGCTAGATTTTTGCTGCCAGGATCTAGTGATGATAAACACAATTCTGATTTTATAGAGCTAACATTTTAAACTTTTACCTGAAGGGTTAGATGACTGCAAAAGTGGTCAGTTTACTCAAAAGCACAACCCAAGTACCAGAGCACCAAAGGGGAGAGGGTGTTTTTACTTTTTTTAACTCAAAAAGGTTTTAATATTAACTCCTAAGAGTTAGCCTCTTAATAGGAAAGATTTGAAAACTTACTTCACTAATTTCCCCCCTTTGTAAACTAATAGCAAACCTGTAAGCTCTGCAAGGATTTCTCGAACAGAAAGCCCACGAGTGTAGGTAAAGCCATGAGCCCGGTAGGCTGTGATCAGATGGTCTGTGGGATTGATGCCAGCTTCCAGGCCCACACAACAGGCTTCCTGCATCAGAGGAAGCAGCAGCGAGTCAATACAGTACACAGTCCTAGATAAAAGGTTTCCTAGATTAATATGAAACATTTGGCCTAGTTGAACTCTTCATTAAAAACCACAGAAAGCAGTTCTGGCTTTCATCAGAAACAGAGTGGAGGGTAAGGTCAAGCCAGAAGCCATAAACTAGCAATGCACAGGCGTGTTCTTTTCTGTGGTCTGAAAGGCAGATTTTTCAAAATTCTGAATCAAATTATCAGCATTAAAATAGAGTGAATCTTAAATGAACATCAAGACTTCTGTCTTGTTTTAAAGAGATGAAGATGAAGCATTAGCCCGGCATTTCCATATGGCATCAACTGGCTGGAACCAAGTCATGATGTCCCTTGAAGGGGGGACTTGCCCATTCCAGTTCACTACCACTCTTTGTCACCACTCTCTATTTTGTAGAGCTGGCCTTCTTTACTCATTCATTCAATCTTAGCTGGTCTCTGTTGGCATCTGAATTTGTAACCTTTGGTCTAACCCCCCCCCCCACATACACACAGAAGAAATAATAAACCTTTTACCCCAAAAGTATATGCAACATAGATGATCACAATACCATAAAGGCACAGGACATCAGATGTGATGCAGGAATAAATTCTTTAGCATAAGCTTCATAAAAGATCTCACTCAGCATTTTCATTTTTATTCTAAACTACCAGCCTGGAATCCTTGAGATGCATAAGCCAGGGTAACAGCCACTAAGTACAAGCCACACTTAACATTCATAAATAACACAGTTTTATTATAAAACTACCACTCACCTGACCATCACACAGGTGACAGAAACCACGAATAATTTTCTGTTTGTACAGCTGATCTGCCTTTAACTCCATTCGGCGAACAGTCTGCATCATCCTGTAGTATTTGAGCCCATCCTCTCTGGTGAGCACCGTTGTGACCGGAGGGCCCTCTTCCAGCCGGTGAAGATCACACTTCTGAAATGGAATCAGTTGTTTTCCAGTTACTACACTGTAAACACTAGCGACCCATTCTAAGACCTAACTCCATCACAAATACTATTTAACTCAAAAACACACAGGGGCACATTAGAAATGCTACATGTTGCTTCCAACTCCTTGAGTTCTTAGATCATCAAGTTCACTGTGCAATGGGGTGGGGTTTGGGAGGAAGGAAATCTTTCTAAGATGACTTTCACTGAAAACCCCTAGAAGTCAAATGAGTTATAGGTTGAAAGACAAACTTTCAAAGAAGTACTGAAAAATCTTCTCATTCAAATGTTTTACCAAGTCACATTCTAAATTTCGGAGTCTAATTTTTTTTAGTTGTTTAGTCAGAAGTGTAAATTCTAATTTTTGCTAATAACATCTCTGAACCTTTGATTCTAGAACATTTGAAAGAAAACAACAAAAAAGAATGAATATTAAATGTTCTATTCCAAAGGTAAAACTATATATCAAAGTGGACCAGTGGGAAAGTTATTAACATAAAGTAAAACATCTCTTACCTTAATTTCAAATGTAGCATCATTTGCAAAATTACGGGATGCCACCAGCACTCTGCTTGCCTTAAGACCAAAATATACAAATATATAAGTTATTTTTATTGTCAGTTATTTTTAAAGTCACTATTATTACTATAAATCAGTTATCAGGATGCAGTCCTAGAACTCGAGTAAGCCCCAATACCTTCACTGGCTTCTCTCCATTCTATCCCCTACATTGAGATCTTATAAAACTGAATCCATGCTTTGACCAATGAAACATGACCGTGCCCCTAATCTGATGGCAAACAGCAGGAAGAGAATGGGAGCAAAAAGCAAACCAATCCACGTAAGCCACTTTGTTTTAAAAGAAATTACAATGCGGGTATAATGAAGTTGATGGCCAGTTGAAGAGACTAGATAATCTGTAGACTGTTTGTTTATGCTATTTTAGTCAAAACCAGTTATACTGAGCAAGGTGAAGCTTCACTTTCAGAACTGTTCTTCAAATAAAAGTATGATTCAATCTCCACTTCAGGTAAACCAGTTTTCTATGAAATGGATCTGTAAGAAAACTATTTCCAACTACTCAAAGCATGAGATAAATACATTAGTGAGGACTGTGTAAGACAAAAGAAAAGGTACTTAGGACCCCCTGGCTTAAAAATAATCACTTGAGGGACGTTTTATAATTTGAACAGCCTATACCTTGGGCAGGTTCCTCCTGAAGCCCCACAAGGGAGAGATGTTCTCTCCAACAGTGTTCCCTTCTTGACAGCTGAGTGCCTGTCACTGCTTGGTGGGAAAAAGCGGGCTGAAATGTTTCCTTTCATGCTTACAATCGAACACACCTGCTCACGGCAAAAGTATTCTGCAAGATGGCTAAGGTCCAAGTTACACCGCAGACACTGAACTAATCAGTATTACTGTACTATTTTAGCCACATTCCGCCAAATGTTCACAATGTGTAAAGCAACGTGATTTTCTTTTTCTTTTTCATGGAGACTTGAAGCACATTCTCCAGATCCCACAAAAAGTACTTTTGCTATGTGCATACAGTCACCCAACTTCTAGCATGGACTTGAGCGTAGTGAGAAGACTTTAGCTCAGCCTGATAAGTGTACCCCCAAGTGTGCAAGCCTGCAAGCGGAAAACTATCATCTTCCTATCTCTTCACTCCTAAGTATGTCATTATCTAATAAAGCCAACCACTAAAGACAATGGCGTTGCTGGAGGAAAAAGAGCTGAAATACTAGAAATAAATGCTTTAAGTCCATTAACATGCCTAAGAATAAGCGAAGACTACTGAGAAATCTGGGAAGACAGGGAGCTGAGCAGGGTGAAGTGACAAATAAAAGGTTAGGTTATGTTTGGCAATCACAAAAGAGTAAATGCTGTGCTCACCTCCACCCACCACCACATCGGAATTACAACTACATTACAGAACAGCCATCACTGAGAACCACCTGGGGATCAGGTGACCAGAAGTGCTACAACTATGAATTGAAAGCAGCAGCCACATTGAGAATGGTAGGAGGGGCTGAGCGACAGGACAGGCATGTCCCACACCCACATGTGACAGATAAAAGTCGGGAGGGACATCTTGGCTGCAGAGGTGCCCCTGTGGAACAAGGGGTCCCAGCCCAGGGTTCCGGTGCTGGGAAGAGAAGTCCCCATAACATCTAGCTGTGAAAATCAGCAGGGATTATGTCTCAGGGAGGGCTACCCGAGACCTAGACACTAGAGGTCTTAAAGAGCCCATGCACAGACTCACTCACTCACAAACTCACTTGCTCTGGGCTCCAGTGCAAAGGCAGTAGCTCAAAAAGCACCAGGGGCCACACAGGGGACTAAACTGACTAGCTTCAGGGTGAGGACTGGAGGGGCAGGGTAGGGACAGCTTTCTCCAGGGATGGAAGTGCTGACAGGAATCACTGTTCCTTTGTTGAGCCTTCCCCTCACACTGCCAGCCCAGTGCAGGGGGCGTCAAATCTGAGCTCTCCATGAATCTGGCTAACACAGTTCACCGAGCCCTGGTGATCCCCTGGGACCCTCCGCACCCAACTTGCACACCTGGCAGAACCTCTTTCAGTGGCTCCGCCACACAGCAGCCTGCCTCAGCTCACACTTCAGACTTTCCTAGGTCTGAACTCCAAACAAGCAGAGGCTGGCCTCAGTGTGCCCTGTATCTCTTGCTAAGCTACCCCAAGCCAAACAAGTGAAGACCAGTCTCAACGTGCATTGCAAGCTGTAAGTCCCACCAGGTATCCCTGAACCTGCATAAGCATCGGCCAGTCTTGATTTGGAACAGAGCCTCAACCAAGCAGCCACAAACCCAGCACAAGTGGCAGCTGCCTTCAGCACATATTGTGTTACCCAATGTGGTCCTAAACATGACACTAGTGGCAGGCAGCCTTGGTTCACAGAACAGCCTCTCCCAAGGGTCTCCAAGCCCAGCACAAGAGGAAACCAAGAGCAGATTATTCTGTAGCTCCTACCAGACAGCCCCAACCGGGGCACAAGCATGGCTGAACTTGAGCAACACCAGAACTCCTCCTCAGAGGCTCCAGAACCAACACACCTGGTGGCCGGCTTCAAACCACAGTTACAATATAAATACCTAACAACGGATTCATCAAACTGTGTTTTGTAGTTATTTCAGTCAATGGGATTCCAAGATGGTTACACTTCCCACCTTTTTTGACCATCTCTGCCCCTACTAAGAAGAGTTGCTACCAAAAGTTCTGGGGGTTTCTAGAGCCAAAATTGCATGTCAAAGCTCGCCTGCAGTTACACCAAGAAATACTACCTCCCTGTGCTTAGATGTCAAAATGCTAGGATCTTAGGCATTAGGCACATCTGAAAGCTGGAGCCAGAAATAGCGCTGACCTCTCATCCCATCCTCTGAAGCAGCACTGAGGTTTACTTTAGGTACTTTTACCGTGGGGGGGGGGGGGGCGGGACTGCTCTGGAACTGAGTGCCAAGAAAATCTCATTGTTAAGGGAGGAAAGGGGAAGAAGTTTGTTTCTGAGAAGCCTGACCTTGCTGACCCCGCCACAGAACCGAGCGCGTGTTAAACAAATGTATATACCAAACTGAGCACTCAAAAAACAACACTTAATACAAATGGCGCCTACTATGTATCAGGTACTATTCGGAAAGGTTTACACAGCTTTTCACACTTTTAAGCCTCACAACAACCGCATGGAGGTACGTATCTCCATTTTAGAAACGAGGAAACGGAGCGCGGGGATGTTTAAAAAGACTGAGAGCAAGCTTTGCTTAAGGTCGCAGGGTTAGTAAATGGTGAGGCTGGTGTTTGAAGGAAACACGCAGTCTCCGGATTCCATGCTCTTGACATACTACGTGGCTTCTGGGTCAAGGGAAATGTATTTAGGGAAACTTAAAATGAGTGGGCCGGGAGGGGTGGTCAACTGGAGACTCGAAGGAGACCAAGGGCCCCTTTTCCGTTTGCAGTAAAGTTACGGGCACTTTTGGAGCACACCCAGGCCCGCGCCTGGAGCCACGGCTGACCTCCACGCGGACCTTGTAGAGCCCCGATCCCCACCCGCGTCGGCGGACGTGGCCCCAGCAACCGCTCCTTCTGGGTCAGGGAGCGGAGCAAACTGCCTGGGAGCAAAACAAAGACTCGCAGCTCCGGAAGCACCCGCCGCGCCCAGCCTGAGGCACACGCCTGCCCCGAGGCCCAGCCCGCCCAGGACTCCGCCTCGGCCCCGCTCTCTCCCCACACTGGGCCGCTCAGGCCACCTCACCGGCTTCTGGGCAGCGCCCGACAACACGCGGGAGACGGCGGCGAGCATCTTCCTCATCGACCGAGGGCAGTGGCGACGGCCCCGGCGACTCCCAACGACACAAACGACGCGACCCAGGCCTCTTCAAGTCTCCTTCAAGTGCCCGGTGCACGCCACGCCTTAACTGCAACGCGATGTGACATAGCAGAGAGACGTCATATTCCGCGCCGGGCCCCTGACCAATCAGGACAGTTCCTAGGGTGTGCCCCTCCCACTTGACAGAGCCGCGGCTGCCCATTGGGTGTCATTGCCAGAGGAGGGCGGGCATGAGGGCTCTACTGTCACAAAGTGGTGGGCGGATGCGGAATCGCGGAACCGAGGGCGCCTGCGTGAGAAAGTGCCTCCCCCCCCCCCCGCCCCACCTCCGGACCCCGCGGGAAAAGAGCCTTCTTGGATTTAGCACAACACGTTAACCGTGTGCAATTGGAAATCGTGCAGGCCAATCCTGCCGTGCGTCCAGTCCTGCCGGTGCTGCCTTCACTCAATATACAGGATGATAAAAATTAACAGTGTGGTCGAGCCAAAAGACAGAACATCTGGTTTCTATAAACAGTTCTGCCGCTAACTTGTCTTTAAGAGATCTCCTGTAACAATTGTAAAGTGCTGCCCTGTCTACTTGAGCTAGGACCCAAAAATCGGTTTCCCAAGTAAATGTTGAGAGGTCAATGGGAAAAGCCTTTTGACTCTATAGTTATTGATTCACATGCTCCACGTGAGTTAAACAGCATGGCGACTGATGGTAACAGCAGACAGAAAGAAATAAACACTAAAGCAACTCTAGGGAATCTTCAGAGGAGCTCCCAGGTCAAAGTGCTAATTGCGTGCTAGTGGTATTGCACCTAAGGCACTGGGTTCAAGCTTAGGCCCCAACATTTTAAAGGGGTGTGATGAGAAAACAGCTATTTTGAGTTGCTGTCTAGGCATCTTAATGACAACCTTGCTCGCACCTAGAGTCTGGACATTTAGATAAGAACGTGAGTTTAGGATTCCCACCACAAGTTTCTGCTCTGGATTTTTCAGTGGCACCTTTAAAAATAACCACTTAGAGTTGAGCCTGAGAAAAGTTAGTGACCTCTGCCCCAACCACCTTGTAAGTAATAGGTGCTTACCACCCCGCTATCTCCTGCTCACACGTGATATGGGACAGAGGACTGCCCTTCCTTTGGCTCATGGAGAGGGATGGGGGAGTAGTGTTGGGCATTTTCTGGGATCTGTAAGTAGTAAATCTTGTGACTTGACTTCTTTTGTGTGAGTGTGTCGCACCTTTAATCAAAATGACCTAGGGTTTTCATTTCTCTAAAGTAGGAGCTCAGATGCTGAGGAAGCTACCTGATGCCCTGGTGTGGATGGATGGCTTGTGTCTCCTCATTCATCAGGCTTTAATCGGCATATTCTTAATCTAATACACCAGCTCTGCCCCCCCCAACCCCCACCCAACACAGGAGGGTGACAAAAATGGCTGGCCAGAATGGCCAGGGGCTGAAATCATGAGTTGTGAAGAATGATTAAAGGAGTTAGGAAAAAAAAAAAAGCATACTAACTTACAGTGGGCTAGGTTATGTTTTAACAATTGACTTCCACATTTCAGTCACTTGGCTGGAGCTCTGCTCCATGTCACCTTCACTCTGGAACCCAGACTGATGAAGCAGCTTCAGTTTGGAACTCAGCTTGTTTTATGGTACAGAGAAAAAAGATCATTTAAACTGCCTCTCAAAGCTTCTACCCATAAGGTTAAATGTCAGTTATATCTCAAGAAGGAAAGATAAAGGATTGTTTCATTTCTTAAAGGAAAATAAGCTTTGACAGTCTATAATAATAATAATATTTCTTAAAAAGGAGGACTTCAGCTCTTGGGTAGAGCTGAAGACCAGAGACTCTTCCATATCTCTGGCTCACCTGCCTGGCCAGTTTATGACCAGTTTCTCTGGGTGAAGCTGAAGGATTTAGATTAGAGATCCTAAACAATGCCTTTCCTTTGCAAATCACCCTAAAAGTACTCAAGCAAGCTGAATATTAGGGCAAACCATGGTCCTTACCTTGCCTTGGGCTATCTGGGTGGAGCCATCCCCCAATGGATGACTTAGGATAGAATATAGGTCACAAAAGTCCATGAATATTTGAGTGTTTTTGATGTGCTAGGCTCCATGCTGGCGGAAGGATTATGGCTAGGGCCTATTGTTACTTTGAAACCATATAAATATTTTTGCATAACCATAAAACAAAATGGAATAAAACTGGAGATGAAATACAGCAAATGAATTTAACCATATATCAAGTTGTTGACAGAACCCCACGGAGAATGACCCGGTGTTATTGAATAACACTGCCCCCAAAAATCTTACATTGTTTTCCGTCATCAGTGATTGTTATTTGAGACTGCGGATAAATTGAATATGTAATTGTTAATGTCATCAGGAACCAACATTTTCAGCAAAAAGAGACACAAATATAAAATCAAAGGAAGTAAAAGCTTAGTGGTCCTGATTTTCTATTGGAAATAGCAGTATACGATCATGACTATTTTCTTCTTAAAAATATACACTCTTAATTCTCATCACTGGAAAGACCTAGAAGCAAAGAATTACCTGATTGTCATTATTCCAAAATCTGATAAACAGAGAAAGAGTGGAGGATTTCTCTTGCCTCTCCTGTACAAACTGAATTTCAAGGTAAACAAACAGTTGATGAGAGGAAGTACTTTGCAGAACCCTTCTGCTAATAAATAAAAAAGAACCTCAGAATTTTAATATCTCCATCTTGCAACTCCTAAGGAGATAAAGGATCTATCTAGTTGTTGGGGAACTTGACAATGTCGAATTAAATTGAGAAAAACCTGATCAATCAGCAACCCTGCCCTCACACCCCAACTCACCACCTTTGGCCTTTGCCTCCAAATCTCAGGGGAACCCCAGCAAGTCTCTGGGATTCCTGCAGCTTAAGGAATGCGATCTATAAAATAAAAAATGGGGAAAATGTTACAGGAGAGATGACCTAGTGTCTTGAATAAACAAATGGCAAGATTTATTTTTTTTAAAAGAGGACTCAGGAACTCTCCTATGTTAAGAGACCTAAGAGACCTGTGTATCCTGGCTGTGAAGCTGTAAAATAAAAAAAAAATTTTTAAGACATTTATCAGATTATTTGGGCAATTTAAACACTGACTGGATGTTTGGTGATATTAAAGAATTGTTTCTGTGTGCAAATGGCATTAAAGTAATTTTAAAGAGTCCTTATCTTTTACAGATACACACTGAAGCTTTGGGTCTGCTGCATGGGCAACAGCAGACCCTCCATATCACCCTGCCCAGGCTCTGTAGCTTCAGCTTCACTGGAGAGGACACTCCAGCGTCATCGCAAGATGTCGATTCAACACGGGAGGAGACAGATACCGTGTCACTCCCGAGTCGGACTGCACAGCCATTCTCGGCGGTGCAGATAGACTCTTAAGAAGCTACACCATCGTCTCTCGAGACGGACGGCTGCCGACGACCGACAACTGAAGCTTTATGGTTGATATGATATAATGTCTGGGAGCAGCTTTAAAATAACCCAATCCCAGTGGTGGCCATGCTGGGGCAGTTTGTGGGATGCCACAGAGGAAACAGGATCGGCCACCAGCTGGCAATTGTTCAAGTTGGTGGTTCCCACATAATGAACGGTTCATGGTACTCTTCTCTCTGCTCTTGTGGATGTTTGAAAATTTCTCATTACAGAAAGAGCAGTATAGATTCCAGACATCATTGATTACATATGAAACACTTATCTTTAGTTTGTTTAAGAAAATCCATATTCCACCTTTCAGTATTTGCTACAGCACATTGAAGCTAAGGAAGGGCTCGGTTATGTCAGCCCGTCGCAAACATCTATGAAGATTCATTCATTTATTTCACAGTACATACTGTAGACCTATAAACCAGGCACTGGAGTTATAGGTGTCAGGGACATGATGGCTGTCATGGAGCATGTGATGTGAAAGACGGATATTAAATGGATAAATTGTACATATGATTATACATATAATGAATACATTTCCATTGTAAAGAGTGTTGTGGAGAGCTGAGGGTGGTCACGAAAGGCTGAGGAAAAGCCTTTCAGATACAATCTGATCACTGAGCTGCACTGACCGATGGTGGGGGTGGGGGGCAGGAGGAGGGCACGCCTGGTGTGTCCCAGGTCAAAGACGCTTTTGAGGAAGGGAAACAAGGTTGACAGATCATCCTGGTCCTTTTAGACCTCACTGAGGACTTAGACCTTTGTCCTAGGAACAAGGCATCAAAAAAGGATTTTAACATTAGCATTGCATTTTGTACATATGGAAGATAAGATGTACCCATTCCTGACAGGGCCCCAAGGAAAGCTAATTGAAAGAGGGGCCATAGTGTTTTCATGGAAACATGGGTCTCCTGAATCCACATTACGGTGTGAGAATAATGGTGGGTATGAGCATCTCTTTCTATTAGCCAATGTGGGAAAATGGATTCTAAAATCTTCCCTCTCGAAATATGGGTGTGTTCAAGCCAAGAGAATGTAAGCATGAAATGCTGCGGCTACCAGATCTGTATTTCAGGCCTAGTGCTGCCTTTGACCTGTTCTGCCTGTCCCAGCAAGAGAAAGGGCAAAGTTTTTCTTCCATCTGTGGGTTGTATTACGCTGGGCTGGCTTTCATCAGACCACTCATTACATCCTTCTAAATCTGGCCTTGTTTGCTCATCATGCACAGCATGGCTCATTAGTCTAGGCTAAAGTTACTTTCAGTCATTTTCTGTGGCTGATCTCCAAACAGACGCAGCCTTTGGAAACCTAAGAATAGGTTTTGGGAGAAGCAGTGTAGCACCTGAACCAGTCCACCTAGTCTCAAATCCTAGCTCAAACATTTATTAGCTGTGTGACTTTGGGCAAGTTGCCTAACCTCTCTGTGCCTGGTTTTGCCCATCTTTAAAAAGAGCATATGGCAATATTCATCTCATAGGGCTGTTATGAAGCTTATATGGATCACTATTTGCCAAGCACGTAGAGCAGTGCCCGACACATAGAAGTATTATACCAGAATTTGGTAAATATGCAAATATTTTAATATCTCGGTGCCTTGCTGTCTTCATTAGTTAAACAACTTTTAGAAACTTCTAGCTTCCACCTGTGCTCTGAGAATGAATTAGCTGGATACTCAGCCAATTTAACGGGTGACTACTATCTTTATAGTCAACAGTTAAATACTGTTGGGGGCCACCAAGGGCTACTAAGAGTCAGAATCTGTATTACTGTAATGCTTGGACAAAGATTGTGAACTAAACAACCAGGCCAAACAAAAGCAGACTGTCCAGTGGCAGATGCGGATGGTGGTAGCGGTGGGTCCTCAGTGGCCTTTGCACTCATCACTACAGCTTGCAGCTTCTATGTGTGTTAAGTTCTCCACTCACAAAAATCCACGAGGGGGCGCCAGGTGTCCAACTCCAGCAGTGACGACCGCATTCAGGTGGCCATCTAGCTCTACCTGCTGGAGAAAAGGAGAGTGGCGACCCACCACAGAAAGCCCGTGGGTGGGGGCCAGCAGCCTAACCCTCCTCCCACAGCACCAGCCATGCCACAAAAAGTGCCTTGCTCAAAAGCCACAGGAAAACGCCAGAGAGGAAGCCAGTAGCCTCAAAGGCCGTGGACCTCGGCCCAGGTGGCCTTGACCTGACTACCCCTGCAAGCCGCCAAATAAAACCAAAGGCCCTGCACCCCAGCCCCGTGAAACACAGGGGCCAAGAGCGAGTTTGTGGAGCTGTTCATGCCCGGCAGACATAATAATCAAGCTGCTGTGCACTGAAGAGATCCTGGACATTCCGAAGCCATCCTGCTGGCCTCCAGGGGAGGGTGGTGACAGGCCCCTGTCCGCAAGCCCGTTCACTTGCCCCCAAATGTGCGTTTCTGCTCAGTCTGCCACAGCAGCTCCGTGGACAGTGATGGCAGCACAGAGCAGGAGATCAGGATGTTTTGGGGAAGGCACAGTTGGGGAGTTTGCTGGCCAGAACAGACACCTGTCCCCAGTCTTCACAGAGTCCACTGGTGTTGCTTGGCCCCAACAGACAGTCTGGTGGACCCAAGGGCCTTGTCTCTAAAACACCGGACCGTCGCTGAGCTGCAGAAGGAACTCAGAGGAGAGAGCAATGTCGTGCGGTGGCCCAAACCCGGGGAAATGAGAGAGATGGCGAGGGTGGTGCTGCAGATGCTGACCTTGGCCAGGGCAAGGCTGGGAAAAGCCCTGGAAAGCAGGGCGAGGTCAGAAGGCAGCATCTCCACTGCAGGACTGTCAGGCTGGGTGAAGAGCAACGAGGACCTGGGCACCACAATTAGGGACCTGTTATGTTCCAAGTAGAAGCTCGGGAAGCAGTGTGCAGGTTTAGTACCACCTAGACAGGGGCCCTGGGTCATCAGGGTGGCTTCCAGAGAGGCTGGAAGGACAGAAGCCCGGCCTTGTTAAAAACCTGCCTCTCAAAGTCCAAAAGGGACAGCAGGAAGGACCCCCTGAGGAGCCTGCAAAGGGCATGTGTGCACCAGCAAGGTGGAGGCCCACCGCCTTCATGGTTCAGTCACCAGCTCCAGCTCTTGGTCTGATGACAGCAGCTCTGTGGACAGTGATGAGTCTCTGAGTTGTTCAGAAATTCAAAGAGGGGCCATTGAGCTCCAGCCCTGGACCTTCAACCCAGCATGTGCACGTGAAGCCAGAGGGGCAGGGGGACAAGGGACAGACCTTCCCGTTGCTCTGTTCAGAGACCTGCGGGTGCCAGCCAGAAGCTCCAGTGGTACTGTGTCTGCCAGAGGGTCACCCACAGGTAGAGGAAATCTTTATCCTCACAAAGACCACAGCCCACGAGGGGCAGGGCCTGCCACCAGGGACAGTGCTTTTAGTCAGCTGTCTAGTTGTGCAGGAGCAGGTGCCTTGGCCGGAAACCCCAGTGCCAACTCAGAGGCCTGGGGTGGATAGGAGGGGACCCAGGCCAGCCTCGCCTTCCTGTGGGGCAACTTCGCCTACCAGAGTTGGCTGCAGAGCAGGTAGACAGTGGGCTCAGAAGGCAGGGGCACGGTATGGAAAGGAATCCTGGGGAGCCAGAGGGAGAAGGGGCCAGGGGGCTAGGCCCAGGGTGTGCCAGCCTTACCATGGACCCCAACTAGGGCCTGCCCTTCACAGGCTTCTCCCTGCTGCCCTCCAAGCATTTATTCCGCCTTGGGAAGAATGTCTCCTTGCGGGGCCAAGCCAGCCGGCCTTTTTAGCCTCTGCCCGAGCCTGTGTCTGCCGGGTCCACCCCTCTCGGCCTTCAGAGAGGCCCAGCCCACCACCACCTCATGTTTGGAAACTCATACTTGATCATGAAGAAGGAAGAAGGTACCAGCAGTGTTCAGCTTACATGACAGCAGGAACTCAGGTTCAGAGGAGGACACTTTAGACCTGAGGTATAGACAGAGGGTGGGTAGAGATGAGGGCCAGGAGGCCTGGGACAGCGCTGCAGTGAGCTGAGTAATACCTTCGTGCAGGACAATGGCGTGTGGTTCGGGACAAAGTCCTCAAGCTGTGAGTACACATCCAGGTGCCAGCGTGTCTGTGGATAGGGCATGTATATGCGTGTACTTATGCGTGTATATAGGTGACACTGTGGGCAGACAGGGGACGGGAGCCACTGTGACCACCCTGTATATATGTACACTAATGGGAGACATGCCCCTATTTAACACATGTGTTCTGGTAAATATGATTTTTGTAGTTCTTTTGTAAATTTTTAAAAGTGCTATAAAAACTGTTTTTGGAAAATATAGCTGTTTGGTTTTGCAGGGCGCCCCTGACATCAGTTTATTTTTTCTTTTAAAGTATATTTTATTGATTATATTGTTACAATAGTTCCAATTTTTCCCCCTTTGCGCCCCTCTGCCCAGCACCTCCTTCCCCCAGCAATCCCCGCCCCCCTAGTCCATGCCCATGGGTCATGCGTGTAAGCTCTCCGGCTTCTCCCTTTCCTATATTATTACTATTATTTAAATAATTAATTAATTTTTATAACAATAGAAAGACTAAAGACCCTTTATAATCTTATAAAGGACAATGGGCGACGGTCTCGTGCTCCTCTAGCTGCTTCAAGCTGGACATGGTTGTCGTCCTGCCTACCCTTGGGTCCAGAAATCCCTAATAAGAGTGGGGGTGTGGCAGGGAGGGTGGCCTTCCCGCACGAGGCTGACGGCAGTTTCTGTGGCCTCCATAGCGCTCATCTGGTTCTGTCCATCACAGCCAGGGTTAAGCAGCTCTGAGACTGGTACTTTGGGGTGATTGCCGTGGAAACGTCTGGATGTGCCTGAGGGGCAGCAGTGACACCCCAAAGCACCCTCTAAGCCCCCAAGGTCTCTGTCCAGAAGCTCCTGGACATCACTTGTTATAAGGGACCCCAGGTCGAGAGGCCAAAGCCTGTGCCCTGAACACTGTGGCCACATCCTTCAATCAGAGAAACATCAAAGCACAAATGGCAGCAAACACACTGGCCGTTTTCTGGTGCACGTTGGGAAGTCCCAGGACAGAGTTCACGCCAGTCACCTGAGTTTCCCTAGGACCCATAGTGTCTCATGTCCAGTTCTGCTCAATGACTACATGGTTCTAACAGCTCAATAAAACTCTTTGTACATGGGGGGAAAACCCACCAGGCTTTGTCAACTGTCTGCAAAACTGGCCAATGAACCACGCCAATCTTCAGAAACTTGCCAACCTCTATGGAACTAAAATTGGAATTGGCCAAACACAGGGTAGAGACCATCATGGGCTTACTAAATAGCTATAATAGGATTATTCTGTAAAATATTTTCTCATTTTAAAACTGGCATTTTTTTAAAAAAAGAAATGTAAAAACAACAAGTTCCAGGGAGGAATTCTGAAAATGAAAGATAAATCAAAACTTTAAAATGAAAATATTCTACAAGCAGACAGCCCACATAAACCCTTGTTAATGAGTCAGCATACCACCTCCCAGTGATATACTTTGGCTATATATTTACACATTTAAAAACCATACAAATGAGATCAGAAGGTACATAATATTCTGTAATCCTTTCCCATGGGTGATTAGTTTTAATAACCTGATTTTTAACTCATAATAATCCATTGAAGCAATAATTCACTCAGCCAATCCTTTATTGTTGCACAATTAGATATGCTTGAGCATATTTGTAGCTATGGCCTTACCCAAATCATTACTATTATTTTTTAGGATTCATTTCCTGAGGTGAAATTCCTGGGTCCACAGTATGCAAACATTTTTTTAAAGTATATTTTATTGATTATGTTGTTTCAGTAGTTCCAATGTTTTCCCCCTTTGCTTCTCTCTGCCAAGTACCCCACTTCCTTCCAGCAATTCCACCCCCCTTAGTTCATGTCCATGGGTCGTGCATACAAGTTCTTTGGCTTCACCCTTTTCTATATTGCTCTTAACTTCCCCATCTATTTTGTACCAACTGATTATGCTTCTTAATCCCTGCACCATTTCCCCATTTCTCCCCCTCCCTCCTCCCAGCTGATAACCCTCCAAACGATCCCCATACCTATGATTCTGTTCCTATTGTGGTTTGCTTAGTTGGATTTTGCTTTTATTTTTTAGATTCAGTTGTTGATAGTTGTGAGTGCATTGTCATTTTAGTGTTCATAGTTTTGATCTTCTTTTTCTTAAGTAAGTCCCTTTGACATTTCATATAATAATGGCTTGGTGATAATGAGCTCCTTTAGCTTCACCTTGTCTGGGGAGCACTTCATCTGCCCTTCCATTCCAAATGATAGCCTTACTGGATAGAGTAATCGTGGTTGCAGGTTGCCTTTCATCACATTGAATATTGTTTGCCAGTCCCTTCCTGCCTGCAAAGTGTCCTCTGAGAAATCAGCTGATAGTCCTATAGGCACCCCCCCTGTAGGCAACTCTTTGCCTCTCTCTCTTGCTGCCCCCAGGACTCTGTCTTTATCTTTCACCTTTGGCATCTCAGTCATGTTGCGTCCTGGTGTGGTTCCCTCTGGGTCCACCTGGCCCCAGACCCTCTGTGCTTCCTGAACCTGTATGTCCATCTCCTTCACAAAATTTGGGAAGTTTTCCTCATTTTTTTTCAATTCTTGTTTCCTCATTCTTCACTGGTTGACTGTTGTTTTCTTCCTAATGTTCCTAATCATTGATTTGAACCCCAGTTTCCTTCCCTTCACCATTGGTTTTGTGTGGATTTTCCTTCGTTTCACTTAGCATAGCCTTCACTTCTTCTCTTATGCATTTGCCATACTCAAGCATATCTGTCAAGCCTGTGAGCATCTTTATCACCAGAGTTTCAAATTCTGCATCTGTTGGGTTGTCTATCTCTTCATCTGTTAGGTTGGCTATCTCCTCGTCACTTAGTTCTCCCACTGGAACCTTGATCCATTCCCCCTTTTGGGCCATACTTCTCTGTCTCCTCATTCTGACAGACTCCTGTGTTTGTTTGCCTCCTCGTCCCAGGTAGAGCTCTTGCTCCTGTTACATTGTAAGGTGCGGAGCCTTAGGGATTCATCAGTGCAGGGCGACCTGTTTCACCACACTGTGCTGCTGTATGAGGGGGAGGGGTCTGAGGGGGAACAATGCCCGCCTGCCCAGCACTCACTCTTTTTCCAGGCACCTCTCCCACTTCCGCACCGACTGGCGCCCCACTAGCGGCTGCCCTGGCCGTCGTTCCCAGAGTGGGTGGGTCTGCAGATGTTCTAGGACCATGGGGGCCCTTTAAACAAGCGGACTCTGCTGAGAGACTGGCAGTTTCTGCCTCCGCCCCAACACCCACTGGTTGGCACAGTCAGAAGCAATGAGGCTTGATTTTCCCTGGTGCTGGGACCGTGAGCTGCGAGGTCTGGTGAGGAGCTGGGAACGCTCCCCAGGTGTGCCTCCTGACTTTAAAATGTGTGACTATGTTTTCTGCCAGCCTGCCACTGCCACTGCCACCACTGCTGCTGCCACCACACCCTGTCCTCTCCATCCTGGCTCCGCCCCTCCTACCTGTCAGAATGAGTATTTCTTCTTTATTTCTTTGTTTGCTGGACTTCCATTCAGTTTGATTTTCTGGAACTTCTGGTTGTCTCTAGTTTTGAGGAAGTTGTGTTCCTTCTTAGTTGTGGAGGCAGACGCAGTGGATCTGTCTACGCCTCCATCTTGGTCGGAAGTCCCTGCAAACATTTTTGAGACCTGACTGAAGTTGCTACTTTGCCTCCTAGGAAATGTTAAATCCATTTTCAGAAATTTACCTGGGACCCAAAGAGAAAGTGGACTTCCGTTCAATAGATATTTACAATTTTTTTTGACTCTGAGGCTGGTGGTAAAGGAGCTAAAAATGGGGACTTGACAAAAAGGGTATGCCTTCACAGGGTAACCTGCTTATAAGACTGGTGACAGGCAGTGCAGCACCTGCACACCCAGAGCTGAGTGTGCCTGGAGGCGACTGTCCTTGCTGTGCTGTGGGGCCCTCCGCCTATCCTGAGCCAAGAAGGACATTTCTTCTCTCCTGTCTCATCTTTGCTTCTCCCATCCCGTGATTGTCAGTGGGAGTGGAGCTGGCCCCTATGGCTCACAATGGCACTTTTGAAGTTGGGCTCTGTTGTTACAATAATGGGGGGGGTACTCTTGAACTTAGAAGCCTGATATCCTGTGCAATGAAAACCATTTCTATTTCTCACATGACTTTCAAATGTTCCTCCAGACCTTCATGTAGGTGAAAACACTGCATTTAAAAAAAAATTATTTATTTTTAGAGGGAGGGAAAGGGCAGGAGAAAGACAGCGAGAGAAACACCGATGTGAAAGAGAAACATTGATTGGTTGCGCTCCAGCCAGGAATCAAACCCACAACCCAGGCATGAACCTGACCGGGATGGAACCAGTGACCTTTTGCTTTGCTGGATGACACCTAACCAACTGATTTAACACTGTGGGTCAGTCTACACCAACAGCTGTTGCAGAATCAACAATTCGGGTACAAACATCTGGCCAATTCATTGCAGCCCTAGTGTAGTCCCGTCCGAGGATGCATTTAGTTTATAACATTATTTTGCTTTCATTTCTTTTTTCATATTACAGTACGTTTTAATGTAAAATTATCTGTGTAGCTAGGCAATATTATCGATGAATTGCAAAGAGGGTGTTTAAAAATATTTGCTTACATCCTGGCTGGGTAGCTCAGCTGATTGAGGTTGTCCTTGGTCACCTCTCCCATTTGTTGTCACTTGGATTCCCCAGAGGCCACACAGCGACCATTCTCTAAAGTGAATCCTGGTCATTTCTGGGGAAGGAGAGGCTGCGAACCTTTGGCTGAGCAGGCGGATAGAGGGACATACGGGAGAACAAGAGAAAGAACAACAACCCTTCATATCTGTTCACTCCTAGAAAACTAAGCAAAGATGGGGGCCATGTTGCGTGCCAGTATTTTTTCAGTCTTACCTGCTGGCATCTCCCAATGTTTTGCTTCCATTTATAGCAAGGTCTCAGCCTTTACTCCCCACCCCTAATTTCCTGAAAACAGTGCGTCTCCAAGATAGCTGGCAGGCCTCACATGCAGGGCTGATGGGTGCCCCCCCACCTTCCCATCCTGACCCCAATTCTGGGCGGGGCTGACTTGCATTGTTCAAGAGCTCCCAGGGGCTGCTGCTGCGGCATGTTTGAGCACCAGTCCACCTTAAATCCTTGGACAATATTTCTCAGTCTCACGTTATGAGACCACAAGACTTTGCTCAGTTTCCAATGTGGCTGAATTTTAAGAAATCCTGTGGTTTTCTAAGGCAACAGAGCCCAGAGCAGGACTGCCTCATGTAAAGTGTCCCCGTGAATGGGGCGGGGGGCGGAGTCAGCTCTCATCACTCTCCTACTGCCCACAGGGAGCAGGGTTGCTCACCTGGCACACTTCTCCCAAAGGAGCTGGCGGGCCTTTACTAAATGCTCCACTAATTGGGGAGAGCCGTTTCTTCCCCTCGGCAGCTTTGAGACCTCAGCTGTAAAAGTATAGCGTCTTTCAGAGAAAGGAACTAGAGCCCCAATGGCCACAGCACTTTTGTATTTGTCATTCCTCTTGGACTCATACCTGGCAATCGTTTTGAAAATGAAAATCCTCTTGAGCTTATTTCTGCGGGGTATTCAGAGGGCAATGAGATATAAGCTTAGTATCTGGCATCGTTGGTTGTCTGGGTTTCGCGCATGTTACACCTGGTATTTTTATCGATACAGTAGTTTAAAAAAATCCTCCTGGGCATTCTCAAAACTGAATAAGATTGAGCGTTGACCTGCGAACCAAGTATCGCTGGTTCGATTCCCAGTCAGGGCACATGACTAGGTTGCACGTCAGGTCCCCAGATGGGGGCGCAAGTGAGAGGCAACCACACAGTGATGCTTCTCTCCCTCTCTTTCTCCTTTCCCCTCTCTCTAAAAATAAAACAAACAAACAAAGAAACAAATAAGTTATTTAAAAAAAACGTGAATAAATCAGAGAAAGATAAAGGAAGTACAGGGAAGAAAGGAAGGTCATTAGAAAAAAAGGAAGGGAGGGCCTTGGTTGAGGGGACTGGCTGCAAGCGGAGAAAGTGATTTTTTCTGGCGAGAAGAAAATTGAAAGAGGGAGAAGTGAGAGGAATCGGAGGAAGCACAAGAAGGGAAACAAGATTTTCCTTCCCCCAAGAGAATGGTATTTGCCCAATAGGCAGCACATCTCAGACTTTAATGGACATGCCCCACTCCTGGGGTCCCATCAGCACAAGGAGATTCTGGCCCTGTTGCTGCCTCTCAGTTGGTCCCAGTGGTGCCACCTCCTGGTACTCACTCCCTCGCCCGTTCCTCTCGAACAGTGTAGCAGAGCTGGTCTGTGTGACCAATATCACATTTGGCAGAAGCAATGATCTGTCACTGTTGAGACTGGGTTGTAAAGGCACTGTGGCTTTGTGTCTCCAATCACTGGCTCTGGGAGGAGGCCACTGCTGCATCTGAGCAGTGCTTCAGAGTGGCTGAGGTGGGGCCCACAGCCAGCAGGGGCTGGGAAAGACTCCTCCTCCAGTCTCGGGCAGACCTTCAAATGACTACAACTTGCACATCTGAACTGCAATCTCCCGAGAGACTCTATGTCCAAAGCACCCAGCTCAGCTGCTTCTGAATTCCTAACCCACAGAAACTGAAATAATAAAGGTTTGTTGCATTAAGCCACCGAGTTTCATACTGAAACAAGACATATCTGGTGCAGTGAGAAAGGCCTGGAAACACAGCTCCCCATTGTAAATGGCTTAGATAAGTTTGCAAAAATTGGTGTCAGAAGCAACTGGTACGTTTAATCAAAAGGTATTCTGATTACTTTGGAAAGACTCAGGAGACAAAGATTTTCTATCTCTACAGCTGTTCAAAAAGGAAACAATTGGCCCTGGCTGGTGTGGCTCAGTGGATTGAGCATCGGCCTGTGAGCCAAGTGTCGCTGGTTCGATTACTGGTCAGGGCACATGCCTAGGTTGCACATCAGGTCCTCAGTTGGGGGCGCATGAGAGGCAATCACACAGTGATGTTTCTCTCCCTCTCTTTCTCCTTTCCCCTCTTTTTAAAAACAAACAAACAAACAAATAAATAAATTACCTTTAAAAAAAGAATCCAGGAGTCCTTAAAAAAAAGAAAAGAAAGAAAAAAATTGCAGAATTACACAGGGGTAAAAAAATCCCAGTGATGTGTGAAACTAAAATCTAAGGAGTAGGTACTTCGGTGGTTCTCAAAGTGCAGCCCCAGACAAGTAGCATCAACATAAACTGAGAAATATATTAGAAACACAAATTCCCAGATTCTACCCCACAAAATAAAGTCTGATAAAACATCCATTTCTTATGTTAGATTCCCACCTTGTGGAATATTCATATAACTACAGTGCTGATGTTTTTATTTCTTGTGTTAGAGTGTCATCTGGTGGAATTTTATGTAACCGCAGAACACATGATTTATTTCCTTTTTTAAATGTTACAATGTGGAGGTTTGATTCTATTAATCAGTTTAAGTGCCACCAGGTTTAATTTTCAGGGAACTGCATACATATATGGTTTTCTTATTATTGGGTTGGCCAAATAGTTCGTTTAGCTTTTTTCCTGTAAGATGGCTCCAGTGATGTTTAGTTGTCTTTAACTTCATTAGAAACAATTTTGTTAGATTGTATTGTGACAGCTGTCCTAACAGCGTGCATTTTAAAAAACTTAACAAAATTGGTGAATTTTTGTGCAGCCATTTAAATATTGAAGATGGAAAAAGGTACACAACATTTTCAATATATTATGCGTTATTATTTTAAGAAAAGTAAAAATGCAACTGAAACACACAAAAAAAATTCGTGCAGTGTATGGAGAAGGTGCTGTGACTGATGGAACGTGTCAAAGTGGTTTGTGAAGTTTCTTGGTACTATTAACATTTTGGCCAAATAATTCTTTTCTGTGGGGTTGTCTTATGCATTGGAAGACATTTAGCAGCACCCCTAGCCCCTACTCACTTAGAAGCCAGGAAGAGGAGATGGCTGACATATTCCAAATCAATAAAGTTATTGATGAAAATGCAAAACATGTCTTTTATTTTATGGAAAAAACTAAACAGACTTTTTGGCCAACCCAATACTTTGCTTAGAATGCCACCCAATGGAATTTTCCCACAATTGCAGATCAGAGAAGTTTTTCCTGTGTCTGAGGTTAGAGTGCCACATGGTGGAATTGTCATGTAATTCCAAATCAGATGCTAAGTTTTTTTTCTTAGAGGGGTCTCTCTCTCTCTTGTCTGTCTCTCTGTCTCTGTCTCTTTCTCTCTGTCTCTGTCTCTTTCTCTCTGTATATACACGTGTGCACACACACAGTTGACCCTTGAACAACAAGCGGGTTAAGGGTGCCAATCCCCACAGTTAAAAATCTAAGTATAACTTTTCACTCCTGCAAAACTTAACTACTAACAGCCTATTGACCTGAAACCTTACCAATAATGGCTTGATGCAAAACGAATGCTGAATGCTATTTTTACTTTTTACCTTTTTTCATAAAAGACAATCTTTGGATTTCTTTTTGTGAACAAAAATAGGTACTAATGTAGGTCTTTCATAAAATTGAAGACGCGTAACACAAACTCTTAAAAAGTTGGGGAATACCTATAATAGGAAAAACAGCTGATTTGGAATTAAATGAAAATTTTATTGGATGACACTCTAACCTGAAAAATAGGAAAAACTTCTCTGACCTGCAGTTGCAAGAAAATTCCACGGAGTGGCATTCTAAGCATAATAATAAAAACATCTTTAAGCAATTACATGAAAATTCTACCTGGTGGCAATCTGATTAATAGGGAAAAAAGTTCTTTTGCAAATACGTGATAAATTCACTAGGGGGCAATGTAACTAAATAAATAAATAATATGATCTGCAATTACACGCAATTTCCACATGATGGCACTCTAACACAAGAAATAAGAAAACCTACATCCGCAATTGCACAACATTTCCACACGATGGCACTCTAACATAAGAAATGCAAAAGTCGATGCTAGAGTTACGTGAAACTGTCATTAGATGGCTCTCTAACATAAGAGATGGAAGATTTGAGCTGGGGGATGGGAGTTCTTTACAGATTTATCTAAATAAGGTATTATTACGAAATATGCGATGATAAACTTATAGGATTTATTTACTTAGTAAATTAAAGTGTAAATCAGAATTTAGTACATATGTTTTCAGTGCTTTATACATATTTTAATTATATTCTTTCATTTTGATAACTTGTTTGTACTTACCATTAGCAGGTCCTCTAGGTCATATGCCAAATATCTAACTTTTCTACCTCCCCAGCTCTACCACAGTGGTTGATACATAATGAGAATTCAATAAATATTTATTAAATAAGTGAAAGAATGAATGAATAAAAATGTGAGAGTCCAGAGAAGATCAAATAAATGGAGAGAAGGCAACATGAATAGAAGTCGAGAGTCTGCGCTCTACTCTCAGGACTTCTGTATCCTGCAATTGGGCAAGTAGTGTAAAATGTAAAGAAAAATGTGATTGATACTAAAATAACAATGGTTTTCATTTAAATGCCTTCCAAGGTTGAGATTTTTTTAAGTTAGTAAATTAAAAGATTAAAAAAAAAACATTGGCTATGGCTAGTGTGTTTCAGCAGATTGAGCACTGACCTGCAAAGTGAAAGGCTGCAGGTTCTATTCCCAAGTCAGGGCACATGCCTGGGTTGTGGGCCAGGTCCCCAGTTGGGGCACGTGTGAGAGGCAACAGATCCATGTGTCTCTCACACATCCATGTTTCTCTCCCTCTCTTTTTCCCTCCTTTCCCTTCTCTTTAAAATAAGACCTTTAAAAAAAGATTTTAAAAATTTGGAAAGTTTATTTAAAAGGATGAAGTTTAGTAAGACCATTAGGTTTGATAGAGTTTCCAAAAGCAATTGCAACTATTTCAGTCATTTAATTGTCCTGCAACTTGGTTTTCAAATTAAACGTTGGTGTTACTCACCTAGAGGAGCCTCGGAAGGCTGCCTGTGTGGGTCTCCTTAAGATTCATCCCTTGAGGAATGAGCAGCCACAGGAAGAGGAGGTGAGAGTCTTCCAATTTGTAAACCAGACAAAGGAAGCCAGAGCCTGCCTCAGGAAATATGGGAAGAATCTGCACTGGCCTTCTTACCCTCTGCCTGACTCTACCAGGTTTGAGCAGACTGCTTCCTCCTTTTCAGCTCCCCTGACTCCCTTGAGACTTGCTCGCCCAGCAGTCACACACTGCACACCCTCAGTACTTCCCATTTCTAAGACCCTAAAGCCATTTCTGAACCAGAACTAATCTCCTGTCCCATCTGACTGCCCTGAAATTCATGGTCACACTGCTCCTCAGGATCCAGTCTCCATCCATGACTTCTGTTTTGCCTTTTGGAAGGGAATTTGCATTTTGTCTTGAACTGAAAACCTAAAGTAGCACCCCTATACTGCAGCGTTATTTACAATAACCAAGATCTGGAAGCAACCCAAATGTCCATCAGTAGATGAGTGGATAAAGCAACTATGGGACATTTACACAACAGAATACTACTCGGCCATAAGAAAAGAAGAAAATTTTACCCTTTGGGACAGCATGGATGGACATAGAGAACATTATGCTGAGTGAAATAAGCCAGTCAGAGAAAGACAAATACCATATGATTTCACTCACATGTGGAATCTAATGAACAAACTGATCTAACAAGTGAAACAGAGACAGACTCATGGATGGAGAGCAGGATGACAACTCAGATTGGGAAGTAGGGGTGGATAAATGAAGCAAAATGGAAAAAGGACTCACGGACACGGACCATAGTGTGGAGATTGTAGGGGGGAGGAGGATGGGTGGAGGTGGAAGAGGGTATAAGGGGGATAAATGGTAATGGAAAAAATAGAATAAAAAAACTAAAAAAACCCTAAAGTAAAAAAGAAATCTCAAGTGATGGAGTTTCAGACATCAGCCACTGAATGGGGATGTTTTTTGGAAGAATATGAGGCTGTCCCTTTAGGCCGCTGGTGCTTTGGCCTATGCTCTGTGCTGCTTACACAGCTGGGAGCTCTGGGTGCCACTTGGCTTTGACTTCCGAGGAAGTTACAAAATGCCCTACTTCCTGGCTGTTAGCCTATTTAAAAACAGAAATGGGTTTACAAGGCCCTGGCCTTCATGCTGTCTGTCATTAGTCACTGTTTCAGTCCCTGGAGCTTGGACTTTAGGCAGCCCAAGTGCTTTGCCAAGCCCTGATCCGTACACTGTCACATCTCCTCGCCCACAGCTGGCTGAGTATCCCAGTACTGTGAGGCCCATGCAGGCTTCCAACCCTTGCCCTGAATTTTCTTCTAAATGCCACCGCTTTGCCTCCACTGCTCCACCCTAGCTGGGCCACCACTGTGCCTCTCTCACCTGGGCTTCTGCTGAGGTCGAGTGGCAGATCTCCCTGCATCACTGTTGCCATCTCTGGTCCATTCTCCACACAAGGTCAAGGCGATCTTCCAACAGCATAAACCAGATCTTGTCCTGCCCTGCTTAGTATCCTCCAGACCTTCCCACTGCAGTTAGAGTGCAACCCAAACTTCCTAAGACCTAGAGGAGCCACCTGACCTGCCCCCACCCCCGCTTCCATCCTCTTCACTTGCCTCTCTTCTCTTCACTGTAGACCAGCCACTTCTGTTTCTGCTCCTCAAATACTCTGACTCATACCTGGCTCAGGTCTTTGTAGAGATGCCACTGTCTCTGGCCTCTGCACTGGGCATTGAGAGACGCTGCACCAGAGAAAGGCACTTCCTGTGGATGAGTGAACTGCTTCCATGTGGTCTAATGATCTTTTCCATGGAGTGCTCTTGTTTAAGTGGATGGGCTGGTGTTTATTGGCTGTCACTTCCTAATCCTTGGTAGGCATATTGAGCACCCCGTTCACCTCCATATCCACAGAGACTAGAATGGCGCTGGACACACAGTAGGTGCTCAATAAACATGTCCTGATGGACTCTTCTCCTTCAGGCTAATATAAGCATCACAATCCCCTTAGGGAGCTTGCTTTCATCTGTTATATCTATGCATGTCCACAGAACCACAATTAAATCACTGAAAATTATGGTACTTGGGAAGTCTTTGATATTGAACATTTCAGGGAGTACCTTTATCTCACGGTCTTCATCCAGTGTGAGGACAGACGGGAAATGCACGCCTCATGCCACTGGCATGGCTTCAACTTTTTAAAGTCTAAGCCTCTTAGAAACTGAACAGTTGATGTCTTGGAACCTCTCATTTGCTGTTCTTTTACACAACTGCTTTATGATTCTAGCTTCTCTTAGACCAGTGATTCTCACCTGGGAGTGACTTTGCTTCCAGGGGACACTTGGTAATGTCTGGAGGCATTTTTGTTTGTCACAACCTGGAGGGTGCTGCTGGCATATAGTGGGCAGGGATGCTGTTAAACATCCTACAGTGTGCAGGACAGCACCCACAGCACAGAATAATCCAGCTCAAAATGTCAACAGTGCTAAGACTGAGAAATGCTATTTTTCTCTTAGACTACTTGTAAACTAATAATGCACTGCCTTAAAAGTAAGAAAATGCATGCTATTTACAGAAACTTTGGAAGTATAGATAAACTCAGAGATGAAAAACTGCTAGCATCTATTAATCCTTTGGTGTTTTAGTTTTCTCCTGTTTTTTTCTATGCACTTGTATATTATTGTTAACAAAATGACATGTTCTGGAGATATTGTTCTGTAATTCTTTTTCATTTAAATGTGCCTCATGAACCATGTACATATCATTAAGGAATATCCTACTACAGGTTTTTAATGACTGCACAGTGTTTTGTTGTATGGATATAATATTATTTAGTTAATTATTTCCTGACCATAGGACGTTCACATTTTCTAATTTTATCTATCATTCTCAATACTTTGATGAGAGATGAATATTTTGGTATCTAAGTTTTGTGCAGAACTCTGGTTATTTTTGTAAGCTGTATTCTTAGAAGTCGAACTGCTGGGTGAAAGTTGTATATCAAGGCTTCAAGTCTACTTTAAAAAACTAGTAACTAGATGGTGAGCTCATTGTGGGTGGAGACATATTTTACACTGCTTGGTATCACTTACTGTGACTTGATGTCTTAGGTGGGGCTCCCTCAGAAGAGGATATGAGAATAAGATTCAAGTGCGAATCACTTATTTGGGAAAAGCACCAGGCAAGGAGTGAGGAAGAGAGGTAGGGAAGGGAGGGGAGCCAATGCAAGGCACATGAAAGGTCAGGCTACCTCTGAGTGCAACTGGGGCTCCGCTGTTCTGATTTCTGTCACCATAAATTAGTTTTGCCTGTTCTTGAACATTATATAAGTGGAATCATATAGTATGTGCTCTTTCTCATCTGGCTTCTTTCATTTTGTTCAATATCTATAAGATTCATACATATTGTTCAAGGTCCTCTGCTCCTAAGTTTGATTTGACCTTGATTAAAATTAAAATCATTTCTGGTTTATATTAACTTGGTTAGTTATCTGTAAAAGGGGTTACATAACAGCCATGTCTCAGACCCTTGGGGAATACTTAAATTTATAGGTAGCTGAAAAAATATATACAGAGCTGTATCCATATTAGTTTTGTGGTTTGATAATAACAGATAATAAATAAAATTAGAAATACTACAGTAGCAAAATCAAAGCCTACTGTGCTTCTCTGAGCAGAAAGCAAATGTTATATTGGGAAACTTTTGTGTTAGGTTATTGAGCATGTGCTTTGTTGGTCACATTGTCCCTTTTACTGAAATAAAAGGTTCTTTGCATCATTTTACCACCCAGAGTGTCATGGAGCTAAACAGAGACTATCACTAACAGTCAGCGCATGAGGAAGACATTATTTTTCATAGCTCTCTATGATCTGTGTGGTTTGGATCTACTGAAAGGGTAGGCTCCCCAAAGCCTCATTCATGGATCTGAGCCTGCCCCACCAAATCTTGGGAAAGCCAAAGCTGATCTGAGTGATACCCTTGGTTTCTGTCATCTTGGACCACCTCTCCAGCTGGAGGTTGAAGGATGCTCAGCTGCCAAAGAGAACTCCATCCTGGCCACACTTCTGAGAAATCAAGGAGCTTGAGCAGCTCCAGAAGGAATCTGCAATTAATTATGTTTCACAAATTGCCTTTAGTGTGGGACTGGTTCTTTTCAGGTCCTGGATGAGGCACAGTGTGTGACTTTGGCACGCTTACCTGAGTAAGTTACACATTCATGGCACAAGTGGAGAACACTGGTGTCGTTTGGAAGAACCCCGCTCTTTGGAAGATAGGAGAGAATCACCAGCCAAGACATTTGGCAGTGGAGTCACACCCTCCTGGACACAATCAGCTCTATCTTTTAGTCATCTGCAGTATGGAAAATTTGGCTGCCTATTGAAAGAGATGGAATTGATGATTTTCTTGTGCTCTGTGAGCTGGGATGCGCTTCTTACATTTCTGTGACAATGCAGAGTAGCAGCTTCCTTTAATAAACTGCAGACCCTATTCAGTGGGCTGAGGGCTAGCAGTGGAAATTGCTACAGGAAGGGCTCATCTTATGGTAGGTGGGCAGTCACCTAAGCATGGTAGGAGGGTTAAGAGTTTAGATGCTGGAGTCAGGCTGCCTGGGTTCAACTGGCTCTGCCAATTACTTGCTGTGTGACTTTAGGCAAGTAGCTATTAACTCCTTTAAGCTTCAGTTTCCCCATTTGTAAAATAGAGATCATTTTACCTAAGTCAGTGCTGTGCAGAAAAATGAGATAATATATTAATTTAGTATAACATAGATTTTAATACATGCTACTCAATATAATAAAAATGACTCTCAGTGCAAAAACCCAAATATGAAACATCATTTTATTACTTTAATGTAAATTTAATTCTGGATACCCATGCAGAGGAAAATCTGAACTCAATTAGGTCTTCCCCATGTCAGAGCTGTGCAGTTGTTTTACTTTATATATATATATATGTATTTAACTTCTCAATTACAGTTTACATTCAATATTATTCTACATTAGTTTCAGATATATAGCATTGGTTAAAAATAGTGGTTAAAAAATCATGTACTTTACAGAGTATTCCCCCCTATGTTTCCAGCACCCATCCGGTACCATATGTAGTTATTACGATATTATTGACTATATTCTGTCTGCTGTACTTTACATCCCCATTACTATTCTGTGACTACCCATTTGTAGTTCTCAATCCCTTCACCTTCTTCCCCCAGCCCCTCAACCCCCTCCCCTTCTGACAGCCATCAGTACGTTCTGTGTACCCATGAGTGTGCAGGTGTCCCATACCGGGCAGAGTCCTAGCTCCCTTTCGAGCCCAGAAATTCTGGTGCTTCTCAGACATGCCTGGGTCATGGGACTATGCCAAAGCTGGAGCCCCTGTCCTTGGGACCCAGCGTCCCTGAGTGTACCACATGACTCCGCCCTCTAAAGCCTTGCCATCTTCCTGAGGCATCAACAAAGCAGTAGGGATGATAAGGCTGCAGATTCTTCCCCTCCCTCAATGCTTCACTATAGAACACTCTGAGGTATCCCATGAAAGGCACGACTGTTCCCAGCAGAGCAAGTACTTCTATGAAGTTCACGAGACTATGCTAACTAAATAAGAGAAAGGAGATTTTGCCTGTGTGATGATAAAGTGAAGCGATGAATAAATCTGTTAGGAATTAAAATTCTGTCATTTCTTCTACACTCCCCAAGATGACTAAGGTTTTATACGATGTGCACAACAGAAGGCACAACGTGATTTTATCTGAAAGTAATATTTTTCTTGAATTTTAAAGATTTTTTAATTCAGAAACATGTAAACGGAGAAATGACTAAGTGACTCACCTGAGGTCATATGGCTGGTTCATTTCATCATCTAGACTTGCATCCGGGTCTCCTGACATTTCTGGTCCAGAGTTATTTCTGTTTCCTTACTGTGCAGTTCTGAGTTCTTCAGGTTCTTGCTATTCAAAGCATAGGCTTCTCCTGGGAGCCTGTTACAAAGGCAGACCCCCAGGCTCCAACCCAGACTTGCTGAACCAGAACCATGTGCCTGCTGAAGTTTGAGAAGCAGAGGTTTAAGGGTTAGCACTGTTTTTAGCGTGAACTTCCGTGTCTCCGTTTCAGCTGCAGCAGCTGGGGCCCTCAGTACGCAAGATTAGCTGATGGAAGAGACCTCTTAAAGAATTAGACAATGCTCAGTGTTTCAAAGTAGCCCCTAAATAGTATTTCCAGTTCTATGACAGGTGAGACAGTGCAGACACTGACAGATACTGAAGTCAGCTTACAAAATCCTCTTAAGAGCAAAGTGCTCGTTCTCACCCCAGGGCCTTTATCCTTGCCATTCGCTCTGCCAGGAACACTTTTCAGATCCTCTCACAGCTTGCTTCTGCACTCGATTCCAATATTAGCTCAAACATCATCTCGTCAGAGACGCCTTCCTGACCATCCTATTAAGACAACTACCACCCAGCCACTTCCTATCCTTTTATCCTGCTGTTTTTCATCATAATACGTGTCACTCCTTGGAGTCACACTGCCTATTTATTTGTTTACTCATTGTCTGTCTCCTCCACTGGAATTTGATCAGGATCTTTCCTGCCACATTTACACTACATTTCTAACATCTAGCACAGGGACTGGCATATAGTAGGCTCTCAGTCAATATTTGTTGAAATAATAAATCACTGACTCCACCTACATGTAAGACTGGCCTTGCTTATAGATAGCTTTGCTCTGATGAGCCACCTCCAGCCCCACCAGTGAGAAATTCACGGCAGATTCTGAAGAATACAAGGACTAGCAGACTTTGTGTCAACATCAAGTGTAATAGGGAATTCAGGTCTTTTGGGGATATAGTTTTAGCAGCCAATTTTCTCAAAAACAAGAGCTACATAATTATATATGTGTGTGTATCAAACACGCAGATCATTGTAAATGTAGTAGTTAAAAATTAAATAGTAAGTAGAAACAATTACAACATTGAAGAATTATTTGTGCACTTCAATTGTAAAAGTGAATATTTGTTAGTTTGAATTCTTTTAAGATTGAAAGCATTGAAATTGGTTAAACCTGGCTTCTTGCTTTACATATAATAATTGTGAAATTCAAATATGCTTATGAAATAAATGGTTTACTTACCAATGGGCACTAAGGACTTGTCTAGGTGCTGCCAACACAAAATAAGTATCTTTGTATACGTAAGTGTGAACTGAAGAGTAATTCACACACCATCTCTATTGTGTTTTAATGATACAAACAGTAATTCTCCATATCCATTTCCTTTGTGAGATTTACTTTTTTTGCTATGTGAAAATATTGCTGTATTTAAATTAGCTTATAGGTCATGCCTTGTAAAACTACCTAAATAGTCGACAAGAAGCCACCTTGTCACTGATATTTCTGAAGAGTGGAGACACTTTGGGAGATGCTTTTCAATTTAGGTGAGTATATGAAATGGACTTCTCCTGTTCTCCAGGGCTTCATATTTTTGTAGTGCCACTAACGCAACATGGCAGCTTTTCCAGAAGGCAGTGTCACTTTGTGTGCATGTCAGAAAGAAGCCAAAATACAAACTCCCCAGAAACGCACAGAAAGTGTGTTCCAATGCTAACGACACCTGCGTAGAAGCAGATGGGACAGGGAAGTAGTTTGTCTGAGCTTTGACTTCTGCCCAGTCCCAACTTGGAGCATTGTCCAGCCTACTTCTTACTCAGAAAGGCTCACCCCCTAAAGCCTGTTCTGGAAGCACCCTAGGACTATTCTTGACCTCCAATGTGAAGTGAAATGTTTGCTTTATACAAAATTATTACATGGAGTTTAAGTGGCTGTGAAGACTAAAGTGAGGGGAAAACAGATTGGCAAGTGATTTCCCTGAAAACTCATGTAGAAATCAGAAGAATGGGTTACTGGAAAAGGTAGGGAACAGAATGATGATTGTAGAAGTTGGGCCTATTTCTGGGTGGTTCAGCAATGGACACCTTCAGAGGGGATTAGAGAGCTTTGAAAAAGTCCATCAGGTTTTTAAGGTGGGTGATCTGAACCCCAGGTTGGCATGGCCAAATTACCAGGGAAGAATCTTCAAAGGACATCCTTCCGTACTCTGTGGGCTTCTGGTGTTCCCTGGGGTTCACATGTCGGCTGGCTCTCTTCCCTTTGCTCCCCAGATCCATTCTACATCCTCCTCCACCCTGCTCCATGACTCATGGGAACTGTATCCCTGAATGGACCAGGCTCTCTTGCCCTCCCTCTTCTGGTTGGCTTCCTCTAATGGGAGATAGTGGAAGGAACTTGGAGGGCAAGGGGAAAGTGAAGTTGGGGGATTTATTCTCCAACTCTTCTCCCTGCCAGATCATGCTGGTTTGCCAAATGGCTCCCACAAGATGGCTGCTCCCACTACTGCCCCCTGGGTTCTGGTTACCACTCTCCTCTTTGCCCTTCCAACTTTATGGTGGTACTAGCTCCCTGCAGTTATTTGTCCTGAGGTACTACACTTTCCTTTGATGTTTCCCTAAAGCCTGAGCACACCTCTGCAAATAGTCTCTCTGTTAAACTCTCTTCAGTTTCTCCAAATTGTGCCTTTTGTTCCCAGTCAGGACTCAGTTGGTGGGGAGTGGGTAGGATGGTTGGCTGGCCTGTGCAGGTTGAAAAGCTCTCTAAGTGATTTTAATTCCCATCTGCCTCCTTGCCTTTCTTCCTTAACCCCCTTCAGAAGAGCAACATAAGCCCATCTAGAAACAAGGGGGTAGAAAGAAAGGAGGAGAGGGGGCACAGGAGCAGTTATCAGGGCAGAGAATGCCTGGCATGCCACCATTTTCCTTTTGCTTCAGGGTCTGTGAAATCCTGATTAGTCTGGAAGCAAGTACTGGACAGCAGAGACAAAAGTTGCCAATGTGTAAAACCAACTTGGATATGGCAACTTATTAGACTACTGCATATTCTGCTTTAAAAGAGAAAACAGTACACAGGAAATATTACTCTCCTTTTCCCTTCGCTGACTAGTTCAACTAATGGGCCTGTGGATTAGTCACTTTGCTAATGAGTAGTTTTACCCTGGCCTTCAGTGAACTAGGCCAGAGAGGGGCCCTGAAAACTCTTAGAAAACCTCACAAAAAGTCCTGATCTTTTGGCCCATTAGTAGAGGGATGAGATTTGCCGGGATCAATGTTTATGTATTTTAGCTACATTCGGAGATTGAAATGTTTTTCTAAATATTGCAATTGAGAAAAATAAGAATTTTATAATAATAGGATCAAAATAGAGCATTCCAAGACATAACATGTTCTTACTTTTCCTTGGTCTCTAATATTTTCATAGTCCAGAAAAGCAGGCAAGGAAAAACCATTTTACCGGGTCCTCTACACCAGTGGTTCTCAACCAGGGGCAATTGTTTCCCTCAGGGGACACTTGGCAATGTCTAGAGACAGTTTCGGTTGTCACCACTGGACTGAGGAGTCTTTCAGCATCTAGTAGTAAGAGGCCAGGGATGCTACTAAACATCCCACAAGTACAGGCAGGTCCCCACAACAAAGAATGATCTAGCTCAAAATGTCACTAGCATTGAGGTTGAAAAGCATTTCTTTGCACTAAAATTAGAGCCCTATCAGCAATGAGATTAGTAATAAATAACCTTCATAACTTTGCAATTTAAGAACCATACTCCAATGAAGCTAGATATTACTAGTTTACTGATAACACTATAAAATACTCATTAAATATTATTGCCTTAGAGTCTATAGAGTTTTGAAAATGGCAAGTTTATTGCCTTTTTTTGCATATAATTGATCTTCTTCAAAATAGAAATGAAGGTAGTTGGTCGGATGGAATAAAATCGTTTTGGGAGCACATGGAGTCTTTTAAAAAAATTGCCTCTTACCAAAAGCATTTTCCCTCCAGATTGTGGTTCTAACTAAAGAGATACCCACTTCAGAAAGAAGTGGTCTGCAGTTCAGAGTACAGACTAAGGTGAGGGTAGTAGAATTAGTGTCTTAACCATTAGCAACTGCAAAGAAGAATTTGGGAAGGATTTTACCAGACATAAAGGTATCAAATTATCCGTCCCCTTTTCACCCAAAATAGTTCTGGCTTGATCATGAGGTCCTCAAGGTGTCTTCGAGTAAGGAGGAAAAAAAAATCTATTCTGGGAATTGACTACTGTTACTTCCCCCACACAAGCTATTGAGTATTTTTAGTGAAAGAAGAGGCCAAGAGTGTCTTACTTACAATGTTTGTCACTAAAGGACATGGTGTGCTTGTAAAAAAAAGCCCTTTTGTTAAGCCTTACTCCGTGCTGCAGAAGCAGATTCAGGAGAAATCAAAGAGCTATTAAAGCAGCTAAAAGACTTTTATGGCAAAAAAAAAATCAGCCTGGTATTAAAATTAATGAAGAGGCTGGAAGAGCATAGATGAAAATGCTGTAAGGATGAAGTTAAATAAACTATTTTAATGTCGATCTCCAAGAAGATGGAGAAAACAACTGTAGGCAGGTAGAAGAAAAAGCCAGTCTCTTCAAAGTAATTATCCAAAGAAGGATTACATTTCTTGGAAAAACTGACCTTATGCAAATTTGCAGCTCCAAATACCATTCTTCTGAGTCTATTAGAAAAATCGGCTAAAGGGCCTCACCAGTTAAGGAGTTTGAAGAGTGCTTGAGAGTTTGTTGAAATTTCTGCTTTTCTCCAAAGGAATGTTCCTAGAAGCAGAAACTGGTCTGCTCAGGCTGACAACACTAAAATGATGAAGAGCTCAGATAGACCCAAGTTGCAGGAATTTAACAAGTTGTCCAAATAATGGGTAAATAGTAGATGAAACTCACTGCCAAAGTTGTGCAACTTGGCTTTTTGGACCATCCAAGCCCAGCTCTCTGCCAGGTGAGGGTATAGGGGAGTGTGTGACTGTCAAGGCTGACCCCCTTTTATGTCACCTGCTGCAAGTGGGTTCTTGCACTGATACTTTAAGAACATTCTCATTTTGGAGCCAGGAGATCCCATAGAATACAGTGGTGAGTTAGGGTCAACATACACCAGCAAATCCAGTAATAATACTGGACAATAAGTAAAAATGCTAATAATCTTTGTTATGGAATCTACTTTTTGAAGATAAACCAGTCAATGGTTTATCATAATCAATGAGATGATAACAAATGTTGGAGATTAAAATAGCAAAGTATTTAAGTGGTATTTGAAAGCAATAGTTATTCAAGAAGAAACAAGAATATGATAGAAACAATTCCAACAAGGATTAGCAAGAAAGTAAAGATGGTTATGCTCCAATGGGAAAAAAAGCTAATGGCAATAATACCCAATACTGATTTGACCCTTTTGTTCCAGAGACTGCTCGGTGCTTTTATTAACATTATCTTTAATGTTAACATTGAATCTTCTTCACAGCTCTATGAAGTAGATACCATTACCCCATTTTGTAGATGAGAATCTGAAATGCAAAGACTTTAAATAAATTCCCAAGCTCCCAAAACTGCAAAGCAGCTGAGCTGGGATTTGAATCCACGGCTCTCTGACCAAGCTATTATTAAACACTATATTCTACCAGCACAACCTTCTGGCTGTGTAGTAGAGTAGGATGATGCCCCAGGGGAACAGCAGAAGTTTCATCATTTGGGTTTTTAGACTGAACAAAATATTAGTATGTGTGTCATAGGAAGTAATCTCTAAAGGCTCAGGGGCGGGTTAAAATAATATCTGCAACTTCCATTTCTGAGTGTTAAAAATGCTAAATCCATAGGACTAGCCACATCAGTGTAGCCCATTGCAGTTTCCATAAAACCCTTTCTCATCTGAGCCTCCCTAAGATCTTGTGAAGTAAGCACGCCACATATTACCGTGCTTCTTCTCAAAGATGTGATGTGCAGTCCCATAAGAAATGAAGCATTGCCAAGTTACTTATCATCAAAAATATGTGGGAGGAGGGGGAAATGTGATTCCAAAAAAGTTGCTTATTTCAACCCTGAGCAGTTCGTAGGAGTTTATAATTTATTTCCATAACAGTGTGATTGCTTCCTTTTCAACAAGGCTTTGACTCACTTGGAGGAATGTATTCCATTACAAGTCTGCTGGCTTCAGGCTTTATGTAGAACCAGTAGGTTGCCATGACGATTGGTACTAACAAAATACAAACCATGAACTCTTTCAATACTGGTCACTAACTCGCTTCTAACAGTCCACGTCAGAACTGTGGAAGCTCATGGTGTTTCTGAGGAAGTATATACTCACAACCTCATTCATTTCAGGGAGTTCCTCTTTTTAGTTTGAAAATAATCTCAAGACATCTGCTTTGGGTTCAAGGGAAACTTGGTCATAAGACTTTGTGTTTCTGTGGCTAATGAGTGCTTAGAGAGCAGTGTCTTCAGCCATGTTACTCTATTCTTTAAAAATGTGCATTTCTCATACAAAATAAATTCTAGCTCTGGTTGAGGTAAGAAAAAACAAAAGGTAATATACTGAACTTCACTAATGGCTTCACATAGCACAACCCCTACAGCATTTATTACTTAAGTACCTAATATCAGAAGATGTTTATTCACTATACCAAAGGGTTATAAGATGCGTTTGAATTTTGAAAAATATGATAATTTCTGAGGTACCATAAGACCTCACTGGTTATAGCTAAATGGGAAATTGGATGAAATAGGCAGGGAAGTTTAATTTGAAATAGTTTTTCTAACTTGTGGTGAATCTCTGTTTCCCTTTGCTGAGCTTCCATCCCCAAATCTTCTGATAAAAATCTGACTCTCTTGTGTAACTACTCTCTACTTTACTCTCTGTCATGTCATTCAGGTACAGTTGACCCCACCCCACTGAATATGGAGATTGGTTCAAGGAAAACTACATGACCAAAAGGCAAGTCAATCTTAGCTAATAAGACTCAATTCGTGATTTTTGTTGGAATTCTTGAGATGGAGGGATGTTCTTCTGGGGTTGCTGAACAGTTATCTGAGAATGGAATCCACTTAGAGGGAAAACAGAAGACACATGGAAAGAGGAAGACCAATTTCAGCTGACATTTTTTGAGCCCTAGATCAAACCTTGCCTAAAGCCTGTCTGGATTTTTCAGTTTTTTGATCAATAAATTCCTTTTTAATTTAGTTTAATTGGACTTATTTACAACCAAAAAGCCCTGGTTGGTAGAGAAAAATAATCTATATTATTTTAAATATATACAATAATTAAATCTTAGCTTAAAATTAGAAGAGCTCTCCAGGGCTCTGAGATAATTATGGTGTCTAATAAGCCTAATTAATTCTCTTGTAATTAATCCCTTGGGGGAAGTCTGTTTGCTTAAATATTTTAGAGATTCCCCTTACAATCTCATTTATGATTTTAATTTGTGCTCCAGAGAAACAGTTTGTTCAGAAAGGATACATTTTGACTCCCATCTTAGCTAAAATACATCAGTGGGATTTTATTGTATAAAATGTGTCTTTCTCATGAAGTCTTTCCCAGCCTGATGAATAAATGAATGTGCTGATATCCTGAGCACATACAATCCTGAACTTCCAAGAGAAAAAGAGAAACACTGTTTTTTAGTCTTCAGCTTCAAGCTATTTAAATTTAATACACTTTTCTTCCATAAATCACTGCATAGGATTTTATTTATTTTGCCTTTTTTTTTTTTTTTGCTGTTCTTTTATAGTTGGCCCATTTTTTTCTACATTGTTCTCCCTTGCCCTGCCCCCTACCCCATTCCCACAGTCAATCCCCACCCTGTTGTCCACAGAAACCCAGACAAAAATGAACTTAATGACATTATGATTATTATCTTGTTTTCCTTTAAATGTATTCAGTAACATTACAAAATTTTCTGTTCATTACCATCCATCTTAGGGGGTTAATATATTTACTTCAGTACATACTCTACAGTATTAATAAGACTCTAAGTGTTATATTATGGCAGGGATTCTTAATCCAGGCTACGAATTAAAATCACCTGGGGAACTTTTCAAACATACTAATATCACAGTCCCACCCAGGACCAACTGAACCTGAATTTTTTGGAGTACGGACCTGGTATGGATGTTTTTGAAAAGCTCCTCAGGTGATTTTAATGTCCAGCCAGAGCTGAGAACAACTGCATTGTTGGAAATATTGATTAGAATCTATGAGTTATTTCAGTGAAGCATCACTTAATGAAGAATCTCTTGAAAACGCACTTGGAGAAAAAAAGATGATGGAGGAGTGAATGGAGGCTGCGCTCGCTTACTCCTAAAAATGGTCTGGAGTTTCAGCCAATTGTGGACAAAGCATCTCAGTTACCATACCATCTGGATGCTGGCAGGAGTTGAGCCTTGGGGCAGCTGGCGGCAGAGGAGGCTGCCTAAGAGCAGCCTCTGGTGAGGATCACGGCGGAGATCCAGGAGAGAGGGGAGTTCTGGCTAGCTTGGCTCCCAGGGCAGCAGCTGGCTGTGCAGAGATTTTTCAATGCCCCTAGGCTTCCCCTGAGAGGAATCAGGGGTGGAGATCGAGGCTGTGTCTGCTGGCAAAGACGAAGCAAGGAGCAGCGTGTGTGTGTGTGTGTGTGTGTGTGTGTGTGTGTGTGTGTGTGTGTTTTCTTTCTTTTTGTTTTTGTTGCTGTTGTTGTTTTGTTTTTTTGTTTAATTATTTTTTTTGCTGACCAGGGAGGAAAGACTAGGGGCGGGGCGAGATTCTTGAGGAACGTACATGCAGGAGCACATACTGACCTGCCCCGCTGAGGCTGCACGCAGGAGCAGGGGAATATTTAGCTCACCCACCTGCCCAGGGCTGTGTGCTCGCAGGGGCACATTCAGCCCACCCCGAGCTGAGCATGCTCACGGGGGCGCATTTGGCCCGCCCAGGCTGCGCATGTGTGGGGGCGCATGTGGCCTGCCCTCCCCAGGCTGGAGCCGAAGGAGGATGAAGTGAACTAGAGGCACTTTGGAAAAGTTTTGGGTGCTGGTTTTGGAGAAACAGCTGGGGGAACAGTGGACCAGATCCCAGTGCAGAGTCATCCCCAGTGTTATGGGAGAAATCTCTTAAGCAGACTACTCCCCTCCAAGTGGCATCAGCCCCTACCAGAGAAATTACTCGGCCCCACCCCCCATGGTGCTTAAGCCTGACTGCAGATTACAGAGTGACTAGAGCAAAAAACAACTGAAAGAGAAAGACATGGGCAGTAGCACACTAGTAGGCTTGAATAGACTGCTTAGATTCAGACTGGGATATCAGAGGCGGATCCAGAAAGAGAAAAAAGTTGGAAAAAACATATTCTACAAGACCAATTCCACTGAGATTTTCTACAAAAGTTTTCTGTCTCCGGCTCTCTATACATCCTTATTAATACTGGATCATTTGCAGTTGATACAGCGACTGAGGGTGGGGAATATCTTTGGGAGTGTAGGATTCTTGCCTAGACTTGCAGCTCTGTTTTAGCAGCAGCTCAACAACTGTTTACATGACAAGGTGGGCAAAGTGACTCTCAGTCAGCTAATTGGAGGGAAGGATCCACCAAAGAGCAACACAGCAACAACCAAAACCAAAATACCACCAGAGGGTCCAAATAAAAGGTGTAAAGAGCATCCCAAGAGCATCAAGTTCAGGAGATTAAGGAGCCTGCACCACTGAATCCCACAGGATTCCTATCACAGAAGGTCACACCACAAAGGCAGAAAATAAAAGCAGATCAATCTGAGAAGCAGAAACAAACAAGAAGAGCCACCTGAAATGGGGAGATGAAGAAACAACACCCCATTGAAAGGAAAGGAGGAATTCACAGGAGGGATAGGTGAAATAGAGGCAAGCAAACTAGCAGACATGGAATTCAAAACAATGGTAATGAAGAAGCTTGATGAACTTGACAAACTCAGAGAAAATTACAATGAACTCCAGGGGAACTACAAAGAACTCCAGGGAAACTACAAAGGACTCCAGGGAAACTACAAGGAACTTACTGAGATCTACACCAGCATGAAAAAGGACATAGAAACTAACAATAAGAGCCAGGAAGAAATGAAGACTATAATTTCTGAACTGAAGAACACAATAGAAGGAATCAAAAGCAGGCTATAGGGACAGAGGATTGGATCAGTGAGCTAGAGGACGATGTAGAAAAAAGTCCCAGAGAGTGAAACAAAATGAAAAAAGACTGAAAAAGAATGAGGAGGGTTTAAGAGAGCTACAGGACAACATGAAACATACTAATATCCATATCACAGGGATACCAGAAGAAGAAGAAGAGGAGCAAGGGATAGAAAACCTGATTGAAAAATTAATGACAGAATACTTACCCAACATGAGGAAAGAAAAACTCTCACAAGTACAGGAAGCACAGAGGGTCTCAATGAAGATGGACCCAAGAAAGCCCACTCCAAGGCACATCATAATTAAAATGCCAACATTCAAAGACAAAGAGAGAATCCTAAAGGCAGCAAGAGAAAAACAGCCAATAACATACAAGGAAGCCCTGATAAAGTTATTAGCTGATTTCTCAACAGAAACACTATAAGCCAGAACAGAATGGCAAAGAATATTCCAAGCAATGAAAAACAAAGGCCTACAACCAAGAATACTCTGCCCAGCAAGGCTCTCTTTCAAAATGGAAGGTGAAATAAGGAGTTTCCCAGACAAAGGAAGACTAAAATAATTCATCTCCACCAAACCAGCATTGCAAGAGATGCTAAAGGGCCTGCTTTAAGGAGAAGATGAAAAAGAGAGAGGGAAAGGAACACAGGTACAAAGGGGAAAAGTCACAATGAATACATACCTATCAATAATAACACTAAATGTAAGTGGATTAAATGCTCCAATCAAAAGACATAGGGTAGTGGAATGGATATGAAAACATGACCCACATATATGCTGTCTACAAGCAATCCACCTCAAAACAAAAGATCACATAGACTGAAAGTGAAGGGATGGAAAAAAGTATCTCATGCAAATGGATATGAAAAAAAAAAAAGCTGGGGTAGCAATACTTATATCAGAAAAAATAGATTTCACTACGAAGCCCATAAAAAAAGGCAAAGGAGGACATTTCATAATACTTAAGGAAACAATCCATCAAGGAGATATAACCCTTGTAAACATACATGCACCCAACATAGGAGCACCCAAATATATAAGGAAAATCTTGGAAGAATACAAGAAGGATATCGACAGCAACACAATCTTAGTAGGGGACTATAACACCCCATTTTCAACACTGGACAGATCTTAGAAACAAAGAAAAACCAAGCATATTGAGGCACTGAACAACACTCTAGATAAAATGGACTTAGCTGATATATAGAGAACTTTTCACCCCAAAGAAGCAAAACATACATTCTTTTCAAGTGCACATGGAATATTTTCAAAAAGAGACCACATGGTAGGACATAAAACAAACTTCAACAAATTCAAGAAAATTGAAATTATATCAAGCATCTTCTCAGATCACAATGGCTTGAAACTGGAAATCAACCTCAAAGAAAAAACTCAAAGACATTCAAACTCATGGATAATGAATAACATGCTATTAAACAACAAATGGGTTAACAATGACATCAAAGAAGAAATCAAAAAGTTTCTGGAAACAAATGATAATGAATACACAACAACCCAAAACCTCTGGGACACAGCAAAAGCAGTCCTGAGAGGAAAGTTCATAGCAATACAGGCCTACCTAAAAAGGATAGAAGAATCTCATATAAAAAAAATCTAACACTATGGCTACAAGAACTAGAGAAACAACAACAAAGTCCAGAGTGAGTAGTAGGAAGGAAATCATCAAGATCAGAGCAGAGTTAAATGACATAGAGACTAAACAAACAATTCAAAAGATCAACAAAACCAGGAGCTCGTTCCATGAAAAGATAAACAAAATTGACAAACCTTTAACCAGGCACACCAAGAAAAAAAGAGAGAGGACCCAAATAAACAAAATCAGAAATGAAAGAGGAGAAATCACAACTGATACTACATAAATACAAAGGGTTGTAAGAAATTACTATGAACAACTATATCACAAGAAGTCTGACAACCTAGATGAAATGGACAAATTTCTGGAAACATAATCTTCCAAAAGTGAATCAAGAAGCAGCAGAAAGCCTGAATAGACCAATAACAGCTAGTGAAATTGAAGCAGTAATCAAAAAACTCCCAGTACACAAAAGTCCTGGACCGGATGGCTTAACAGGTGAATTTTCCAAAACATTTAGGAAGAACTAACTCCTATCCTTCTCAAATGATTCCAAAAAATCGAAGAAGAGGGAAGACTCTCAAACTCTTTCTTTGAGACCAGTATTATCCTAATTCCAAAACCAGGTCAAGACACAACAAAGAAAGAAAACTACAGGCCAATATCGCTGATGAACATAGATGCTAAAACTCTCAACAAAATATTGGCAAACTGGATCTAGCAACACATTAAAAAGATCATACACCATGATCAAGGGGTATTCATCCCAGGGATGCAAGGATGGTTTAATATTTGCAAATCAATAAATGTAATACATCACATAAACAAAATGAAAGACAAAAATCACATCATCATATCAACAGATGATTGAAAAGGCATTTGATAAAGTACAACACTCATTTATGATGAAAACACTCAACAAACTGGGAATAGAGGGAGCATATCTCAACATAATAAAGGCCATATACAAGAAACCTGAAGCCAACATCATATTCAATGGGCAAAAAACTGAAAGCATTCCCCCTGAGATCAGGAACAAGACACTCTCTCCACTCCTATTCAACATAGTGTTGGAAGTTCTAGCCACAGCAATCAGACAAGAAAAAGAAATAAAGGGCATTCAAATTGGAAAAGAGGAAGTAAAACTGTCGTTATTTGCATATGACATAATAGTGTACATAGAAAACCCTATAGACTCCATGAAAAAACTACTCAACCTAATAAGTGAATTTGGCAAAATAGCAGGGTACAAAGTCAATATTCAGAAGTTGAAGGCATTTCTGTACATCAACAATAAAATATCAGAAATAGAAACTAGAAAAAAATCCCATTTACTATAGCAACAAATAAAAAATAAAGTACTTAGGAATAAACTTAACCAAGGAGGTAAAAGACCTGTACTCAGAAAACTACATAACACTGAAGAAAGGAATTAAGGAAGATACAAATAAATGGAAGCATATACCATGTTCATGGATGGGAAGAATCAACATCATTAAAATGTCCATACTACTCAAAGCAATGTATAGAGTCAATGCAATTCCTATTAAAATGCCAATGACGTATTTCACAGACCTAGAACAAATACTTCAAAAATTTATATGGAACCAAAAAAGACCCCGAATAGCCAGAGCAATCCTGAGGAAGAAGAGCACAGCTGGAGGAATCATAATACCTGATATCAAACTATACTACAAAGCCACTGTAATAAAAACAGCCTGGTACTGGCATAAGAACAGACATATAGATCAATGGAACAGAATAGAGAGCCCAGAAATAAACCCAGGTCTATATGGTCAACTAATATTTGACAAAGGGGGAAGGAACATAAAATGGAGAGAAAAAAGCCTGTTCAACAAATGGTGCTGGGAGAACTGGACAGGGACATGCCAAAAAAAAAAAAAAAAAAAAAAAAAGAAAGAAAGAAAGAAAAAGAAAAAGAAATTAGACCACCAACTTACACCACA